>NW_021604569.1:3978793-4006635 GCF_004785775.1 Grammomys surdaster
AGAAGAAGAAGAAGAAGAAGAAGAAGAAGAAGAAGAAGAAGAAGAAGCAGCTAACTCATTGTTAGCTTACAAGTGATTCCACTAGGTTTTTCCCTGGGACTTAGTAATGGCTTAAGTCATTACCTGCCACTGCCACCAGGTGTGCCAGGTATGGGCTGCATATAAACTAACAGCATAACATTCTCACATTCTCTCTCTCTCTCTCTCTCTCTCTCTCTCTCTCTCTCTCTCTCTCTCCCTCTCTCTTCCTCCCCCTCCCTCCCAGAAAGTCTCTCTCTACCCTTTCTGTCCTCTGCCCCCCTTCTCTGTCCCTCCCTCTCCCCTCCTTCTCTGTCCTCATAGCTCTGCCCTCATCTATCTGCTTGTCTACACGTCCACTTGTCTGCCTCTACCCCTTTCCACAGTAAGCCCCCTTTATACCAGATTTGTGGCATGGCATAATTACTAGGGTGCATACCTTGACATGGGCCTGCCAGGTACCCCTTGCCACATTATATTTCATAATACTCATTTGTCCAGGTATTTCTGTATAGGAATTTTAATCCAGCAATGTTTGCTCTGGCAAACATCCAAAGACATGATCTGGCAAGAATGCAGACACACCTTGGATTATATGATCTGGCTGGAATACAAGCATGCCCTTAATACACATCTTTAATCCTTAACAATGAAAATAAAGTTAGTTTGTACAAGAAAGCAGCCATGTTTAAGAGTTAAAAATTAAGGGGCAGACAAAGTGATGACTCAGAGAAAGATTTGACAGAATAAGTCAGAAATAAAATACTGTTAAAGTTCAGGAATTGCCACACAAAGTGTATAAACACTGATTTCTGTTAAGCAAAAATAGTTTATTGAGCCGGGCAGTGGTGGCACATGACTTTAGTCCCAGCACTTGGGAGACAGAGGCAGGCAGATGGATTTCTGAGTTTGAGGCCAGCCTGGTCTACAGAGTGAGTTCCAGGACAGCCAGGACTACACAGAGAAACCCTGTCTCGAAAAAAAAGAAAGAAAGAAAGGAAGGAAGGAAGGAAGGAAGGAAGGAAGGAAGGAAGGAAGGAAGCGAAAGAAAGAAAGAAAGAAAGAAAGAAAGAAAGAAAGAAAGAAAGAAAGAAAGAAAGAAAGAAAATGTGTGGGCTGAAAAGATGGCTCAGTGGTTAAGAGCACTGACAGCTCTTCCAAAGGTCCTGAGTTCAATTCCCAGCAACAGCATGGTGGCTCACAGCCATCTGTAATGGGATCTGATGCCCTCTTCTGCTGTGTCTGAAGACAACTACAGTGTACTCACATATATAAAGTAAATAAATAAACATTTAAAAATATTTTAAAAACTAGTTTATTGAACAGACACCCTAAGACTAATCAGAACCACAAAAAAGACCTCAGGAGCCTAATTGTGGAGCCAGTCTGTTCTTAGGGCTGGCTTTTTATAGGAAAAAAACAAGTTCAGAAGTTTAGAAGGCAAGGGTAGAGGCAGTACTACATTTTGACTAACTAGACAAAGTATTATCAGCTAACTTTTAAGCAGATTGGTCTTGAGTGAAGAAAGCACAGTGCCCCATGGACAGCAGTTTTAGAATCTTGAGATAATAGATAAAAATATTACAACCATAGCCTTGTGACATTTAGGAGTATTCTTCAGTATCAACTATGGATAATTACTTCTGGGAAGCAGAGTCTGAACTTACTTTCACCTTTTGAGCAAATGGAGATTGAATTAAAAATAGCCACATCTATGTTAAAAGGAAGAGGCCTCAACAGATATACCCAACTCACGTGAGAATAGACAAGAAAGAGAAGCTACTTCAAGAGCAGTGAGGGAGAGAGAATTCAGTTCAATTCATTACAGTCCAGTTTGGAGTTGTTCAGTTCATGGAGTTCAGATGCAATTTTTCCAAGCAGAGCAATTCAGTTAGAATACAAAAGAAGCCAATTTAAATCAGTCAACTTGGAGAGAAATTTGAGCCAGAACAGCTGAGTTGAACCACCCAGCCAGAGTTCAGAGAGACCTAGAAAGGGTGAGTTTATTCAGCAGTAAGTCTTTGCGACTGAAACATTCTAGGACTACATTAGCAGATGGAGGCTTGAAGCTGAAATCTTCAGAGTCTGGACTTGCAGAACATTGAATTGAATGGAGGCTAGAAGCTTTCAAACCTAGGCCTATGTAGGGTTTTGGGGGTCCCAAGTCTGCTCAGCCACAGGGCTCGGCTGCCCTGGGAGGCAAGACGCTAGAAGGTGACAGTGCTTACCTCACACTGTTGAGGAGGGGGGCAGGGATGTCGGGCCATAGGGAAGCCTCAAGACACCACTCCTGGTGGTGAAGAAGAGCAGCCTGAGGTGCAGGACAGCCAGAGCTGGTTCAGGGGTCCCTGGGCCTGAGACGAGGCTGGGACCATCTGTTCCTCAGGCTCTCAAACATCCAGGTGCCACTGGATGCCACAGAAGAACTGAGAACGGAGTCCAGTCTGTGGGCTGGTTCTGGCTCGGGCCAAGGGGGAAAAGGGGCACTCCAGCTGGTCCCATGGGGGAAGTCCTTGGCTTGACAGTGATTGCAGGCTTGACTTAGTGGCAACCTAGGCTGGGAGCACAGAGAGGCCTTCTATGGGACATTAGACGGCTTTATAGGCAAAGGCCTTCTCCATGGCTCCCCACAAAGGAACACTATGAAAAGAGGTAGTCCATGGTTTTAAGACATTTATTGTCATGGAAGAAAGTGGGCGAGTAAAACCAAACCCCACTTCTCAGGGTGGACCTTAGATTTATACCATTTGCAGGGAGGAGTGTCTGGGAGGAAAAGCTTATTAGCTAACCTCCAGGCCTTTAGGTATCTCAATAAAATGGAAATCAGTCTTGAGCCTACATGACCACAGATTACGTCTTGTACCTTTGGAGATGTTTGAGGCATTTCCCTTACATGACTGATGGCCACAAATCTATGGAGGGCTGCGGGTAGTAACAGGGGCCTGGTGCTCGGTAACAAGTAAAACGCCTACCGTCCGTTGAGGATCACCGGAGTTTCAATCTTAGCAAAACCAGGAACAAAGCTATCTTTCATGGTACCACAGGCCTAGGAATAGTTAGAAATAGAAATGCTCTGGGTTAAGCCCAAGCCACGTATTTGAAAAATCTTGGGTATGGCTTTAACCTATTCCTTTATCTGAGAAAAGAAAAATGACATTTATATTTACATATTTTGCCTTGTGGTCTTCTGCATAATATAAAGTCCAGCTCAGTACAATTGTAATAGTTTTATAATCCACTACTGCAATCTACAGAACTGGCCATTGGTAGCTGAACTCAACACTTTGCCAGATGTTGAGATGAAAAGGGAAGCTGAAAGTTCTAAGCATCCAACCACAGACTTGGCTTAAGACAAAAGAACTCAAATGTGGTCAGTCAGGGGTTCAACAACAAAAGACAGCTATTGGGAGGGAAATCCCAAGGACTTTAGGAATTCTGAGTCAGGGACCAGGGAAAAAGAATAGATGTGTTTTACTGTATATCATTAGGAAAACCCTATTTACTAGCTCGAGATGTTCTGTGTGTTGTTGCTAAGTAATACTACTTAATGTAGACACCTTTTTTATTATTCAGCAATTATATAGCAAAATTTTAAGTGAAAAATAACATTTAAGTCTTCCAATGCATTCTAATGTGACAAAACCTCAATTCAACATCTCAAATCCTGAAGATTTGAAATGTATCAGCTTTTACAAGACCAAACTAGAGAGGAAAATTTGTGCAAAAGAATAAACTATTTTCAAGAGGAAGAATTTAAATCTTAGATTTATTCTATTTTCTGTTGTTATTTTAAATGATTTTATTTCTAGGTTAGGTGAAAAACTTAACCAACAACAACAAAATCCAAAGGAAGGTGGGAGAGAATCTGCTGAAAGTCCTGTTCTTAAGTGTCAAATATTTTAATGGCAAAAAAACAGAATAATCAAATGATCTTTGAATATCATTACTGAATTTTTATCATCACCAGTAGATAGCCTGTATGCACTTTGAATGTATTTGTGTAACTTCAGTCAAGATTTATTTATAGCTATAACTTACACATTTACTAAGACCATAAAATTTTGAAGTTTGGTAAAATACTTGAGAATGGAGAGTGTACCTTTTATATTTCAGTTGTTAATACCCTGTGTAATACTGAAAACAGAAAAGTCAAAATGGTTATATAGCTGTATAAATATTTTTTAATTAACTAATAATTTTAAGGAATTCCTCTCTATGTTTTAAAAATAGGAAACAGATATAAACCATATCTTTAATAGATATAAACCATACACTTAAAAATATGTACACATACTTTCTACAACATCATTGATTAAAATATTCATATTAATTTTAGTTTATAATGCAAATGTTCTCATTTGCCTATATTATAGGTTATTCCCCAAATAATCATTTCAGAAGATAAAATAGCTGTTAAATACAAATAGAATAGAACAGCATTTCCACTTTCTCATAGCAAGGAACAGCTATATACTAGCAGAGACAATTCTTTGTGATTATTTATTTTTATCAGTTTTAAATTTGATACATGCATTTAAAATTACTGAAGAAACATGACAAAAATATTACATTGTGATTTACTCTAAGTAGCACATTGTCTTCTTAAAAACATAAATTACTGTTGTACAAATTATCAATACTGTACGGTTAGGAGTAACTATAATTAAGGTGATGTCCTTTTACCATCTTTATATCTCTAGCTATTTCCTATTAGAAGATTAGAATATTTGATTACAACCTTTTAAGCTGTGTGGGTATGATATTGTGAAGTAAGATTAAACTACTTTTTTATTCATTTTAGTGTAAGAAAATATTCATAATAACTAATCATTTAAATCAGACATAGCATTTGTCCTTACATGTTATCTATACTAAAGCCATCACTTGTTATGTTTTAAATTTGTGTTTTTCACATGGCCTTATGTGTTTAATTTCTGATGGCAAGATACTGGCACTATTGGAGAGGCTGTGGATCCTGGGGGCCTAAAGAGAGTCACTTAGGGGCAGGCCTTTGAGAGTTAAACTCAACTCTGCTTCTGGCCCCACCTTGTGTTTTTGGTCTACCTTAAAGCTTTGAGGAGCCCTGCTTGCTATATGTTCCTCTATGCCTTCCTTTAACAATATGAACTAAAATCTCTTGAGACTGTGATCCAAAGAAGCCCTTTTTCCATTAGTTTGCATCCATGAAATATTTTGTTATAGTAACAAAAAAGTGTTCCTGTGACAAAACGGACCATGTGGTTTCTAGGTCAGAACTGGTTTGTGGGAGGCATATGGAAGAGTTTGGAAGTTCAGGCTAGAGATGTTCTAGAATACCATACCCTCCTCTTAATAGAATGTTGGGGCAGGACTTCAAAAGACCATGGATAGAAATTCAAACACTAAATACTTAGAAGTGGGAAGCAGGACTTGCAATGGGGAGAAATTGGACTAGAGGCAATTTCTGCTAAATTCTGTAAAGAGTATATCAACATTATGATTGTGCTCTAAAACTTTTTTCCTTGTGGCTTTTCTTTATATTTTTCTTTTCTTTTTATGTGTCTCTCCTACATTATATCTCAATTACAGTTTCGCATCTCTCCATTCCTTTCAGTCCCTCCTCTAACCTTCCCTCTACCCCACATCCACTCCTCCTCCATTTCCTTTCAAAAACATCAGCAGCAACAATGACAAAAGCACAGGCCTCCCAGGTATATCAACTGAATATGACCTAACAAGTTATAGTAAGACCCTCATATCAAGGCTGGACGAGGCAAACAAAAAGCAGGCAAAAGGGTCAGAGACACCACCACTCTCTTAGGAGTGCCACAAGATTACCAACCTACACAACCATAATGAATATCTATGTGTTCTAAAATTTCAAATGAATTTCAAAAAGTGGTGAATAAATTTATTTGGCAAAGAAAATTTCAAGAAAGCATAATATTCAGTCTATGGCATGCTTGTAATTCACTGCTTTTAGCCAGATATAAAGTGGAAAGTCAGAGAGAGTGGGGAAAATAGCTAAGCAGAGGTGTTTAAAATTACTTTAAAAAACGAGGGAAAAAAAACTTGATTGTGAGTAATGTTACAGACACCTTAAACAAAGCAGATTCAATACTAGGCAATAGTTAGAGAGAGAAGCACTGGACTTTGCAGTACGACAGCAGCACAGGTGCTCTGGGAGCAAGATCTCACCCACCTTATATTCCAAAAAATTCATTTGAAAGAATTTGATTTTAAAAGACAGTAGCCCACAGGGATATACTATTATGCAAGTGCCTAAGGAAATGCTTCCTTAGTCTCTTTTCCTTAGTCTCTAAAAGGTACTGAACTATAACTATAAACCTGTTCCAAGGAAGCCCAGGGGTACATTTTGAGTAGGTAGAAGAAATTGGCAACAGCCACACAGTCCTGGTTTTTCAGGTATGCCAAATGTTGCCATAGTGCAGTTATCTAGGCCTGTATCAAGTTTCAAGAGAAGTCAATGAAATCTAGAATATTCATCAAATTCCAATATTTTGCAAAGGTACTGAGAGTCCAACATTGTGAAACATTGAAAGTAAGGCTTTCTTTGACATGTTTACCACAAAATTGGGTTTCTAGGAATATAGTACATATGCTGAGAAGAACTTCAGGTAGATGAATCAAGAGAGAGACCATGCATTCTGTAGACAAAAAGGCTAGAGGAGTGGAATTACCCAAGGTCAATGAAGTATAGATGATACTATCACATACCACAAAGGCTAGGCATGCACTAACTGTTGGTTCCTGTTATTACTGTGGTTCAATCTTTCATTGCTAACCTCTTGTTCGTTCTTTTTAAAATGAAAATATTTTCCTGGTCAGTTTTGTATTGAAAATACTTAATTTGTTTCCTTATTCTTTTTTTAAAGAGGTCACATTTAAGAATTTACCTTGAAGAACGTAAGAGTTCTTAGAGTTTTAAATAGCTTTTGGATCATTGAGTATACTGGGTTCCTGGAATTTACATTTAATAAATTTTGTGTTATAAGATGGTCGTGAGCCAATGGGGCTAAAGGTAGAACGAGTTGAGTATGGAAAAGAACTACTTTCACCACTACTGTACCTGAAATCTATACACTATAACATTTTAGTTCAAAAACATGATTTGAATGTTCACCCTGGGAATTCAAAGATGAATAATAATCATCTCTATGGTCTTTGAAAAATGTACAGTCTAATAAGGAAACTGATGTCAGTTTTAAATGATTTTATGTCACAGTACTTTAGCTGTTTTCTAAAGAAATAACTCACCAGTGGTAGCGTGAGTCAAACAGGTGATCATTATTTATCTGGCAAAGAATTTCAGTAGAAGAAGCCTGGAGGCAGTGGAACTTAATTGGACTCTTCCTCCTTCTTGAATCTCTGCCACCCTTTTTCACCCAGAGAAACCTCTTCAGATTTCTGACCATCAGGACTGTAAGACTACACAGCTATACTCTTTTACGTCTTGTTCATTGTTACAGTCATAGTGAGACATGACTACAGAAGATACTTAGCAATTCTGACTCACACTACTGTTGTTCTCAGATTCTAGGAGTGTTTAGCTTATATTTTTCTGTCAGGATCAAGAACAAAAAGGGTTGGTTGTGGAGACAGCTCAGAATACAAAACTGTGTGTAGTGCAAGCATGAAGGCCTGGGCTTGAATCCTCAGATGGTGAAAAACAGTCATGGTTGTGGGTGCTTGTAATCCCAGTAAGATGGGCTTGGGGGCCATGGGCAGAGACAAGCAGACTCCAGGAGCTCACTACCCAACATCCTAGCCAAAACGACAAGCTTTGGGTTTGGTGAGAGACCCTGTCTCTGAGTAATAAGTCACTGACTGGTAGAATAGGACATACAGTATTCGCTACTGGATTCCGCATGAGCACATCTACATAACCATGTATATCCACACATAAATACAATCACCAAATAGATAAACAAGACAACAAACAAACATCATAAAGATCATAGTAAGTCCTCTAAGCTAATAAAAAGATCTAGAGTGTATTTTGCTTCTGCAGTTATTTTCAATCTTAGATTTGTTACTTATTTGAAATGATTCTGTTTTGTTTGTTTGCTTTTTGTTGTTGTTTAATTTAGCTGATTCTTTTAAAGATTTATTTTATTTTTATGGATGCTTTGTCTGCATGTACATCTGCATACGAGAAGAAGGCATCAGATCCCATAGTTGGATGGTTGTGAGCCACCATGTGGGTGCTGGGAGTTGAACTCAGGACCTCTGAAGAGCAGCCATGAGCCAACTATTCAACTTTCTAGTATTTCACAATCCCTTAATATGTGTAAAACATTATCTTCTCTTTCAGGTACTTTTAATCTTTGTACTAAGTACTAAAACTATATTACCATACATGCTTATTTATATAAATGTAATTTAAAAATTTGGGTGTGTGGGTTTGTACATTGTGCTTATGGAGGTCACAGAACAACACAGAAGTTTGTTCCTTTCTTCTACTGTGTGAATCATGAGGATCAAACTCAGGTTATTGATTTGGAAGCAAACACTTTTAGCACTAACTGTTTCTAGTATCTTAAAACACATCCTTTTATACCCAGTGAAATCTGCTTCAGAGTTCTGACCTTCAAACTATAACACAGTTTTCTTAAAGTATCTTTGTTCATTCTAAACATTCTTGTTATTATATTAAAATCTGTTTCTCATCTAATGAATGTCCTTTGGATAAAATTTTGAGAAAGACCGTATTGTGATATATTTAATTAATCTTTTATAGTGAGGGAAAGAAGTGTCTTTTCATCAAACATTAATATTGACTTGGCTATAGATAGAATAATGTAGTCATTTGCATTTGAAACTCTTTTACAGGCATTCAAATTATAGAGAGGCTAATTCTGCTGCAAATGTGATATGTTTTGTCTTATAATAAGGTTTGTAAAAAAATAAATGAAGACATGTATGGTCTTTCACAAAGATCAAAGTGCTTCCAAAGTATTTCATGATGGTTTGTTTTCTGTCTATTTCCTTCCTCCTTTTGGAATTAATCGTATGGGCATTTAGGCTACCTTGCTTGGCTCTGACATTTACACATATTTGATCTGGGAAAGCTGCTTGAATTCGGACTCACTCTCCTCATGCATAACCTTTCCTACTGTGAACATAAGTCTGCAAGGAAAAGATCAACATTTTGTCTAGCACAGAGTATTGACAAACACTAATATTTACTGGTAGTATTTCAATCACTATTTTCTTCTAGTGGTAACCTGACTCTGTTACCAGATTGGTCATGAACTCCTTGGATTAACATCTTCCCAAATAGCTGGGACTACAGTGTTTGTTACTATGTCCCAAGAGAACTTTTAATTTCAGATTCTGCATCACTTTTTCTAATTTAAAATAAGTTTTACATTTAAACATAATTTTAAAATATTGGAATTGTTGCTTTTTAAAATGCTTACTTATTTCCTAGATTTTTCTTAGAGAATAGTGACAGCCAGCCCCCCCTTTTGTGTGTGTGTGTGTCTTTTTGTTTTCCAAGCAGAGGACAATTGCATTGGCTCTTCCTTAGAAGAATTTTTTTCCTGGAAAAAACAAATATTTCTCATTTATCTGTTTTTTTTTTCTATTTGCTCAACTGTACAGGCTAAGTCATTTTTGTATTTGAGAGAGTTAGTGTATGTTTGACCAACAACTTTGTAAGTTTTTTGCTAACTTAAAATTATCGACAGACAAGAAAATACAGTGTTTCCCTTTTCTGCAGCTTGTTTCGCAGCTCTGAGAAGCCTAAGAGCTGCTTGTCCCTCCACTCTACAGGAGGAACTTCTCTGCCCTGTTGCTTTCCTTTCTGTACATGCTCGGCCTTCTTGGGGCTAATCAACAGCTACAGTGACTCTTCTCAGTGCTGCTTTTTTGCTCATTGCACATGTAGCCACTTTTCCTACTGGTTGGTAAAGGGTAAAAAGCATCTCAAAAAAAAAAAAAAAAAAATCAGAGTTTGGCCTGGAAATCCCCGCGCTCAAGAATAACTGCCGAGACCATCAACAGTTCCTATCCGAAACTGCAGAAGCCAGAGAATTATTCACTTTACCCGCACACTGACACACCCTCCCCCACTTAAAGTCCTACAAAACCTCAGCCAGCAGCGCCACGGTGCAGTCTCCACTTCCTCTAAGAGACTGTGGCCCTTCAACTGTTGTAATTAAAAGAGTAATTCATCGTTTATTTCTGTCACCTCTGTCAGTTCTGATCCAACAATGGACACTACAAAGTCATTTTGTTTGTGACCCACTATCCACTCAGGAAAAGCAGACCACACTTTGGATTTTGAAGAAAGGTTAAAATCCTCTTCTCATTTCTTGGATGAACTTTAAAAAACATCTTATATACTGAGTTGGACCAGTTGTTACAATCTTCAATTCAGTCTAACATGCACTGGATTTTTTAGAGACACACCTTTTAAGTTGAGGGTCCTCTATGGAACTCTGTTCTGATTTTTAGCGTTGTTAAAAATTTCTCTTTCATTTTTCCTACAATTGAATTTTTATACTTATTTTTTTACTTTGTGTGTGTGTGTATGCACACGCATGTGTGTGCATGAGTGTCTGCCTGCCTGCCTGTCTGTCTTTGTGCATGCCATTTGTGTGCAGGTACCCATGAAGGCCAAAATAGAGCCAGTGAAGGTACTGAAAACCAAACTCCACACCTGAGGAGAAACAGAAAGCACTCTTAATCACTAAGCCATCTCTACAGGACCAGCCACAATTTAATCTCTGATCAAATCTTTGGGACACGGGACCTGTTACATACCCATGTGTAATCATATTACTATCCTGAACTGAACAGCCTACCTCTCCTTTTTTATGGGGGGGGGGGCTTAGTTTTCCAAAGTACTAGCTTCAGTATACAGTGAATACTGTTTGAAGTGTGTGATTAACTATATAATGAATCTCCTTGAAAGAAATGCCAGTTACCTGGTTTCTTGTTAATGATAATAAAGCCACTGTCTAAGACTTAGTCTCATTAGATAATAAATACCTAGGCATTGTAGCTCACATTTATATAAGATCAACACACAGGAAGCTCAGACAGGGGGATGGCTTGAATTTGAAGCTAGCTGGGCTGTAGAATTCGAACCTATCACTAAAATAAAATAAAATAAAATAAAATAAAATAAAATAAAATAAAGCAAATAAAGAAAAAAACCAAACAAATAAAAAAAGATCACATACATTTAAGGTGCTACTAGATAATAATATAAAACTATAAACATGTGGTGTTATAATAGAGGAAATGTACATATAGAAAGCAATTGTTTTGTATATTAGAACCTATATCTTTTTCATTTTTGTCAGTATATATTCATCAGATATAATAGTAGCTTATATATGGACATTTACATTACAGTATATAGTGTACTTTGAGGCTATCCTCACCCCATACTATCCTATCATCTTCTTTCTTACTCTTTGCCTCCCCCTGCATTAGTCTCCTTTGTTCCCCCAATCAGATCATTTCTGTTTTAGGAAAACAAAAGCCTTGAAACCATAACATTAATCATGGCTCTTCATGCTCAGGAAAAGCAAACATATTATTTGATTTTACTTACATTTTAACTCAGGAATTACATTTATGGATTATATATTTGAGTTCTGCATATTTTGAAATATAAGTTCAATTTGCATTAAAGAATTTCCAGGTTGTTATGTTCATGGAATTTTTATTCCAATAGATATTTTCATTACGTAAATATAACATAATGCTGAATTTTGCCTGATTCTTTTTCTTCTTCCTTTTGTTTATTTTTGACTACAGTAGAGATAGAACCCAGTTCCTCATGCACACTGAGAAGCACTCCACAACGAGCCCAGGAACAGACCTTTTAAGAGATATAGTAATTAGGCAGAAAATATGATATGCTTTTTTGTATATTTGACTCATCCAATACATTAGATAAAAATGCTGTATGCAGAAAAATTATTTCTGAACTTTGATATTGCTTATATTATGTAAGAAACATGGTCTGGTTAATAATCACAATGACATATCATCATCATCATCATGCATGCATATACCATAGCCTACATGTGGAGTTTGAAGAACAACGTGGTTGGTTCTTGTCTTCCACCACATTGCAAAGATCAAACTCAGGCCATGTATGCAAGCACCTTACTCATTGAGCCATCTTGTTGGACCTGATTTTTTCATTTACACTCACTCCTTGTGTGAACTTTTTTCCTGTTGTTGTGTCAAGAGCAATTTAAAAGGGCAAAGGGTGCATTCTGGTTAGTGGTTCACACTATAGTGCACCATGGCACAAAGGATGAGGCAGCAGGAGCCTGAGGCAGCTACATCATACATACAGCTGTTCCCACAGCTGGGAACGGGTCAATGATACATGGGATTGCTGAGTTCCCTTTCTTCATGCATATGGTTGAGGATCCCAGCCAGGGGGCAGTGCCACCCACAGTGGACAGGTCTGCCAACTTTAATTGATGTAATCAAGATAATCCCTGACAGACATAGCCAGGATCGTGTCTCCCAGAGATTCTAAATGCTAGGATGAATCATTTCACTCCCTCCTTCTGCTCCAGACACTTGTCCTGTCATAAGACTGTAAACGGCAAGATGGTTCTCTATTCTGGGTATTTGATGCCACATGTCTAGAATGCTTCAGAACTTCACCACTCTGCAATCTACAAACATTCATCCAAATGATTTCTGTGTGTCTCTTAATGATATTCTTTCTCTGGAGAATTTCCTGTATCATCAAAATTGGCTTATATTCTCTGCTATGCTCATCACTATGACATTAACTTGTATGGTTTTGTTTCTTTGAAATTTTACTATATAGTTTAAAATAGTCTTAAACTCAAAATCCTCCTGCTTTGACTTCCCTGGTACTGAAATTACAGCTGTACCCAACATGTGTAACAGTATTTCTAATATGATAGTTACAATATCTTTTTACTTGACATTTCTAGCATATAAACTAACTCATATTGGTCAGTGATTAAATTGTTTTTGAGTTTCTAATTATAATGTCCTTAAAATTCTTTTATATATAAAAAAGAATTTGTGGGACTAAATACTGAATGATGTTACTATGTTAAACATTCAGACCAAAACCCAAGAAAGTTTGACATTGCTAGCACACAGTCAGTGACACAAGAATACCAAACCATGAAAGTTGCTGGGCATAAAGTTGTACCTTCTTTACAATTATTTCTATTTCTCAAGGGTTTATTCAAGCTTATACTTCCAAGTCACAAGTTCATCATTGAAGGATTCATGGAAGGAAATTCAACAGGAGCTCGAAGCAGAAAACATAGAAGAATGATGCTTGCTGGCTCACTCTCTGGGTTGAGCATGCTTAGCTACTCTTCTTATGGAGCTCAGGATTGCCTTCCCAGGGAACAGCACCACAGCGGGGCTTCTTAGATCAATTAACAATTAAACCAGTCCCTCATAGACTAACCCATGCACCATTCTGATAAGAACAATTGCTCAAATGAAACTTTGTTTTCAGGTGATTCCTGCCTGTTTTAAGTTGACAGTTAAAGCTAACCCAAGCACTAAATAACCAGTAATTTTAAAAGTAACAGTTTAATTATATGTGCTTAAATGTAATGTACATATGATTGTGTAAAACATGCTATAGTTTATTTTTAAAAGGCATCAAAATAAATGACCTATGTAAATATATATTTATACATTTATAAGAATCAGTGCATATTATCTACATAAGTAGAAATGGAGTGTGTTTGAAAGACTCATAACAAACTACAGTTTCTTCTAGTAAAGCAGAGCTGGTGGTGAAAGACTTATTTTCCATTGTGTAACTTTTTGTACAATTTAACATTTTCATTTTATATGAATTTTTAATAAAATAAATATATGGAGTAATTCTGAGACACCTACAGTTTAAAGCTCCAGTGTTTACTGTAAAACATGTGAACCTTAATAAAGCTGCTCACAGCAGAGACTCTTAAAGTATTGTGTGCACACAGCCCTTTAACAGGCAGAAAGAGACATGAATCAGTTCTTCATGAATTTTTGTTATTTTAAAAATGAATAAGACAAAATACACAATACTATAAAAGAAACAAATAGATCACATCTCTGGGTTTTTGTTTGTTTTGTAGTTTGAGGCAGGGTACCATGGAGTGCAGGCTGACCTGCTCTCTGTGCAACTAAAGATGTCTTGAGCTCCTGATCCTCCGCCTCTGACTCTTCAGTCTCGTGATTACAGAAGAAGTGTGCCACCACATCTATCTAGTTTATAAATATTTAAAAATATTAGACCTCACAGTTGGTCTGATATCATTCAGGCTTCTGCAATAGTGGTGAACATAAACATCTTCAGAGATCAATATGAGCTTTGCTGTGACAATGAGACATCTTTAGCTCCTTTTATTGAAAACAATCCCAGATAATGCTAAAGATACATGAGTATATTTTGGGAGAGTATGTCTTAATAAATTGGAAATTCTAGTTTAGCACACACAGACACTCATGCACTCCCACATACACAAAAAATTATTTTGAAATCTAACAATAGAACAGCACACTTTAAAAGAATGTTGAGTTGGATTTCTCTGTAAGCCCCTGTCACATAAGATTTCACATGAGCAGTTTAAAGTGCTTCTGTAGATTTTTTTCTTAATTCTGGATCATATACATACTTCCCTTCTGACATATCACAAACAAGAAGTTAGTCCAAAGCACTATGACATTTCATCTGAGTGGTTGCTCACACACTGATCAAGAAGTGTATTAATTATTCAGTAAGTGTCTTCTTACTGTATCTGTGAACATCAAGTGTGACTCATTCCCTTGCTTTCTTTGTTCCTTCTTTAAAAATGTTTGTAATATAACTTCTTCTTTTTCCCACCTCACCTAAAATCAGTGGATTAAACATTTAACATTTTATTTAGCTCTTTTCTTTATGCACAAGATTCAGTCGGTAGCATTTCCCATGCTTCCTCACAGTGTATAAATGGTGACTGAAGCCTACATCTTCATTTAATTTTATATTACATTGAGTTTAAATCCTAGAATGTGTGCCTGAAAGACACTGTTCACATTCCAATGACCTTAACTTTTCAATATTCATTGGTTCTTCTTTTTATATTAATACTTAAAACATTTACTACTTTGATTCCTCTTTAAGTTGTAAAATGTCCACTTGAAACCCTTAATCAGTCAGAATGTTGGTAAATTATACCTTCATGCAATCCATATTGAGTATCCATTACTCCTGGACATAGCACATTAACTGACTCATTAGCTATTTCAAACCATATGGACTTGGGTATGGGTGGGTCATTTTGATAATATCCTGAGGTGAGTTTCCTAATTATTGCAATTATGTGATCTCATTCATGAGGCCAGGCTCACAAAATAGTGTCAGTGCTTTTAGAATGGGTGTCGCTGCACCCAGACAATGACTGAGATGAGCAACATGCTCTTTGGTTGTTATAAGTCCCTTGATACCTAAAAAGTAATTACTTGGGAAGTTCTTGGAAACCATCAGAAACTGTCTGAGAATTGAATAGCATGGGATGCTGCAGTGCTTAACGATTCTGACTGCCTTACACAAAATGGAACAAAATCTCAAATGCCTCAGTGTTGACTATATTCACACATTAAATTCCTAATGGCAATTTCACATAGTTCTGTAACAAGGAAAACACTTTCTTAAAGAATAAGTAAAAATATCTCATTGTCTAGGAGAAACACTGTGAAATTATCGCAAGACAAATGAGAGATTCCAAACTCACAGACTATTGACTGGTCAGACAGTTGGGAGTTAAAGGGTGTGTGCTATAGCAGTGAACAGGCGTTCAATTCTCAGTACCCATGTCTGTCCAGCAGAGCCATCTCTGACCCCTGTGGACACCTGTATTCACATGCATAGACCACATACACAGATGTAGACATAATTTTGAATAATAAAAATAAATCTTTTTTAAGAAAGAAGTTTACAATATATATTTTTACACGCATACACATATATACATATACACATACACATACACACACACACACACACACACACACACACATACACATATACAGTGGTAAAATATAGATCCCTAAGAAGATACCATTTTAGACTGTGCCATAGCACAGCTTGATGTGCCTTTATGTGTGCTGCTCCCCAGCATTGTCACTAATATCTTTCTCTAGAAAAGGCCCATCTTCTTACACTGTAACTCTGTGCCCATTAACCAAGAACCCTTCATTTTTTGTTTTCTCAGACCTTAGCAACTACTGTCCTATTGTTCTCCCTGGCTGTGAATTTCAGCTACTCTGGGTAACTCATGTGAGCCAAATCACACAAAGTTTACCCTTTAGTGACGTGGTTATATCACTTAGCATATTGTCCTCTACGCTCACCCATGCTTCTTGTGTGTGTGTCAGAATTCCCTTCCTTAGAGCTGGCAGGATGGCATGCATTTATAATCCCACACTTGGGAAGTGGAGGCAGAGAGAGAATGTGTTCAAGGTCATTCTCAGCTATATAGTGAGTTTATAGGAGACCCTGTCACAAAGATTAAATAAAGACATGATTTTTCTCTTTTTAAAAGATGAATATGATTCTATTATATGCATATATATTTTATATCATGTATATAAGCATAGACATATCACAATATCTTGTGTATCCACTCAACTGTCAGTAGACTCTTAGAATGCATTTTGGTGCCTGTGAATAATACTTCTGTGAAGATATTTAAACTATGCTCATTCTTTCTTGATCACTTGACTGCTCTCTCGCTCTCTCTCCCTCTCTCCCTCCATTATCCCTTCCTCTCTTCTCTACTCCTCCCTCCTTTACTGCCTTCTTTCTTCCTCCCTTCCCTCCCCCCCTACTCTCTTTGTGATGAGGTAGATCCTAGGCCTTTAGGTACATTCTACATTTAATTCTGAAGGGCTATTTAAAGCATAAAACTTTAAATGTGTACTTCAGCCTCTATCCTGCCTAAGGTCACTAACCAGAAATTATATTTAAAAACTGCAAACAAACGTATCACCAATTTGAAAGCGAAATGGTGGAAATTCCCAAAGTACCATGCTTTCATGTTTGTGGCCTTTTCATTTTAGATAAACATGCAGTGATAAGCATTCAAGGTAAAATGTCCTGTTTCTGGACTGCTCAGATATAAAAGAATTACCGCTGTCAGACTTAGAGTTAGTGTGGGACAGTACAGGCTCACTATTGCAGAATTAGTACTGATCTTTGGAAGAGAATGTCACTTACATTGATACAAGCAGACTACCAAAGCATGGAGGTTGGCTAGGACAAAGTAGTCCTACAGAAGAATTTGTACACTCATGACAGTGCAGAGATGGAGAGATAAAGGCAGCTCAAGATAAACATGGATTTATGTTGTAATTGTAGAAACTAGATACAGGTTCACATGAACAGTCTGAGTATCTGTTGGCAAAGGATTTCAAGGTAAAGATAGAAAGACCAGGCTTAGAAAGCAGGACAACTCAAAAGCTAACAGAAGATTTATGGGACACTGTGTCATTCAGTAATAACTAAGATAAAGCACTTGATCAGTCAAAGCCTCAGTTGATGCTTTCACTTTAAATTCAATATATTTACAATTTGTGCTGGTGAGATGGCTCAGCAAGCTAACTATGCTTGCAGCCAAACCCTGTGACTCATGTGATGGGAGGAGAGAACCAACTCCTACAAGTTGTCTTCTGATCTCCACATACACTCTGCAAGGTCATGTATATGCACACACAGAATAAATAAATAATTAAATGTAAATTTTGATATATAACCTTTAATATTATTCCATTGAGAAGAATCTCCCTGTGATGGCTATTCTTGGTTGTCAACTTGCCTACATCTGGAATTAACTAAAACATAAAATAAAGAGCACACCTGTGAGAGATTTCTGCTTAATTTGAAATGGCACTTTTAATCCAGATCATTGTGGTAGGAAGACATACCTTTAATCTAAATCTAATCTTGATTAGAAGACTTCTGCTGGCAGCCTATATAATGGTTGTGAAATAAAGGAAGCCTTTCTCTTTGTCTTCTTACTCTTACCCTGACTAGCAAGTCCATTCCTTCCCTGGGATTAGAGCCTACTTCTTCAGGATTCCAGCATATACTAAACACCACCTGAGAAATACAACCTTTTGAACTGAACAACTGCTGGACTCTTGTACTTTCTGTCTATAGCCAGCTATTGTTGGATTAACTGGATCACAGTCTGTAAGTCATTCTAGTAAATCCCATATGTATTTAATATATAAAAAACAAATATATATTATGTATAGAGAGATGATGACAGAGATGATAGATAGATAGACAGACAGACAGACAGACAGATAGATAGATGATAGTAGATAGATGATTGATAGATAGATAGATAGATAGATAGATAGATAGATAGATAGATTAGATAGATAGATTCATTCTATAAATTCTATTACAGATTTTGGTACCAGAAGTGGTTCTAAGAAGTGGTTCTAGAACAACGTAACGATGAACTTATGAACTTAAGTATGGAATAGGCTTTCCAATTTGCAAACACTATACTTACTGAATCCTCTCCTGGGAGCTCAGAGAGTACCGAAAGCCAATTGTGTGAACTATATTACCAACTGAAGATCACTGCATTTGATTATTCTGATTCATCAATTGTGAGTGGGAATGGAGCTTTTTGACAGTTTGTGAAGGAAAATGATGATGATAGTCAGTTGCTGCTGGTGTCTCTGGTAAACTGACAAAGGATAAGAATGAGCACCATGTTAGAGTATGGTGAGTGAAAACAATGAACTTAGTGATAAAATCGACCAACTTCAGATGCACATAAACAGTCTAAAGGTTTCTAAGTGTGCCCTGGAAAAGAATTTTCTCTCCAGCAGCCACAGAGCTCAAGTTGGGGGAAAACAAACCAAAGCCCTCATTATAAGGTTGGCTGAATTACAGTGAAAATTCAAGTCTCAGCCTTGCGGGGTGTTGGCTGTTAAAGTAAGGGCACTAATTGGTAAAGAATAGGATCCTATAATTTGAGACGGGGATGTGTGGGAGGAACCTATTGACGATGAGAGCTTTGAACTCTCAGATTCACAAGTGTTGCTTTTCTCCTGAGGTAGTAGTCTCTCCATCCTTAGCAGAAGATGTATCCACACTGTTACCCCTTGCAATATTTGGTCTGCTGAACCAGCAGGGACTTTCTTTGAAGGAAATGCTAGGAAAGACAATCCTGGTGTTCCTCAGGACCTGCCAGTAGCTGCCTATAGACCTGTGGCCAGACTTAGGGCAAAGTAGGCCCCTAGAGGAAATGTAGTCCAAGAGGAAATTTGCTGCACTACCAAGAAGCTTAATGAGTTTGCTAATTCATTAAAAGAAATCCTAGGAATGTGAATGGAAATGGGTTTTAAGGGTGTGGGCTGCGGTGAAATGTTGGGAGTAGACTCCTACCTGAAAGCAGCTATCATCTTTGCAGCCATCTTGGGCCATATATTTGCAGGTAGATACTTTTCCACCCTGACAAGAGACTTGTTTTTCTAGCATGATATTTTTGCAAGCAGCTCACAACAGCTGAGCATACTCTGATAAACATCTTGTTTTTCTCTGACATATCCTGGATTTGTTTAGTGCCCCCAGCTGCAAGGCTCCAGCTGCACTCCCCTACTTGTGCTTATATACCCATAATTCTCTTTCAATAAAAGAGACTTGATCAGACATCCTGTCTTGTCTCTATTCTTCGTGTCTCTTGCCCCTCCATCCCACTCTGTCTCTTGCAGACTCTGATGACTGACTCATGAAAGAAACATAAAACTAAATGGGGCTGAGTTTATTGATATGAACCCTCTGAATATGGTACAGAAGCTCACACAGTTAAAATAAAAGGTGTGGAAAATTGTTGAATGGATGGCCAAAACGTTTGTCAAAAGATGGCCTACTGAAAAGGAGTTGGAGATGCTTGATATTGTTGGCCTAGTATTGATGAAGAGATTTTAAGGCTCAGGGAATTGCAATACCAGAGTGAGTACTCTGTGTAAAACCTAATCCCCACAATGGGAAGGCAGAGAAGACATTCCCTTTACTAATTTTGTAAGACACAAAATGGTAAGAGGGGCACCAACACATCTAAAGAGTTTTGTTGGCACCCTTTTTCTTGTGCCATAACTTAAGGTAGCAGATGCTGCTGCTCAGTTGGATGAATTATATGCAGTGGGTTTAGTTGGGCACTGAGGTAGCAAGAGGAAGGTAGCAGCACTAAATTGACCTTGGTTATTATAATGATCAGCATAGATAGATAAAGCAGTGTCCATAATGGGCTAACCCATAATAGCACAGGCAAAGTGAATTTGATGGTGGCATGGCTTGTATGGGCCTGTGGTACTGGCTAATCATTCATGGTGTTTCCAGGCACGAAATAGGTAAGAAGCCTATTGATTTTTTGTTTGATCTATAGAAACAGGAAAATTCTCAAATGAAAGAAAGGATACATTGGATCACTGCAAAAGGGAATCTCGGTCCAGGAATCAATTTCTAGGCTTGAGCCAGTTAGCAGACCCAGAAAACCTCAAATGAAGGGATGACCAGGTTCCCCTGAGGAAAAAACTTGATAGAATACCTAAAAGGTTTTGCTGTTAGCTTTTCTCCAGCCCTAACCTTTCTCCAGTCCTTCCCCAGAGGGACCTCTGATCTTTTCCAAGGATAGCTGTACACTGGCAGAAATGAAACACTCAGACTCTAAAGGATCTCTTGGCTAATGGTTCTGATTTAATATTGATTCCAAGAGACCTCCTCCCCAAGTGTTGTGGCGCTCCAGTTAAAGGAGAGGCTAATGGAGGTCAGATGATTAATAGAGTTTTGGCTGAAATCTGGTTCACAGTTAAGTGCAGTGAGTCTCCAAACTCAGCCTGTGGTTTTTTAGTCCAGTCCCAGAATGTATATGCTTAGATATACTTAGAAGTTGGCAGAATTCTCACACTGGTTCCATGACCTATGGAGTGAGGGCTACTATGGGGCAGTGGGCTGTGAGAGACACCTGGGTACCTGGTTGAGCTCTGACCTCAAACCCTGGTGACCCTAGAGGGACGGTAGATGTTCAGCTATTCTCCTGGGCCCTGGTTCCTTTCACTTAGCTACAGCCCCTCCCAAAGAAAGGTTTGTGGCCTTCTGTCTCATAGCACAGGTAGAGGGTGTGACTACAAAGCCTCAAGGGATCTCCATATTCATGAGATACCTAAAGGCCAGACGGCATAGCCAATTAAGCATTCCTTCCCAGACCCTCCTCCTACTTGCAGAAGGTATTTAACCTCAGGCCTGTGGGAAGCAGCTCCACCGGTGCCATTACAAGATGGCGCTTGGCAAAAGGCCAGCCAGGATGACTGGGCACTGCTTGAGAGTAAAACAACTCCATATATGGAAAGCTTGCACTAAGAGGTGTGGTTGCCCGATCATCCCGCCTCACGTCATACGGAGTGACCAATTACCAGTGTTCTCGTGGCAGTTACTGATAGGATCGAGGCAAAGATTTAAGGGGCTGCAGGTGGTGGTGTGGGGGCTGCTGGCAGCATGAAAGAAGCTTACAATACAAGGGTTGCTGAATAAACTGCTTGAAGAAGAACACTATTGTCTTTGCCTTATTCCGCTGGTCAGATGCTGGGGAGCGATACAGGCCCACCCTGAGAACAGGGGGTACAGCTTCATCCACTTTCTGACATGACAGTAAACCTTTTAAAACCATGGACTATCTCTTGTCTTTGGGGCCCATCATGGAGAACTATAGAGGGAGCCTTCAACTAATGAGCCTAATCTCCCATGGAGGACTTCTCTATGCTCCAGCCACCAACCCAAGTAGAGCTAGTCCCGAGCCAGCCGTGACCCAGCAAAGTGAGTAGCCTTGACCAAGAGTCTCATCTACCCTACCAGGGTACCGCCAGAGCTTCCCCCCCTCACTCCTTTAGGCTGCAGGTTGATCCAGCCCGTATGCCCCCAACCTGTGTCTCTGTCCTTCTGAGGCCTCTCAGTGGCATCTAGGAGCTCAAGGGCTTGAGACCAGTTGGTTCCTGGCCAGTCACCTTGGCCCAGAGACCTTCAGCCCAAGAGCTCTGACCCCTGTGGGACCTCAGACTGTGTTCTCCCTATGTCCAGAGTGAAGCCCAGTGGCTTCCCATAGCCTGGTGTCAGCCCAGGGCTGCGTGGAGTGATCTCAGTTGAATTCCCACACTTCTGTCCCCTGAGCTGAGACTTCTGCTGCCTGAGCCGGCAGATGTGTGGGACCCACAACTCAGCCCAACAGGACCCATGCCCACACTCGAGCTACAGGCCTACAGGCTACTATGGTTGCAAAGATTAGATGGAAGCCTTTAGTGTTGCCTTCGCCAGGGAAATAGTGAATCAAAAACAGTATCACACCCAGAAATTAGTGCCAGCATCAAGGGACTTGAAAGATGCAACAGTGGTAGCTCCCACCACATCTCCCTGTAACTCTCCTATCTGGGGAGCACAGAAGGCAGACGGATGGTGGAGAATGACAGTTGACTATTGAAAACTCAGATAGTGACTCAAATTGCAGCTGCTGTACCAGATGTGGTGTTCTTATTGAGATTAACATATCTCCTGGTACATAGTAGGCAGCTCTTGACCTAGCAAATGCTTTTTTTCTCAGTACTTGTTCTTAAGGATCATCAGAAGCAATTTGCTTTCAGTTGACAAGATCGGCAGTATACCTTTTCAGTTTTACCTCAAGGATATATTAAATTTACTGCCCATCATAATTTGATAGGCATCTTGACCATGTGTTTCTTCCATGAAATGTCACATCAGTACACCATATTAATGACAGTATGCTGATTGGACCAATTAAGCAGGGGGTAGTAATCACTTTGGACTCATTGGTAATACATATGTGCATCAGAGGATGGGAAATAAAGCCAACCACAATTTAAAGACTTTCTACCACAGTAAAATTCCAGTGGTATGGAGCAGGCAGAAAATGTCCTACCAAGGGTTATTGCATATGGACCTTTCCATCACTAAGAAAGTAGCACAATGTTTTATTGTGTCTATTTGGGTTTTAGAGACAGCACATTCCTCACTTTGGTGTGTTACTCTGGCCTATATAACAAGTGATTTAGAAAGTGGCTTGCTTCATATGTGGTTTGGAACAGGAAACATCTCAACAAGTGAAGGTTGCTGTGCAGGCTGATCTACCATGTAGACCATATAATCCAGAAGACCTGATGGTAATTGAGGTGTCAGTGGCAGACAGGGATGCTATTTGGAGCCTCTTGCAGACCCTATCAATGAATCACAGAAAAAAACTAAGAGATTTATAAGCAAGGCTCTACCATCATCTGCAGATAAGTATTCCCACTTTGAGAGACAGCTATTGTCCTGCTATTGGGCCTTAGTGGAAACTGAACATTTGACAATTGGCCACCAAGTTACCAGGCCACTTGAGCTGCCCATGATAAGCTGGTTGTTATCTGACCCACCAAGTCATAAAGTAGGACTTCCACAGTAACAATCACTATCAAATGAAATTGGTTTATAGGTGATGGAGCCTGAGCATGTCCTGAAGGCAGAAGTTGGATTTGAAATGTCTGTCTGTCTTTAAATGCTTTACCTGAACGTAAAGTTTACCAAAGACAGGTTGCCAAATGGGTGGCTTCTAGAAAATAAAATGCATCTCCTAGGGACAGGTGGTATATGTTGCCCAATTTAGCAGATCACAGGTTCCATTGAGCTAGAATTTCCAACAAATCCTTCCATTTGAAACCTCTTACTTCTATATCTCTGCTCCTTTTTATTGAATTTATAAGAGGTACAAGACAATCATCAGTTTGTCACGGTCCTTGTGATGAGCACAGGTGTTCATTCCACATACATTAATTATTGTTCTATAAAAGTGTGTAAACAAAGTAAAATGTGTCTCTATAGAAGATTTTCACACATCAACTGCTTTGAGACTTCTGCCTTTCCGTGTACTCTGTCTTGTTTCTTTCTATCATAGAGATGTATGAAGTGAATACTGGTCATGATGTGTTCTCTTTTGGGACTATAACAAAAAGACTTCGGAACGTCGAGCTCATTAGTTATCTGCCAGCAAGCATGGCCAATGGAATGTATGAGGGCAAGATTAGTATACTATATAGTTTATGTATATCTTACTAATTTCCATTTTATAAAAATATCTCCTATATTTAGCTAAGGAAAACTGCTATGACTCCAGACCTACAATAACTCTTGCTTCAAATGTACAAGCTTGGGAAGTCAGCAGGTTCCCATATTATATGGAGGTCACGAATGAAGCATTTCATACTGGCATATGATCATTTTGGAAGAATGAGTGTGGTTACGTTTCCTTTATAGAATGTACTGGCTGTAATTGGGTACATGGCCATCTTATAGCTTCGTTTTTATTATAGACTGATGTCAAAAGGAAATCTTTGTTGACTACTGAAGAAATATGAATGTACATGCTTTAGTGGTTTATTTTTAGCAAAACAATAGCTATATAATTTTGATTTTAAATTGTTTTAAGAAGAACAATGATAAAATAAATAACTACATCATGACATGCAGACTTAAGGTTTCTTAGTCTATTAACATTTTTCTTCTTTGATGTTGGAATTTTTGCATTCTACCATACTAGAGAATTGAAGATGCTAATCTGAGATGTTCAGTGACTCACAGTATGAAGAAAGCCCCACTGGAGTCCACTGAGAATTCAGGGCATGAGACAAAGAGCAAATATCTTTCCGCCTTACCCATAATCATATGCACATTTCCACAGGTGTTTAAATTAAGTCAGTCTAGAGAAAAGCATCAAGAATGGGCAACAGGAAAGGTTTCTAGAAGGAAAAAAGCAATTATGATTGACAATGTTTATATGTATACAACCAGTGTAGTCTCTTAAACAACAGAAGACTCTTTTCTGCTAGTTATCAAAGTATGCTTTTATGTGGCTTCTATCTTTATAGTGTCATTGAGACAAATGTTAGAAAGGGTTGGTGGCTTTGTTAGCCATCTATGGAAGTAGAATCTATAGAGTCACAGAAAATAATATAACTTACTATTTTCTTTGACTTTGTCAAGTACATAAATTAAAATTACTTTTCTTGTACATATGAGTCAATGCATATAAACTTTGATCCCAGTACAGATAGAAATATTGACATAATTTGTTTGAACTGTTTTACACCAGACAACCAATACTGACTCCATATACAAGATTTGTAGATGAATAACAATCAGACCATGGCAAAGGGATTATAAAGAGGAAAGCAAGATTAGTGGCGTCACAAAGCAGAAAGAAAGTGTCCCTTTGAACACAAACATACTTGTATTTGCTTGATCCCAGGACAGGCAATCAGATGTTCTTAAATAGCTGCTTTAAGGATTGTGACAGCCCTCTTCATCTACCTGGTAGAAAAGAAATGTTGCATGCTAGGTTTTCACGTCAAGTGTTCCCTAGTAAGGAAGACAGTGACTATCTGCTATTATTTTGTAGAGCTCAAACAACCCCAAACCTTGGCCTTTAATCTAGATGGAACCGATCTGAATACTGCATTTGGACTGGGCAGCTATTTTTAGGAGCCAGAGCAAGTGAAAGCGTCTCTTGCTCCTGACTGTGTGCTTTGTGATCTGAGGCCCCAGAAAGAAGTGACACAAGTGACAAGAAACTGTATCATTTCCATTTCAACACCATGGGTTGGATATAAAAAGGGGAAGCAGTTTCTATTGCAGAGTAATCTGATAGACTAGCTCTTGGGATTTTTTACATTCTTGGCACTTAGATGAAAATACTTAGCAAGTTTCATTTCTCCAGAAAATACCCATAGAAATTATGAAAGGTGAAAAATATAACTGATATATAATTCAGTCGTCCAAAAATTCCTTTAAAAGCTAGGGGATTTGTTGTTGCTGTTGTTGTTGTTTTGGGATGTGTTTGTGGTTTGCTTTTTTTTTTTTTTTGATAAATTCTTTGAAAAGCCTAAAGAGCTCAGTAGAAACTGGCTAACTAGTCTATCTTCCTATTAAAAAGCAGATAAAAGAAAAAAATGACAGACAGACCTGTAGTCATGAAGATAGTTCCATAATTTGTGTCTCGTATTTTCTTATGCCTACAGCGTCTTCTTCCTGTTTGGCTTGCCTCTACCTTTGGTCTCTACCTTAAGTGGGTCTCCTCACACTGTGGCCTGGAATGGAAGCCTGGCAGGCTCTGATTATCCTCTCTCTATACATCATCATTTAGATGGGACCATGCAGCTTTAAATCCTTTCAAATAGATTCGAGGTTCAACTTTGTTTTTTTTAAAATCATGTCTTATGTATTCCACACAGACCTCACACTCATAGGCTCACACTATGTACCCATGGCTGTCTTTGAACTCCTGATCGTTCCTCTTCTGCCTCTCAAATTCTGAGATTGAGGGTATATACCATCAGGCCCATTTTATGCAGTGCTGGGGAGGAACCCAGGTTTTTGTGCATGCTGTGCAAGTAGCCTACTATCTAAGCTCCATGCCCAGCCCTAAGTATTCACCAAGGAAACTTCTACTAATATTTGAATGCCAAAGTAACTAGCTTGGCTTTGATCAATGACAGCACTGTCGCTGTCAAAATTTGTGTGATTTTGCTCTGCTGTTTTCTTAGCTACCATCTTTTCCAGTAGCCTTATTAAGTTAATCATAACGCCCCAGCAAGCCAGTATACTGCCTCACCTGTCTCTCTGAGAGAATCAGGATCTGGTTGTTGTTTTAATACTAAAATGGCCACTGAGGTTCTGGGCTCTGATGAGCATAGCCTTCAGTCTAAGGCCTGGTAAGCTGTCCTTAAACTCTCAGTCCTCCTTCCCCACTTGCATAAAAGATGTGTGTGAACTCTGGGCTCAGATGCAGAGAAAAGAGTTACGTAAAACACCTCATTGAGGAACTACAGGGCAGCGCAGTGTCTCTGAATCAAGAACTGAATGTGGGGAGCTAGAGTGGTAGTTCAGGAGTTAAGAACATTGACTGTTTTTGTTCCACGGGGTCCAGGTTTGATTCCCACTACCCAATGGCAGCTTACAACCCACTGTACTGCAGTCCCAGGAGATCTGATACTCTTTCCTGCTTCCCTCAGACACTATAATGCATGAGGTGCAAAGGCATACACCCAGGTGAAATAGCTATACAGATAAAATAAAACGGAAAATGAAAGAAATAAACAGAGTTGAGATGGAAGTGATTAGCTTTAGGAGATAAAAAAGCCAAGGGTAAGAGTATCAGTCTCACAAGTCATTCAGAGTGAATCTCACCAGCAGAGATGGAGAAAAAAAAATCAAGTTGGGAAGACAAAGCAAGACAAATTTCAGGTATATTTTGAAATGAAATCTCATGCAAGTATTTGATTTTATTAAGTTTCTTTCACTGGTATCTGCCAGCTGTAACTTCCCAAATTCATGTGCACCTCAGATGAGTGTTTGGGACTTCCTACTCTCCCTAGATATAAGGAAGACTGAGTTGAAGGCCTTCCTCCAGTTTGTGAAGAGCTTCAGGGCCTTGGATGCTTATGGCTTTCTGGCCGAAGGCTTCTTCATGTGCATAAGCCTCTTGGCTCTTTTTTTGCTCAGCAGTGGCATTTGCTAACTGAAGGAAGAGAAAGGTGGGTAGAAGACCAGCTAAGATTACAGTAGCCGAGCTTTTGTGATAGTAATCAATTCAGTCTTCAGTGACACCATCTACAACCTGACTCGTGGTGACCTGTGCTTTATCCAGCATCCAGCAACCTGTCATCTGTCTGGCTTATTTCTCTCCTTTCTCTGTTTTTGTTCCTTTTTCTTCTCTTCTCTTCTCTTCTCTTCTCTTCTCTTCTCTTCTCTTCTC
>NW_021604569.1:4006735-4027271 GCF_004785775.1 Grammomys surdaster
TTCTTCTTTTCCTTCATGAAAACTCATGAAGCCCAAATTGTTTCTAATTCTACTGGGGAATTTTCCTTTCAATGTGTTTGGCTAATAGAAACCCCTTCGCTGTGAGTCATTGTGATCACATGACAGACAAGGTTCTTAGGTTCCTTTAAAAGGGAACTGTCCCTTTGATAAAAGATCCATTTATAAGCTCTAGTGTCCTGATCACCTCTAGAGGTTCCCACTTTCAAAATCTATAAAGCAGTTCTCTTAGTGGCCAACCATAGACCAACCTCCAGTTTCTTCCTTGTAATTCTCAAGGATAATGGTCCACAGCTGGGGATATCTCAGTGGTTAATTACCTGTCTGGTTTATGCCAGGCCCTGGATTCAATCCCCAGCACAAGAAAGAAAAAGAAATAGAGAGGCTAAGACAGGGGAGAAGGAGGAAGAAGGGAGGAGACATTAGGAAGTGCTGGGACCGGCTATTAAGATTCAGAGAGCTGACTAGTACAGCTCAGGCTTTATTCCTGTTTCCCCTCCCCCAAACAGGTGAGGCGTGTTAACCAGCATATTCTTAACTCTGGGTTCTAAAAGCCTGGGTGAGCTGCTTTGGGGAGACCCCTCAGCTGGTGGGCAAGTGAAGCATGTGCCTCGCAATCGTCTCTCTAGCCCAGCCAGCTTCGCTGAGCTGGGAAAGCTGCTCTCAAGGAATCCTAGGCTTCTGTTGTCCCTTGCTGCCTGTGTGTAAGTAATAAATCTGCTTCGTGTAACGTGTTATGTGTGTGGGTGTTCTGTCTCACCAGACTTAGATAAGCTGGGAACCAGTGCGCAGTGAACCTGCTTCGCAAATATCATCACATTGGATGTTAGGATTTAACATATGAATCCGGGGGGGACACAAACATTCGCTCTATAGCATATGTGTTCTGACATTTACATATTTGAAAATATCTCCATTTTTGCTTTCATGCATAAGGATAACTTGACTATGTTTGCAATTCTTAAGTGCCATCTCTGTTCACAGCTCTGTGCTCGGCACGCCTTTCCGTCTTTAGTTTGTAACAAAAAGGAGTCTGAGGCCCAGGCAGTTTTGGAGATGTGGCCGTAATTCTTCCGTTTGAATCAAAAACTAAGTTTACATGTTTATCTCTTAAATAACTGCTTTTGCTTTTTCAAATAACTCGCAACCTTCAAATAGAACTCTCACTTCAAAGGGAATAAAAGTTTGTTCGGAAGCCAAATACAAGTGCCGGTGGCCCAGGAACACAGATCCGGTTTATCCAAAATTTGGGTTCCAATGTGGCAACAGTTTCATAAAAATTTATAGTGACAGAGCAAAGTTATAAGTGAAGACACCTTTAAAATAAGTTAGTGGAAACATCAGGCATGTACATTATAGCGAAGTTGGGAAGGCTCTGTTAGTGGCCTTGGATGCTCTCTGGTGGCATTCTTAGCTTTTGGACAGGTGGAAGGGTTTTATAGAACGTTAGGGTAGGGTGAGCAATGAATGGCTTTCAAAGGCAAGAAAAATAACACGACATAATTTAGCTTTGGTCTGCAACATAACACATGTTGGGCTTTTTATCCACTGGGAGCTTAAGTGCACAAAAGTATTTGCTTTACATTCAGGTTTCGTTTAAACTTTAGAATAGTTCTCTCTCACTCTCTCCCCCCACCCCCCGTCTCTGTCTCTGTCTCTGTCTCTGTCTCTCTCTCTCTCTCTCTCTCTCTCTTTCTCTCACTACCCACCTCTGCCCCTCTGAATAATATTTCCCTCCTCAGAAGAATGTTATAATGCCCATAACTTACTATCTTATTTCCCAAAATGATTTCACAGATGTCATTACCTCAGGATCTGGCATGAGGTGCTGATTCTGAACTGACTGGATGGGCTATTAGAGATCATGAGCTTCTTCTACAAGAAGGTAGCAGGGCTGTCAGAGGCAGCGAGAAGTTGCATGTGATACACTGCTGCCTTTAAAGATGGATGAGGCTGTAAGCCAAGAAATGTGGGCTGCGTCTAAATTCTGGAAAAGCTACGGAATGGATCCTATTGTGGAGATATTGAAATTTTGTTTTCAGGTGTCTATTTCCCCATTCTACAAACTGTAAGAGAAAAAGTCTACAATATTTAGGGCACAAGTCTACAGTGATCTGTTAAACAGCCACAGAAAATGAATGATGCTATTTTAAGCTTCATATGTAAAGCTACAGAAACACATAAATCAAACATTTTTAGAATAGCTTCTCTTTATTGTAATAAATTTGATTTTAAATAAAAATGTTTTAACTTTTCAGGGAAAAGTAGTCTCTAAATTCTAGGGAATATCCATAGATGTGGTAATACTTCTCTGATTGGTTGGTCCTCTACCGAGTGCTCTGTTTCCTAGTCTTGTTTTTGACCAAATAGAGATGGCTTTGGGGTAGCTTGGTATGATTTCCTACTAAAAGGTATGCTGTGTAGATCAAATGATACTAGGGGAAAATACACTGGTAAAATTACGATCTGTTCCCAAATGTCAAGGATTTCAGAATAATTCTTCAGCCTGGAAGTAAAGGAACCTCTATGTGAATATAAATTATTTAGTTGTTTCCAAGTCCCTAGGGATTCCAGATAAATGTGTTCAAATTTTAATAATTATTGACAACTCTAAATAGGAACTCTAGATGTTCAGTAGCTAGAATAATCAGGAATTGTAATCTCTTTGTTTGAGGAACAGTAACAATAAAGCTAAAAACCTGTGCACTATGAAATTCCCAGGTCTCACTTTGCCATGCTGTGTGACACTCAGCTCAGTGCTGTTGTGTGATGTCCCTAATGTACCAGCATCCTTTCTTCCTCAGGACTTTTGCACATATCCTTTCTTTCCCCATCTGTCTTCTAACAACTCTTAATCAGGCATATCCCATTTTAAGTATTACTCCCTCAAAGGTTTCCTTTGATCTAGCCTGCTGGTTTAACTTAGTGAATCCTGTAATTTTTCTCAGTAACAACTTAATAGCTGTTGTAGTTTTAAGCCCCACTCAAGTTGTGAGAAGGCAGACAGCATGTATTTATAGAGATCAGGCTTGGGAATACTTGAGAGAAGAAATGGATCTAGACTACCTGTTTGGCTTTTTTGCCCGTTTCTATATATCTCATCTTGCTTTCTGTTCAATCTACCTCAGAACATGAACACCATCTTTCACCTTTCAAGGCAGTACAAAAAACCCAACCAACCAAATAACAACAAACAACAAAATCTCCATTTATTCTTTCAGAAATTTCTGAGCAAGTTACACTGGATATTGCCGGTGCAAGGTAGCTTTTTCTTACGTAAGAAACAAGTCTCAGTGGTACTAGCACATCACTGCATGAGACCCTGTAGCAGTCTTCCTCCAAATGTCTTGATCAGTGTTTATTCTCACACCTCTCTGGTGATGAGACACCTCTGTTTTCCCTCTGGCTTTAACACCTCCAAGCTTCATGATGTGACAGTGTTCCTTGGTCAGCATACGCTCTACTGAATTCAGGTATGTGTGTCTTTTAAATAGCGTGTTTAACAAAGATATTCCTTGTCTTTCTTTGTTATTATTATTTGTGAGGTGTTTTCAGAACAAATGACTAAGTTTTTGTAAACGGACAATATTCCTATTACTTTCTCTTGCTAGCATATTTTTTTTCCTTCTTAAAACTGTATTGGTCATTTCCATGGAGTTTTGGTGATAGGAGGCTAAAACCTTCCTCACATTTTACTGGCCAATGCTTTGGATAATTTCCTTTCTACATCATCATCCCGGTGCTGATTCCTACCTGTTATTTATTTATTAGTTTATTTTTGTTGTAAGTAAAAATTTTCACTATGAAATTATTAAGTATGTTTAAAAAACAAGGATCCATGTAGCATGAGATAATCCTGCAAAGACTCTGCAGACAACACCAGAGGACAATTGATCTCACACATGAGCTCAGTAATCTCTCTGTCCCACAGTTGGCTCTGCACCCTTCAGTACTATGGTGAAAACCCCTCACTGCTGACTTACTCCTGGGTGTTGGCCCTTGAATGTTCATACCTTAGCACATTATTGCAGCTTTGCTAATGTCACTGGCAAGGAATGGGGATTATGTAGCCTTCACCTCCATTACTTAGAAAAGAAAAAGATCTGTGAGGCATGGAATAGCTCTGCAATGCCTGCCTTCCACAGGTGAATTCCAGAAGCATCAGGTGAAGAAGCCTGAGCACAGATGTGGATAAAATGGGGAGCACTCTGTCATAAACACATGTAACTATGTAATTATCACTGGAGAATGATCTTGGAAGGAAAGCCTTCCATTACTAGTTATGGGCATTATCCACAACAAGATCTTTAAGTATTCTATTAAATCCCCTTGAATAAAAGCATTGTTGGCATTGTTTGCCTGAGACATAACACTTGTCTTTACAGAACTGAGACAAACAGGTGTAATCTTAATTGTATACAGCTGCTTCCTGACTTGTTACCAATTATATATTTTTTGTAACTAAATATAATTGGTAAACAGCAGGTAGAACATGACCAACATTGTATAGTCTTTTGAATGAAGCAAAGGGCGTATATGTGGTATAATAATATTATTTGGGGACTCTATTTTAGAAAAGATTATAAAGTGCCTGCATTCCATGTAGCACTAAATTATCTTCCACATTAACTAATACATGTGGTAAGAAGTCCACGTACATGCAATAGTTACATCTTCATGACAAATTGAAGAGCTTTAGAGTCCCCTAGGAGGTGGTGAGGTATACTTTTCGATGTGTTGCTATGTATGTATGAGTATGTGTGAAAGTGTGTGTGTCTGTGTGTGTGTGTGTGTTTTAACTGAAAGGAAAGAGCAACCTTGACTACGAGTTGTACCATCCCATAGCCAAGGGCCCCAGACCAAAGGAAAGGAAGTTAAAGAGAAAGCGAGCTGAGCACTGAATTTTCTTTTTCTTCTGGCACCATGATATGAACTGGGCAGCTTTGTCATACCTGATGGACTAAATTCTGAATTTAGGAACCAAAACCAGGGAATCCTTATCAAGTATTATGGTCACAATGACATTAAAGTAATTAGCATAGGACTATCATTAATTTCTTTGTGTGTAGATAATGCTCCTGTGCTTTTAGCTGTAAGTGGGACACTTCTAAGGTCTAAACAAAGTTATTAAGCTACTCTTATTAATCTATCCCATATCTCATGATATAGTGTCTTAGTTAGGATTTCTACTGCTGTGATAAAACATTATGACAAAAAAGCAAGTCAGGAAGAAAAGGGTTGGCTCACACTTACTTCCACATTTTAGTCTGTCACTGAATAAAGCCAGAACAGAAACTCAGACAGGCTGGAACCAGGAGGCAGGAGCTGATACCGAGTCCATGGAGGAGAGCTGCTTACTGTCTTCCTCAGCCTGCTTTCTTACAGAACCCAGGACCACTAGCCTAGGGAGGAGTCCACCCACAATGGCTGGATCCTCTCCCATTGATCACTAATTAAAAAAATGTCTTACAACCTGTTCTTATGGAGACATTCTCTCAGTTGAGGTTCCCTGCTTTCAGATAACTCTAGTTTATGTGTCAAGATATCATTACACTAGCCAACACACTCAGGTTGATCAGTATCAAGATCATGTGTACTTTCTATACTTTTCTCAATTTCATATAAATAAAATTATATAAACTTGCACGGGGAAGAGATATGTGAAACCAACCATGAAATTTTACATGTATTATAAAACTTCTGTCATCAAAAGGGTGTGTAGCTCAGTGCTTGTCCATTATTTCTGAGGCTTGGGGTTTGCACACTATCAATCAGTATTACCATTCCTGATCCAGCTGAGATTCATCTTATATGTAATAGCATCCAAAAGAACTCTAAAATGATTAAATCGGTTTATTACCTCACAGTCGTTTACATATCAGCAACATGAGGCTACCAAGTACTTAAAGCAAGAATTGCAACACTGAGACACTAGATTTTTATATTTTGTTTAATTTCAAAATCTCTGCTGTCATCAGATTTCTTATCATGCACCTAGCATCCTCATTATTTTAGTTCAGATAACCTGGGGGCAACATCTGCAGAAACTAAGAATAAAACTTGAACCTATTACGATATGTCTGTACTCTGAGTGTATGTGGTGGCAAAGGGAAAGCAGAAGTCATCTGCCTCTTGCTTCATAAATATTTGCGTAGATAGACAAAACATAAAGTTTAAAGAATAAAAAAAAGTGTTTTTTAGGGAGAGTGATCAAACTACATGTTTTCAAAATGAACATTTGAAAGGGGGTTGACCACTCTACTTCCTACTCTAGGGCAGTCTCAGCATTAAGACAATTGAGTTGTTTGCTGCATGATTTTTTTTTTTTTGGTTGTTGTTTTCCTTGTGGTTATTAGCAAGATATCTTTTTATAACAAAGTTTTATTTTATCAAAAAGGAAAGAAAAGAAAATCTGGCCTGTCTTGTCTAACCATCATGACTTCTCTCCTGTTGTTCAATGGCACAAACTGTCCTTAAGGACAAAGGCACAGAATAATCTTAAGAGCCCAGGAAGTCCCAAGTCTCCCATAGGCAGAACCTAAAGGAAATAACAACAAAAACAAAACAAACAACATGGGCCTTAGGCTAGAAGTGAGGATGAAATAAATACTTACAGGACAAACCAGACTAACAGAGGGACCTTTTGATGGCTTATATTGATTGCCAACTTGGCAGGGTCTAGAATCACCCAGAAGACAAGTCTTTAAGCTTACCTCTGAGGATCATCTAGATTAGACTCTAGGCATACGTGTGAAGGATTGTCTTTATTGGATAACGTGAGGGTTTGGATCCTGGTCTGCATAAAAAGGTTAAAGGTAGCTGAAAAAAACATTCATTTTTATCCCCTTCCTGACTGTGGATGTGATATCAACAACCACCTCCCACTGCTTGTTCCATTACTTCCCCACCGTGATGAACTGAACCTTAGAACTGTGAATCACAATGAGCCCTTTCTTTTCCTTCCTTTCTTTAAAAAATATTTATTTATTTATTTATTCTATGTATATGATTGCCCTGTTTTCATGCACATCAGAATAGGGAATCATATTCTATTACAGATGGTCATGAGCCACCATATAGTTGTGAGAATTGAACTCAGGACTTCTCGAAGAACAGTCAGTGCTCTTAATCACTGAGTCATCTTTCCACCTCTCTTCCTGCCTTTCTTAAGTTCTCCTTACCAGTGTATTTTATATAGTAACATAGAAGTAAGATAGACAGACAGTCAGAAACTGTCAAATTGCCACCAATCAGCCTCCTTCTCTCTTGAAGCTGTTTAACTTCCTTTACTACAGGCCAGTTGGGAAGCAAAATATGACACCTCAAAATAAACTGTTTGGGCATGAAGGTTATTGTGAGTTGAAAACAGTTGACAAGAAGCAGATGTAAGAGCATTCTATGAATCACAAGACCCCCTTTCTGCATAAAAGCAGGATAGAATTTTCCCCATGGGAAAGCAACATAACTTTATGTGTGAAGCTTGCTTTCTTCAATAAGAAAAAAATGACTTTAGAGGTTGAAGAGATGGCTCAGTGGTTAAGAACTGTTCTTGCTCTGGGTTCACTTCTAAGCACCCACATGGTGACTCACAGTCACCAATAATTTCAGCTCCAGGGGATCGAATGCCCTTTTGTGACCTCTGCAGCGCCTGGCATATACACAGTGCACATGCACACACTCAGGCAAAGCATTCCTACACAGTAAGTAAATAAATCTAACAAGAAAAGATGACTTTTATTTTATAACAAGCCACACTGATTAACTTGTAACCATTAAACATTTCCTAGTTACTTTGCCATAATTTGCTGCACCCAAGAGTCTTAAGGCCTCTATTCGTTTATTCAGTTATTCTTCCATCTTGGTTCAGATAGCATAGGAGCCCCTTCTGTCCAAAATCCTTTGATTTTTTTTAACTTCCTTTCTCTTAGATTGTATGCAGTAAGAATAAAGAAAAATTTTACATCTGAAAAAGGGGTATAAGAAGGCATAGGTCCTGTTTATGTTTTCTTGTTTTAATTTCCCAGTGCCTACAGAATATTCAACCATTACTGTCAGTGCTGGTGACATGCTGAAAAACACCTGCTTTCAAAAATTTTAATGAAGTTGAAAATAATTAAATAATCATCCAAAAGGAAAGAGTTGAATTAGGATTCATCCATGTTTTAGAAGAGTAGAAAATGTTAAAGCTAAAATGTGGTAAATGTTTACGTGTTGATGGTGACTAGGGGAGGCCAACATGCTTTCACTTGACAAAACCCAAGATGTGAAAAGCAAGTCTTGTCCCATTCATATCAAAGTAAATGCATTTCAAACACCTATTATGTAAACTGCATAATCCTGAAGAGGTCATGCCCTCATTTTGAAGCCTCTCAGAATAGGATGAGAGTCTACGAACTGTTCTGTAGCCAGGGAGAACTGGAAACAGCATGCATGATAACTGTACCTTAATGCCAGAAGAGAAAGGCATCCAAGCCTCAGGGCACTTCCTCTCTACAAAATCAGTCATGTTCCTCTATATTCCTCTGCCTGCCCTAGACTCACACATCTGTATAGAAAACTTGCCTTTCCTGCTTCTCTATCCCTTTAGAGGTGTGTATGTGTGTGCGCATGTGTGTTACTAGAGACTGAACTCAGGGCTTGTGCTGCATGCTATGCTAGGGCTCAGTCACTGAGCAACAGCCCCAGACTTGTCTGTTTTTTTGGTGAGGCCCAGTGAGCCTTGATTTTGCTATGAAACCCAGGCTGGCCTGAGTTCTTCATACTCCTATCTCAGCCTCCCCAATTGCTAGAATTCCAGGTCAACACCTCCAGGCCAGGCTTTAGCCTTCCTTCAAGGGTCCTCTTTATTTCTACATAAACTCCCTGCCTTTATGACCTTGTCTTGACATGACACGCATTTTAAGGACTCAGAAATGAGAGATGACTGTTTGGAAGTAAGAAGAACACTACAAGACAGGGAAGATACATGGTTGCTACAAGGTTAACCGGAAGAAGTATATTAAAGACATCCAGTATATGAGTAAAGCTATGAAAAACTAATAATCTACAGCCTCTTGGATAAGAGAAAGAAAATAGCAACTGGTAAATCCACTTTCAGGGTTAACAGAAGTCATCTTTGAATGGTTTTCTTTGCGAAGCCATACATCTTCTTGTGTCTATTTCTCCTCCATATTTCCCCAAATATTTATGAAACATATATATTTATAATAAAGAAATTTAAGGAGTGTGATGATTTTGTGGGTCTACTTGCCCGAATAACAATGGCTCTTTATCAAGAAGACTGAGAGTGAGGCTGTCCAGATTCCATCAGTAGCTTTGCCTCATGTAAATGAACAGGGGATCATGCTATAATTGGTGTTATCTGCACATTAGCTTCCCACTGCATCATCAAGTCCTGAACTTGACAGTGAGATTTAAAGAAAACCTGTACAAGCTTGTTACACTAAAACATTTGTTAGCCCTGGTGAGAAATGAATGAGTCACTGAGACAGAGTCCCAGTGGAGAAGAGAAGTATTTGTTTCTGTACAGCACACAGCTCAGGTCCATTTGACCCTTTGCATATTGCATAGTGACAGAGATGGAGCTGTGTAGAAGAAGATGACCACTGGCACACACCTGGAACCTTCCTCCACAGTTTATGTCTCAGCAGTAGATATCCATGAAAAAGTCTATTGCTGGGAGAGAAGATGATGAAGTTTATTTATCTTAAGTTATTGGAATGGCTAGGCAATCTTAGGGAATAGAACATTCTTCTCAGGTTTCTTAGAAGACAATGCCTGAAAGAAAAACTTTAAAGGTAGAGCTCCCTTGACACATGGGGAAACTGTCTTTGCTGGTCTTTAAGCAGATAATCAACTCAACATCAACTGAATACACACATATGCAAGCAAATGATCAAGCCAACTCGCCTCCCTCCATTTTCAGCTCAAGCTTTTGACCATTACAGATATGTTAGTGGGAGAGGAAGGGAAATTGAAGTAGTAATATAGTCATATTGTTAACTTTTAATGATGTTTGTATTAGAGAAATAGACTTGGTAAGCTATTATCTAGTAAAATATTGGACTTTACCACATTTGAGAATTTAATACATATTTTGCATCTAAATTCTACAAAATAATGTCTCTGAAAAAGACTTTACTGAGCCTGTGACATATGAACAAATGACACTTTATTTGTTTTAAATTGTATGTGTGTGTGTGTGTACGTATGTGTGTGTATGTGTGAGTGCAGGAGCCCAAAAAGTTAAGAGGTATCTTACTTATCCCATGAAGCCACAGCTATAGGTTGTTGTGAGCCACTGGAATTTCATGCTAGGAACTAAACTTAGATCCAGCCCCAAAAGATGACATTTTAAATTATGTGGACAGTCAATAATCATGTCTTTTGGATGGTAATAGTCATATTTTACAGTGGTCACATTTAGTCAAATTTCTATAACTGACAAAATACCTGAGGAAATCAACTTAGTGAGTAGAAAGATTTTCGTCTCCAGTTCAGAGGGTACAGGCCCTTCATTATTTTGGGACTGTGTTAAGATAGAACATTAAGGTGGGAAGGATGTGTAGCAGATCAGGCTGCTCACCTTACAGCAGCTAGAAAGCAAAGAGAAAAAGAAGCAGTCTAGGGCCAAGATCCACTCCCAGCAGGCATGTTCCTCGTTACCTATTTCCTCTGACAAGGTATAACTTTCTGATAATTCATTTGAGTATGAACTCATCAGTGGATTAATACATTGACAACGTTCGCATCTTGCTGGGCCAATTACTTCTCAAAAGCCCCAGAAGCGAGGAGGCAAGCCTTCACTACATGAACCTTTGAGACATTTCCTGCCAACTACAGCATCTCCTCTGCAAACAAATCAGAGGACAGGACGTGGATGTCTGACAGGCTTGGATTCCAATTACTTGAATTATATTGTTTTCAAAATTTCTATGTCAGTAATTGCTTAGCTCTCCAGGGATTGTGGGTTTAGGAGTTGGAAATGGACTTCTGATTTTATAAAACAAACAAACAAAAAAAGCTCTTTGGCAAACAGAGTATTTTCATTGAAGTAGTTTCCTTTTATTACATTAAATAACAAAGATGTGTGGGGATTTTTTCCCCTAAATATTTTGTCTGGGCAACATCTTTAATACTTTATTTGATTTAAAATGATCTTGGGCTTGTAAAGTGCACTTACTAAATGCTGTGTTTTTTTTTTTTTTAATCCTTTGAGGTGGTGTAAGCATTTTACAACACCTAACTCTTTGGAAAACAGAACACTCACCACACCTAAAAGCTGGCATACAACCAAGAAAGCCTTTGTGTGTATTGGTGGCAAATCACTCAGAGCTGCTAAGATCTATCAAAATAGCTTTGTTTGAAATCTGAATTTTCCTAACCCTTTTTCCCTGATGACTCAGACTTGGGTGCTTTAGTGTCTAAATTTCTTTCTTTCTTGTTTCTCGTCGTCACATTCACTCAGAAGATGTTCTTTCACTAGTTCCAAAATTTGTATTTCTATATTCTGTCAGTTTTCATCTTGAAGCATACACGCAGCAATATGTTCTGAATCATAAAACTCAGCATTAAATCCCAACACTTGGAAAACGTTCTCAGTGTAGGTTTACCTGCACTACTGTTCCTGTTTGTATTTGGTACAAATTCATTACCATTTGAAAGTCATTAACTTCTATGAGACTTACAACTTTATCAGAATGTTTAGAAGATTTTTGGCTGCAAGGAAGATAAAACCCAAGGCTAAATGGCTTAACTGATAGGGACCATTGATAGCTCTTGGTGATGGGAATGTGTGCTGCTGGAGAGTAAGCAGAGGTCATAGGTTCAAGGACACCGTTTTCTCCCAACCTGTTCTTCTGACATTTCTTTTAAATCAGGTTTATAATCCATCAATTTTAAGCTTACAATTAGGATTTAGCAAGGTTAATAATTATGTAAAGCTCCATAAAGCTCCTTTAGCTGCCCGAATCTCCTCAGCCCGCGTTCTGGAAACTTCCCTGAACTGGAATACTCCAAGGTACTCCCACTCACGTCTCCTTCCGTTCTTGTGGCAGGAGACACGCTAGATCTGTCCAGCTTGATGCTTTGATGACTGGTTTGCTCCCTTTTGTTGCTGGGTGATATTTAATCATATAAGATCCATGTTACATGTAGCTTATCCAACGACTAAGAGATGGGAATTTGATCACAGTTTGAGGCTTTTATGCAATCAGCTGCTAATCAACATTTGAATGCTGGTCTTTGTGTTGATATAGAACTACATTTCTCTTTTTCAAAGGATTTATTATATTTTAAACTATGTGCTTCTAAATGTGTATCTGTGTGTGAGTATGCGAAGACGTGAGTGGAGCCGATAGAGACCAGAAGAAGGACTCAGATTCCTTGAAGCTGGAGTTACAAGCAGTGTGAGCTGCCCGGCATGGATACTGGGAACTTGGGTCCTCCACACGAGCCAGGTTTCCTTAACCACTGAGCTCTCCCTTCAAGTATCGTTTCTCTTGAAGAAAGTCTGGGAGCATGCACGTGAGGTTACATACTTACCCTTACAATGGCACATTATTTCACTTTATTCGGTGTTAGTTACTTGTAATCAGCCATGATCCTGTATTATGAACTAGAACATCCCAAAACTAAGCTGTGTGATGAGGCTTGTCCTGTTACGTTTGGAGTTTCAGCCCTTCTTTTGTCTCATATATTCACTCTGTACACTCTGCCTGTGCCAGTCATTCAGTACCACAAGGGTTTTCACGTTGACTACTGAGGGATTACAGTTTGTGCTCAAATGAATATGTCATTCTTATATGTCATGTCCCCTACTATTCACCTCATTTTGTCTCATCACATAGACATGTGTCACCCCATATTATCACAAGCAGGGCAAATATGGTACAATAAGATATTTTGTATTAGTTTGAATGAGAAATGTCCCAGACAGCCTCAGGCATTTGAACACTTGGCGTCCAACTGCTGGCACTGTCTGGGGAGGTTTGGTTGGCGCCACCTGCCTGGTATAGTATGTCACTGGAGATTAAAAGGCCTTCTGCCATCTTCAGTTGGCTCTCTTTCTTTTCTGCTTGTGGTTCAAGATGTGAGCTCTCAGCTTGCTGTTCCTGCTGCCATAACTGCTGCCGTGTTGTTGTTCTACCACCAGAGATGCCTAACCCTCTGGAACCATGAACCAAAAATAACTTCTCTTTCTTAAGTGACCTTCACTCATGGTGTTTTATCACAGCAAGAGAAATGTGCTGATACAATCATATTCACATAACTTTCCCTTTCCCATTTATCTTTATAACTGACCTATTATTAATTATGGTTAACCTCTGACTATGCCTAATTTATAAGTTAAATTCTTTATAGGTAAAATAAAAGTTATTTTGCCTCAAAAATGACCTTATAGTAAACAAGAAACTTATCACAGAATATGTAAGGTTTGGTTCTATCTCTAGTTTCAGATATTCCCTGGGAATCTTAGAACATATTCCCTATGGACAAGATGAGATGTGCTAAGTCAGAGCCTGACAAATTGTCTGGATAAGCAGTATATTCTCTCTCTCTCTCTCTCTCTCTCTCTCTCTCTCTCTCTCTCTCTCTCTCTCTCTCTCCCTGTCTCTCTCTGTCTCGCTCCCTCTCTCTCTCTGTCTCTCTCTCTCCCTGTCTCTCTCTGTCTCTCTCTGTCTCTCCCTCTCCCTCCCCCCCCCCCCCCTCTGTGTGTGTGTGTGTTTGAGACAAGATCTCTCACTGAACCTGAGGATCATGTCTAAGGCAAGGAGGGTAGGTCAAAGAGCTTCAGTAACTCACTTGTCTCTGTTCCTGTCATACCCAGCTTACTCTCGTACAATAACTTCCTATGTAGAGAAGATGACCTTAACCTTTAGCTCTTTCCTTGGGTCAAAAAAGTGTTTGGGTCACAGGCCTGTGCCATGGAGCTGTTTTATGTGCTGGGGATTTTATTGAGGACTTCCTACAGGCCAGGCAAACACTACCAATGAAGTTACACCCCTGACTACAAAATTCATTTTAAAAATGCTTTTATATCCAGATCATCTAGTCCTTCTAAGAAATAGTCTCATGCTGTCTACCATTTTTGGAGTTTGATAAAAGTCTCATTTTGTTATCTCACCAAATTTAGCAAAGAGATATTAATACCACCAGGCAAGAATAAAACTACTACCACGATTTTTGAGTCAATCTTGAAACAAGCTTTCTTAAATACTGGCCAGGAACAATGGACACTGGCCAGGTCTGTACCCAGGATTCCCAGAGTATGGCAACAAATTGCATTTGTTAGGGGCTATGAAGGCAGACCTCACAAGGGTATGTACTTCCTGCCTTTTTCTAATCAGGGACAAGCATTCATCCTGAAGTACTGCCTGCCCATGTACCTCCTGCCTACATGTGATCTAGCACATCCTGTGCAGCTGGGGCAGCCAAGCTTGTCATCTTTCATGAACAACAGCTCCTCTAACTCCTGGGAGTTACCTTGAGCAAGTGGGGCTTACAAGTTAGAGGTATTATTTGTTTTATAGGTCTCTTAAAGTATAGTAATTAAAACTTAAAACATAACTTTAGCCTTCACAGAGAGAATGGCATTTTTCCTTTTAGTATTTGCATCTGGGCAATTATTGAGTGCTTTTAGGTAAGAAACTGCAGTACTGTTTGAACAGTTATTTTATGAGGATTTGCTTTGTTTGCTCTAAAATATAAACTCACTGTATATCCTTAAAGAACTTATATATACTTAACATATTTTTCTCAGATGTCATAGTAACCTTAAAACTCAATAATCTTTTCCATTTTACAGATGGGAAGATAGAAATGTGCTAACTAAATTCTGTTTTAAACATTATCCAAGTATTAAATGGAAGAACTGGGCCTAGGGCAGTCACTTGCAAGTGACCCAGATACAGGCCCTCCCAGTCACAGGGCTGTCTGGGTATGCCTAGGGGCTGGGCGAGCTGTTGGTAAGGATCTGGTCAATTTGGAAGGGCTTAGTACTCAGGTATGGTACAGGAAGGCTTTAGCTCTTCCGATGTCAGCTCAGGCCCTGTTTACTTTTTCCTCTTCCCATGTTAATCTGATGGCTCCTCAGATGGCCATGGAGGGGTCCGGTGTTTGGAAAACTTAACCCTCACTCTCAGTACCGCCCCTGCACCCAGCCTCTCCCTCTGGGCCGGAGCTCCTCCGGCTAGCTGCGGGGAGGCGGCCCACAGGCTCGCCCGGCCCCTGGGAGGCGCCTGGCTAGGCCCGCCCGGCCGCGAAGCCTCGGCCCCGCCTGGCCGTGGAGACCGGCACTGCGGGGACTCGGGCGGCAGGTCAGTCTTCCCTCCTTCCCGGCTCCGATGCTCGGTGCCCAGTGGGTGGCTGCGGTGTGGTTTGGGTCGGCTACAGGCCCAGCCTTAGCCCCGGCTTCCGGTATCGACTCGACCCGGAAACCGGCCGGCGCTTCTGCACAGCCCGGGACTGCCATCCCCGGGACGGGGCCGCCGTTCTGCACCGGGCGAGCGTCACCCCGGAGCTACCCAGTCCCCCAAACTTTTTAAAAAATCTTTTTAGCTGTCCCGCTCAGAAGTTGTTCTAGGAAGACTTGCCAACTTTAGCCAGCAACTTTCGCGTGGGCGCCCGACATACCGCCCGGTTGAGGGAACCCGGTGAATCACCTCCTCCTTCAATTCGGTGGCTGGCCCAGTAGTTCCCGGTTTAGATTTCCCGCTCTCCTTGGGGCTCTGTTCAGCCGGGAGTGGAGCTTCGGCGGCCTCGGAGGCACTGGGTTCAATAAGCGAAGGAGGGAAAACTACTTAAGCGTAGATGGGAAGTTTAAGAGAAACATTCTGTACCGTGTCTGTATTTATGAATAATTTTAACGAAAGCATTTGTCCTGGTTAGATTTTGCTGCTGTTATCGACTTGTTGAATGCTGACATTAATGTGAGGCTGTTAGTGACTGGGGAAGGGTACAGCTTTAAATTCAAAGGTCAGACACTATGACCACCGAGCAAAATACCTGGGAATGGCTTCAATGAACAAGGATTTCCATGGCTAGCTAATCTGGCGTATCAGGCCACTGACTAGTTCAGGTTATTTCTGGCTTTCTGACCCTCCCTCTTTCCCACTCCCATCAGAGGGAGAATGGCTTTGCCTTAGAAATTACAGCTCTATGGATACCAGTAATTCCACATTCCATAAGAAGGCCACACAAATTTAATTAATTCAAGTGGCAAAATGCCTCCATTAGATTGATTCACAGGCAGATGTGGATCTGTTGGAGTGATTCGATGGGGGGAAGGCCCAGGCCAGCAGTGCCATCCTTGGGCCTGGTTTGTATTAAGAAAGCCAAGTTGGCTGAGCCAGTTAGGTGCAGGAAAAGCCATTAAGCAGCGCTCTGCCATGGCTGCTTCAGTATCTACCTGGAATTCCTGCTTTGAGCTCCTGCCCTGTCTCCCCTTTAGGATGGATTGCAAACTATATGAAGTAATTCCCAAGTTGTTTTACCAGGATTTTTGTTTGTTTGTTTTTGTCTAGAAGAGGACCATGGTTACTTGCACATTTAGTTTCAAACATTTATTCTGATACTTATTAATTATATATCCCCTAGGAAGGTTCTTGGCCAACCTGAAAAAAATCGCATTACTAATTTGCTAATTTCTATACAATGATAATTAATTAAATTTGTGTGGCCTTCTTATGGAATGTGGAATTCCCGTTATCTCTAGAGCTGTAGTCTCTAAGGCACACTGATGGTAAGAGTGGGTAAGAGGGAGGGTCAGAGAGCCAGAATAACCTGATACGCCAGATTAGCTATCGAAGGAAATCCTAGCACATTGAAGTTATTCCCAGGTGTTTTGCTTGGTGGTCATGAGTCTGACCTTTGAATTTAAAGCTGTACTCTTCCTCAGTCACTAACAGCCTCATATTAACACAGCATTTTAAACAAATGGAGTATTTACATGTGTATGAAATAACTCCTTCTTAAAATATATTCTGTAGTGCTGCTAAATATTAATCAACTCCTACATGGAATTCTGAAGTATTGCTTTAGAAGAAGCACAGTAGATATTTTTATTTTTTAAGAAATTTATTTTTAATTTTTAATTATGTGTGTGCGTCTGTGTGTGTGTGTGTGTGTGTAAAGGTGCAAGTAGAAGTGGTCAAATATATCACTCCAGCCCCAGAGCTGGAGTACAGAGGGTTGTAAGCTGCCATGTGGGCACTGGGAACTGAACCCAGATCTTCTAAAAAGAGTATTACATATATTATGTGTATATTATTACACACATATATAATTTATATGTATAATATATATCCACATATATATGCATATACACATGTATGTATATGCATGCCAATATCTCCTAAGTTTCAAAGTATCTGAATTTCTAACTTGAATATTGTAGATGGTTTCTCCAGCTGGAATTGACTTCAGGACCCTAATCGTAATTCTGGGAAAAACATTGGGAGAAATGAGTTTCAATGTTAGATAGAGTTTTACTATTTATCTCATCCCTCTGCCAACAGATGCAATGGCACCAAGAAGGAAAGAGAAATACAAGCTTCCGGTTCCACTTCCAGAAGGCAAAATTCTGGATGATATGGAAGGAAACCAGTGGGCACTGGGCAAGATGATTGGCTCCGGAGGGTTTGGGCTGATATACTTAGGTAAAGTATGACTAAATTGCCAAGTCTAATTACGTCTGTGATCATTGTAACTATGGTAACAATGGTATTTTAAGAGCTAACTGAAATAACAGAATTCATAGATTTTTTTGAAGTAATTTGAAGATAGTTAATGTTTAGTACATTAACTAAACATTAGGTTCAAGCCATAACTGACATAACATGTTCCCTCTTCATCTTTTTTCCCCAGTAACTTTCAGAAGTCTTTTCAGAGCATAATTGCACAATCTGCCAGACAGAATACAAATTTTCTTTTTGAGAACTTGTTTTCCTGAAGCCACTTATTTTTATAGTTCATAAACAACAACTGTATAAATATAAATATTTTGTGATTCTTTTTACAAAAGTATTGGCTACATTATGTGCATGATGTGTGTAGGGTACATCACAGGGCACCTGTGGTGGTCAGGGGACAACCTTGTTTCTCTCCTTCCACCTTTATGTGGGTTCTGGGATGCCAACTCAGGCAGGCGGTCATACTTTTGGAGAATGCTATCCGTGCTTTATAATAGGTAGGGGACCCTGCTTGGGTGTACTTCTACACTGCATCTAAATATTTAGAAATTACGCTGAATTTAAAGAAACTATTTAGGAATATCTTAATGCCATGGTAGGATGGGGAAGATGACTGGGTTTGATGAAAAAAATATTGGTGACTAGAAAAGAATAAACTGGGTATGAAGTTTACTTCATGAAAGATCTTGGATAACATGATTTTCAGCACCTCTCACCCCCAAACAAAAAATACAACATAAGATTCTCCTATATATATATATATTCATTTTCCCTAGAACCTTCTCTCTGTCTCTGTAGTAGACAACTTTGGGGCTTGGGATGGTGTCTTATTCTTGTAATCTTACTTGAAAGGTGGAGACAAGGTCAGCTTGGTCTATGTCATAAGTTCTAGGCCAATAAGGGCTAATAATATCATATCTCAGAACAGTCAAACAAACAACCCACCCATCTAGGGGGAACCCTCTCACACACACAAAAAAAAACAAACCCCAAAAGATAACCCCCCCCATACCAGACCAAAAATATCTTCAAAATCTCAAAACAAAACAAATAAAATAGGACTTTTTCTGGGTACTTTTGGGTTTCTTGTCAAACAAATATGTTTCTGAATCATGAATGATTAAGATATTAATACTGGTGTTTTGCCTTTTGTGTTTGTTTATTTTGAGACAGTCTTAAATAGCTGAGGCTACCTTTGAACTTCTGATCCTCCTGTTCCTTCTCTGGGCTGGGACTACAGGTGTAATCTGCCATACTATAGTTTTCAGTGCATGAAAGAAATTCAGTAAATAAGCAACTGCCTACCTATTGTATCTAATATAATTGCAAAAACAAGATCAGGACAAAAACATTTTATGGGCTGAGTTGAGAGCAGCTTCCTAATTTAAAGACTGTCCCTGTGTGGTGCCTCGTACCTGTAGTCCCCAGCATATGGGAGCTGTGGCCCTGATTCTGGATTGAAGACCAGACAGGGCTACAGCCTGTTTCACAGCAAACCAGAACCCTATAAGCTTGAGTGCTAGATTGAGTTCCACAGGCAGGCAACACTTTCCAATAGAAAGCTAATAGGACTCACCTACATAATTTGAAAATTTCAAAGAACTACATTTAAAAAATTAAGAGAAACAGGTGAAAGTCATTTTAAAAATAGGTATTATTCAGTTTAATATATCCAAAAGAATTCATTTTAGTGTGTTCATTTGAAAGTAGTGAAATGCTTTACATCTGAGTAAGTCTTCAAAAAAGTGTGAAGTGCCCAGTGTCACACCTGGCTAGTAAGAAAGGCAGCCATGTGTCTAGTGAGAGAGGGCCCGGAGTGCAGAGGAGTGGAATTACCAAGTGCTGTCTGAACCTGGGGTCACTGAGCTCTTTTCTTACCCGTGAGTTAAGATCTCTGGTATACTCTTGTGACTATAGGTCAGAAGTAGAGTTGAATCAATTACTGCTAATGTGACCGTGACTTTAGATTTGTAGCCTATCATACACTTACTTTCCTAACTTTTAAATTACTTGAGTAGTTTCAAAGAACTAGAGAAGAACTTTGACTGTAATGCTCTTACTCCTCTTCATTTCTTACAATGTAAATATTTATCTGAGTTTATTTGAATTCAGGTATAAGTTGGAGATTAAGTATCACCTTCATATACACATTTTATAAATCTGTGTGTACACATATGCACTACTTGTCCTGGCTCCGGTCGTAAGGGAAGACTCTCCCTGTGTTGGAGGGATGGACATCCCTTTTCAAATGCAGAATGTTCTTATAGTCTCAAGTGCAAGTCACATGGCTCTGAATTTTTGTTTTCTGATTATTATTGCCCAAATAGAATGTATTTTACAGTGCGTTTTTCAGCATGTTGGGTGACATCCCCTCCCATCATCTGAATTTCAGGAACTGTATCCTGGAAAGGTGTGTACTAGCAAGTATTCCTCATTGGGTAAGAATTCTTAGAAATAGTTATTTTCGGGGAGAGAGAGAGAGAGAGAGAGAGAGGAGAGGGAAGAGGGGAGAGAGAAGAGAGAGAGAGAGAGAGAGAGAGAGAGAGAAACAGAGTGCGCTTCATTCTTCAGAACTGTGTGACAGTGCTTTAGTGTTCCGTCCATGGGATACAGTGAATCACTGAATCAGTTTGACTTTGTTTGCATTAGTTTTCACTGATTATTTTGACCAATAAGCAGCTCCTTGAGAAGCCCCTTGGTCCTAGCGTTTTATCATAGTTCTCTTCACATCCTGCATATATATCACAAAGCACTTAATTAAATTCAAGCTTTCTTTTCTTCTCTTTCTTTCTTTCTTTCTTTCTTTCTTTCTTTCTTTCTTTCTTTCT
>NW_021604569.1:4027281-4039826 GCF_004785775.1 Grammomys surdaster
TCTTTCTTTCTTTCTTTCTTTCTTTCTTTCTTTCTTTCTTTCTTTCTTTCTTCCTTCCTTCCTTCCTTCCTTCCTTCCTTCCTTTCTTTCTTTCTTTCTTCCTTCCTTTCTTTCTTTTTTTTTTAATAACCATGTCCAATGATTCAGACATTCTTCCCAGACACACTGCTTTGGCAGACACTTTATCAGCATTTGTGGCCTAAGGCTGAGAAGAAACTAGCTGCTCTGGCTGGCTCATTGTGCATGTACAACTGTCCTCTAGCTTTGAGATCAATAGCCCAGGCCTGTTGGTAATCAGCAACTTGGAGCAAAGGGGAAGGGGCAGAGAAGTCCATGCTTACTCTTGACGTGGAGAGATAATATGCCTGTAGCATTCATAGCAATAGTTATAAGAGGGAAGAGAAAAGTCTGAATACAAGAACAAAGTCTGTGCTTTCTCTTTGTATATGAAAGCGGGAGGGAAGAGACTGGTGAGGGAGTGGGAAAGCTGCTGTCATTTTAGTACCAAATGAGCACAAAAAGTTCCTAAAACTCCAGGGAAAGAGAGAACTGAAGGTTTGAGTTCTCTTTAATGCTTCATGTACCATGGAAGCCACTCACCCAAGGGAGACATGCATAACAGGAGCACAGAGTTCTGTAGCTGGGGAAATCTGGGTTGAATCCTGACCGGCCACTAAGTCTCTGACAGACCAAGCAGCCACCGTGTCACTAATCTCTGGAAGTTTTGTTTCTAGTCTGTGTGATTGTAAGAATAATTGTCAGGATTAAAGGAGATGCTTTTAAAGAGTTTGGAACCTAGTAAGCACTTAATAAGTAGAATTTATTTAGAGTTTTACATTCTAAATATCTGTGCTATGATGCATTAGGGAGAGACCTTCATTGGAGGGATTTCCTGTTCCTTCTGCCTTGAATTGTGGTGGATTTAGCAGCTAGTGTTGTATAACTAAGAACACAGAGACTTTTCACAGGTACAAGTATGTTTTATTTATTGCTCTGTGTCTGTTCCCTTTAACAGTTTCTAGAGTGGCACAGGACATGGCGAACATTTCCATCTAGACTACTACCGATTTGCTTCATATATGAAAGGAATTGGGGTCAAAATTTAATGAAAATGCAGAAAAGAAAGCTGTGGGATAAATGTTTATTACATCCCTGTAAAATGGTTTGTTGTTGGAGGGGTTGAGGCTGAGACTGTGGGACTTGGCCCCACAGGGTTTGCTGTGTTCTCTGCTGTAACTGTAGCTGCCACCTATCACCAAGGCAGCTGTCACAGAGGAGTCCTTTTAGACACAAAGACCTGTGTAAGGTACTCTTATGGCATCCTCTAACACAGTGGTACAGTTCGTCATGTGGGAACTTTCAATCATAAAATTACGTTCTTTGCTATGTCATAACTCTTAATTTTGCTACTGTTATGAATCGTAAGAATCTGCTTTCCAGTTTTAGGTGACCCCTGTGAAATATTTGCCCCCTCCTCTCAAAACCTTCCTCTCAAAAGGGTCATAACCCACAGGTTGAGAACCACTTCTTTAAAAGAATGTGCCCGGGCTTTATTGACATATTGACAATAAATTGATACCACTGTCTTTCATAACTAAAGTTTGCCACAGTGATTTAATCACTGGTGCTTCAGAAACAGAGGATACTTTGAGGGGTGAATTTTGGAAGTTATCAAATTTAACTTATTTACTAGTGAGGAACTATTTCTACTTATAAAGGCATGTGTTGTTTTGTTTGATTTATTATTTACTTTGTTGCAATTTGTCTATTTTTTTAAGGTATACACAATGACATCCAGGAGAGTCCAATCATGGTACTAGTAGCAATTTTAAATGTTATGTTTGAGATGTTTTTTATAGAAGGCAGTTAGTCTTCAATGAAAATGACAATAATAGAAAAGAAGGATAATTTGTTTTAGAGAGTATAATAGGGGTGCATATTATTTATACAATAATCTAATTCCCATTGAAAGCATAGGTAAGACATGTAAATTTGAAAGACTTTGCCTGTTTTTATTTATTTATTTGTTAGATGTGTTTGACATATAGATAAGTAAAAATCTCTAGATGGTATTAAATTTTCAGGTACCTTCAATAGGATGTTTGCCTTGAGTTTATACCAGACAGTGCTGTTTGTTTCCCTCTCAGACAAGAAATCCAAATAATTAAGAAAGTTTGTGTTCTGTTTATAAAAAAGAAGGGGGAGGAATGCTTGCAAGGCTTAGCCCTCATTTGTATTTTATTTTTAAAAAATATACTTGACATTAAAACAACCCATTTTATATTGCTCATCTTCATTTTCAATAGTTTTAACTATCAGATCTTGCCTCATAAGTTCCCTGTTTCTGCCACCCCACGCTTATGCTGCACTGTAGCTTCACTGGTCAAGGTGTTCTCTCTCTCTCTCTCTCTCTCTCTCTCTCTCTCTCTCTCTCTCTCTCTCTCAATTTGAACTCACTGCTGTGGGGAAGTTTCTTCTTTATGAAATGAGCTCACCTCTATTGCTATACAATAAAAGTATTCTCTGCACTCAAGAGCTTCTGGCTTCCTTATGAAATATGGATGGACTTTTGCTTCTGAAGTGTTTTAGGTTCTGCTTCTGTAGAGAAGGGAGGAGAAGAATAAATAGTATGAGGTACATTCTTTCCTTTAAGACCCTGGGGTATCCATGTATATCAAGCAAATTAGAAAAAAAATTCTGAGAAACTTTAAAACTTGGAGTGAGACTTCACTAGAAACTAGCTACTAGGATCAGGGCAGTTCCCACATTTAATGATACAAAGGTGTTTGTGAAGTTTATACTGCTTCAGTGCTTAGATTTGTAATTATGCTTCTGAGGGTTTTCCTTTTACATCTCTCTCACAGACACTGTGTTTTTCCTGAGCACTGTATAGTTACGCTGTGTCAAAGACCACTTTAGGAGAAGAGATGGACGAATCAGCAATTGTTTCAAGACAGTTATTAGAGTTGTGAACTGTTTCTTTACTAATGACAGCCAGGTAGGCCGAGCCTTTCCTTAGCATCTCCAATCCAGGGAAATGATGTTGTAGAAAGGCATCCATTGAAGGCCAGAAGCATCTACAGATGCAGTGTGATACCAGGCAGTGAAGCATGTGGCCCTTCATTGGCATTAGACGACAACAGGAGGATCTCCTGGCAGAAGAACTGACTTTCACTGCGTTCTGCATGCTGCCCCTCCAAACCCATCTTTGATTGGCACCTATGCCCTATTGAAACTGGCATCACACCTTCTGAATGGGCACTGTGCCAGAGTAGCAGATGGGTATGGGCAAAGGCATGCCAGAAACCCAGTATGTGAATCAAGTTTAAGTATCAGGGGCCCAAACTCCCATCCAGGGATATAAAAACTGCAGTCTGTTGAGAGCTTTTTGTGCTTGAGGTTAAAGGACATGCCATTTCTACTCCAGCTTAGAGCTTGATTAATTCTGAAAGTCAAACAGGAACTCCTGTGGTGGTGTCAGGCAAAGTTCTGTCTTTGGTGAATGAGAATTGCTAGTGCACATGGGGAAGGGAAAGCATTGTAATGGAGTTTCTGAGGAGAGTGACTCCCCTGCAAGTCCCTCCAGCACTTAAGCAGCATGCGCTCAGGAAAGATGAATATTTCTGTTCTCCAGCGGAGCCAGGTGCAATCAAAGCCATGTCTTCAACTCGCTGCAGTAAAGAACCCTAAATTTAGAAAGGGCAGGCGAAGTTTAGAAGAACTCCATGGTGGTAGCTGTTCCAGCCCGAGCTGATGGTGCTTCACAGGAGGATACAGAGGAGCAATACAGAGGGAATACAGAGGGAAAACTCCAAATCCACACCTTCAGAGCCGTCCAGCCTGAAAGGGGAAAATCTTTAACAAGCCAAAAGAAAAGTTGAGTCCTTTCCCCTCAGTGCAGAAATCTTTTTGAGTTTTTTTCTTTTTATCAATAACAACTTAGGTTACAGAAATGTTAGGACCAACTTAATACATAAGTAACTAAACTTCCTATTCTTACTTTCGCTTCCTTGCATGTCTATCATGTATATAAACTTTGCTTCTTGAATAATGGATTTTGCATAAAATTGAGTTCTAAACATCATATTCCTTATGATTGTCTCACACCCACCACAGAACTGCCCCCACACCAGGAAGAGAGGGCCCCATGCTTGTGATCATTTTAATCCTGTCTCCTAAGTACTCTTAAATTTATAGGCATGCCTGTAAGGCCAGCTGTGGCCACGAGCAGCTTTGCTAATCACATTATAACCCTTGCTTTTGCTTTTCCACTGTGTAAACTTTATCTATGGAACAGATTCCACGAGACCGTTGTGAATACTTCAACGTATTCAAAACATATAACTGCCACAAATTAAACTCCTAAAACTAAAGCTGGTGCATTGTAACTGCCAAGTGAAGCTGGCACGTCCCTCTGTCAGACTGCAGGAGAGTGTGCCATACAGTCCTCGGAAAACACAATTCATGCAGAAGCTCTCTTGTCACTCGCTCTGATATTAAACCAGAGAAAGTGACATTAATTAAAGAAATGGCACGAGCCAACAAAGGCAATGCAATTCTACGCTTTGGCTTTGTGCAGACCTTAATCCAACCTGTTCTGCTCAGGTACTGTGACCGATTCTGAAGAGAACGAGGGTTATGGCTTTTAACTCTTCCTCTTCCCATTCAGAAACATGCTTGAGCAACATTGGGCTGGAGCACTGGCATGGTGGTGTCCTGCGATACACCAGTGCATTTGGTAACCATGTGACATGCGCAGTACATTGAGGAAGAGGAGACTTGTCCCACAGAAAAGGCCCCCGGCTGCTAGCCAGCCATGGACCTAGACTTGCTAGGATCAGTTGACTGAAAACCTTAGTGAAGTGAAGAGGCAAGCAGGAGAGAACCAAGACTTGCCATTTGTGGCCACACAATGGGAACAAAGTGATTTCCTCAGTATTTCTTCACATACCAACTTTTCAGACCTCATGCACGTGAGCCGCCATTCTCATCCTGCACCAGGTTCTGCTGCCGTCGGCACTCTCAGGGTGCAGAGAGATGGCCTTGCATGTCACAGTTATTAAAAACGATTTTTAAAAAATAATTTATTTTGATTTTATATACATTAGTGTTCTCCCTGTATGTATGTCTGGGTGAATGTATCAGATCCCCTGGAACTGGAATTACAGACAGTTGTGAACAACCACGTGGGTGCTGGGAATAGAACCCAGGTCCTTTGGAAGAAAAGCCATGTTCTTAACCTCTGACCCATCTCTCCAGCCCCTTAATAAATGATTCTTTTATGGAAAAAAAAAATTAGAAAACTTTTAGAAAAAAAGTACTAAATTTTGTGGGGTTTCTTTTCTTTGTTTTTAGTCCAAATGTGATCTCTGTGTGAGACATTGCAATTTCATATTTAGAGACAGTATTTTTGTCTATTTTAAGGAGTTTGGTGTAAGAGTAGCATATGCCTATTTTTCCAAATATACCTTTATGATATTAGATACTATGTACTTAACCATAGATTGCAGGACTTATTGGGAAATTTCTCCTATGCTAATGCATGATATGCAGGGATTTAAAAAAATGGCCACTGTATTAAATCTAACCACTTCCATGTTTATAATAAAATAGTTCACCCTCTCTCTGTCCATCTACTCTCTTCCTCTCCCATCTCTTCCCCAGTAGTCCCCAGCCAGCCTCTTCCCCTGTCTTTTCTTCTCTCCCCTCTCTCTTTCTGTTCTTCTATGCCCTTCTTTCTCTGCTTCTACTGTCTTCTCCAGGTCCCCTTTCTGCCAATAAACTCCCTTTATAACAAAAACAATAACAACAACAGCAACAATCAAATGAACAAACAAAACCCAGGTCTGTTGGGTAATATTTAATTGAAGCAAATTTAATAAGCCAGTACACACTATTTTAAGGAAAAGTATGGTGTTTCCTGTTGGTCAACTCTCTACTAGGCATGGAATGTGCAAGCATCAGTAACGCTAACAGAAAATAAACTATTCTTCCCCCTCCCTCCTCCTTTTGTCTGGTGCTGAGGATCCAGCATGCCTTTCACATGCTACACAGGCACTCTACCACTGAGCTGCATCCTTGGCTCTGGAATCCTTTTCACCCAAGTCTGTGAACAATCTGACTGAGGGATTTATGCACAGTCAGAAGCTTATGGTACAGTTTGCAAGCATAGGTACTTTTTCTATTTGAGATTCAGAATTTTCTAACTGTATAATTGGTCACGAGGTTTAATGTACGCTTTTTGATATCAAGCTGACAATGGCTTCATAGAGACAGCAGTGCCTTAGGGGAGCAAGAAAAGGAGGCCAAAGTTGACACACACAGAGGCAAAACAGTGGAGGAAAAATCAACACGAGTTGTGAAGTCAGCCATTGGAAATATGTCAGTGTTCAGGAGACTTGTCTTTAATTTGCAATCCAAGTGAAATAGAGTATTTAAATATGAGAGGCAGTATTATTGAGCCCAGCATGCCTGCTACCACTTGTTTGACTAGCTCAGAATAGAACACTGAGAGGCAAGGGCTCAAAGTTAAATGAACATTTATACATTTTAAAATCAAATGAAAGATTCAGAGTATATTCATGAATTAATTTTTTTCCGGAATCCTAAATTTAATCAGCTGGAATTACTTTTAAAGTGCCATTCTATTTAACTTTGGGGAATGATGAATTTGCCTTTTAGTAGGGATGCTGTATTTTATCATGAAGATGAAACAAACTGTCTTTTGTTAATTATTCCCCAGAGACACTGGCCATTTTTCTCTCCTATGCTTAGTGTGGAGTAAAGGCAGTGCCTGCAAATTCATTTCAAACAAGACCAATCAGAAGCTTCAACATGTGTGAGAGGCACCAGAAGAATGTAACTTCCATTTCAGGCACTCTGGGGGCCCCCTAATGAGACTTTTGAGAGGAATGCTACCACAGCTTTACTGAGGGGACCTTGAACACAGAGTAGAAACATGAAAAAGAATGAAAGAGAACAATGTGTGTGTCGATGTGTCAGATAACTAAAAGATCAATCAGCTTTTGCAATCTTGGGAAATCATCATCAACTACTAGAATCTTTTTCTTGGTGTGCCAAGTGCTGGGGTAAGTGGTTTATGTGTATCATTTCATTTACTCTTCTTGGAGCTTGGTGAGGAGGATCTTGAGTCCTAAGAGGTAGTGCTATGCTTCCAGGCCACATTTCAAGATACTTTCTCCATTTACTTTTGAGCACAGGTTTCTTTGCTCTATGGATTGCTGTCCCTTGTAGAAGAACACTTTTTGAGTTTGTAGCTAGCCAGAGAAAATATGGCAAGTGATGTGAGTATGACAAGCTAATTTCCAACACAACAGCTAAATACGCGATTGATAGTATTGGCAACTAAGTGGAGAAATCTGTTAGCAGTGATGTCTACAGTGGTGCCATTTCAATTAGATTGACAACCCAAGGCACAGAGCACTGGTGCTAGTCTTTTGTTATTAAGATCACCAAGTCTGTGAAAGAACAGCTGATATTTACAGGAAACCCAATGCTGGGATAGAAAGGAAAATTAAAATGTGCTGTAGCTTAGGTCATACAATATTTTAATGTAAAAATAGTGAGATTAGCCAACCAGTTGTACTTGGATCTGAGGAGAAAAATTTGCTGGGTTGTCAGGCTTTTCGAAACTGAATAAATTTGTCTGACTTATAGGGATGTGTTAAGTCTTCAGAAGATGCAGGGCAAGGACATTGAAGGGGAGCCTCTTTAATTATGACACATACTATGATATAAATTAAGAAACATACTGGAAGAGAGAGAACTTTACAGATACTGAATTATTCTTAGCTGTATTTTTTTTCTTAGAGGATAATTAAAAAGGTGCACAGTTTAGAAAACTAGGTCTTTTAAAAGGTAAACCACAAAAAATACTTGGGCAAATAGACTCTTGTTAAAGAATTGCTTCTTGCTAAAGAAATTTGTTTCAGATAAAAATATTTTACTTACAATAGCATCTAGACTTTGAAAATAAGATTTGTTCTTTTGAGGTATATGTCTTTTGAGGCTGAATATGCAGATGCTATCATGAGAAACATGAAGACAGTTCATGTAGAGGTGAGTAGATATTCAGTGGAGGACTTGTTGTAGATTACAATGATAGTTTTTATCCCTTTTTATTCAGAATGTACACATCACAAGAAAAAGAAATAGCAAAAAATAAAAGCTATCATATTAAGGTAAAATAAACATTTTTAGCAAGACTGATGGCAAAACCTTGAGACCCCAGTACTTGGAGAAGGCTGTGAGATAGCTTTCCAAGATCACAAATTCAAGATCTTCCTCAGCTACATAGGAAGTTGAACTCTCTCTCAGAAGAGAGAGAGAGGTGGGGGGGAAAGGAAGGAGGGAAAGAGGGAGGGAGGGAGGGAGGGAGGGAGGGAGGGAGGGAGAGAGAGAGAGAGAGAGAGAGAGAGAGAGAGAGAGAGAGAGAGAGAGAGAGAAATGGGTTATTCATTTCAATTTTTGTAGAATGTGAAGGGAAGGTATCCATTGTACTTGACAGTCTCTGAATTGAGAGATCATGTATTATCACAGGTCCCCAATGTCAGATGTGCGGAAACTGAGGATAGTTATGATGATAGAAACCTTCTGTCTTTACAAAATACTGGGTGGTAGACAGGAGGAAAAAAGTCACACACAGTTAACTTCAGGAAGAAATCAAATCACAGAAACATAGTGAATGGAAAGATGTTTTGTGATTGAAGAGGAAGAAAAGAAATTATATGAACCCTCATAATTAGAGGAACCTCCACCCCAGTGGGCAGCTTTGAACCGGTCTTAGTATTCTGAAATTAATTATTTAATTTAGTATAGATTGTTTGCAACATGAAATCTCTCAAGAAGAAGAAATTGTTATCAGAGAGGACTTTTATGTTCCTTCTACCAGTGAATGAAGGCTGATATTAAGACCTGTAGGGTCTTTGGCAAAGTGACAGAGCAAAGAGTCTCATGATAAGTAGAGCAAACCTAAGTCAAAGAGGATTGATGTAAAGAAATGATCAGGAATTGGTATCAAGAATATTGTCAATACATCTAGCAGATTTTAGAAGATGAGTGTCAAGTGCAAAACCTAGACCCTCCATTGTTTAAAATCTGAACTCAGTGTATTATAAAGTGACTTTAAAACATGAGGATGGGCGGATGACTGCTAGTAGGTTCTTAACATACAGATCTCATACAAGAAATGAAAATTCATTTCAGACCCAGAAAATAGATAGACTGTGATAGTTAAGAGAAATAGGACTGTAGTTCGAATATCAAAGTTTATGTCTCCAAACACAACAAAGTTTTTGTCTCATAGGAGACAGAAATGCACACTTGAGATTACAGGGAACCTGACATCATTTTTGTAGCAGATTGTCATTAAGATACAATACAAGCACAAGACGGAAACATCAAAAGGATAAATGATTTAAAATATGTGAGTTGAGTGTGGTGGCTCACACTGGTAATCACTCTGGAGGCTTAGTTGGGAGGAACACCAAAAGCTGGAGGGTACCCTGGACTGTTGAGTGAGACTTTGTCTTAAAAAAATCCATCTGTCCATGCATCCATGCATCCATCCATGAATCCATCCATCCATGTATGCATCTATCCATCCATCCATCCATCCATCCATCTATCTTATCTATGGTTGGATACAAACTGACCAGGTTATATATATAATCAGTAGTTAGAGAAAAAGAGAAAAGGAGGGCATGAAGATGAGAGAGATTTTTCTTGTACATATAAGTGAAGATTAAAAAAAAACAGTTCTGTAATTTTACATCCCATAATTAAAGTTCCTAGGATCGATTAGAGTTCTCTAGAGAAACAGAACTGAAAGGATGAATATATATATATATATATATATATATTATTATTATTAAAATGCCTTACAGGTTGATTCTGCTAGTTCCTCAGCAATGGCTGTTTGCCATGGAAAGTCCTAAGAATCCAGTACGTGTTCAGTATACAAGGCTTTTGTCTCAGCTGGTCTTCAGTATATGCTAGACTCTCAAAGAAGTAGGCTCTAATGCCACTGAAGGAATGGAGTTGTCTGTGAAAGTGAGGGCAAGCAGACAAAGAGCAAAGGTTTTCTTCTTCCATGTTCTTTGTATAGGCTGCCATCAGAAGGTGAGGCCAAGATTAGAGGTATGTCTTCCCACTTCAAATAATTTTAATTAAACATCCTTCACAGGTGTACGCAGCTGCTTGGGTTCTAGTTAATAACAGGTGTAGTCATGTTTACTACCAAGAATAGCCATCACAAGGAGTGAGTAAATGCACCTGAGAAGCTTAGTGGAGAAACATGAAAAGGTATCACTGGTAGAATTTTCAGTGACCAGAATGGTATCAATTTATTTTTATCCTAAAAGAATAAAATAAAATAAAATGTAACTGATACCAACAAGAAACTGTAACTATCCCTAGAAATATTTTAATAACCTGACAAAACATCTTCACATAGGTCACCTTTGAACCCAGCTGTATAGGTAAGAAGGCCTCTAGTGCACCTCCCATTCACCAACCACGCATTCCTGCTTCATTCATTTTGTATATCAATCTTCCAAGAAGACTGTTACTAACAAACTTTGAATGCAAATGATTATGCTAAAATATTCTTATACCATGCAATTGATTATGTACTTTATAGGAGAAGCTTTAATTTGGAGACTTTAATGGTATTATAAAGAATAGAATTCTTGTTTGTATGAATATTTATTTTAAAATTTTGATGTGTAGTTATTTAACACACAAAAATCCAGGGTCTTGTATGTCACAGTCTCCAAATCCACTGTTGGCAGTAAGTACAGGCCTGTCCTGCTTGTTCTGACCCTCATGGTTCCGTGTCAGGGTCGCTTTCTTCATTTCCTCCACATTCAGATTGTTCCTCAGTCCACAGTTATTTAACACCCTATTGTTCTTCTTTATACATTTTTTTTAGCCAGCTTGTACATTATGTATTTATTTTCTATAATATTTTGGCTCTATTTTTTCCTAATCATTTTCCATTTTATATGCAGCTACATTTGTATTTTAAAATTATCATAGAGGAAAGTGAGCTTTGTGTTTGTGTATTTCTTTAAATTTTCATAGTTTAAATTCAACACAATACAGAACATACCACCCTTCTAAGTTTGTCACACCTCCTAAGCCCATCATCACATCCTCCCTACTTTATCTGTGTGCATATGCATGCTTCAGGGAGTGGAATCCTGAAGCACATTTGTTACTCTGACACTGGAAGACATCTGGGTAATGTGGTTCCTTCACTTTTGTTCTTCAGAGTTGCTTTTGCTGTTGAGTTCCTTACCTTTGCATATTTGTATATGATCAATGTTTCTATAAGTACAAAAAAAATGACTTGCTGGGATTTTGTTTGGAGTGGAATTAAATCTATAGATGAGTTTACTGAGAACTGACATGTTTTATATAGAGAGCCTTCCAAACCAATGTGCCTCTCCTCTTAGATCTTTCATCAGGTTTTGTTTTAGCATCCTAGTCCTGGACCACTTGCAATTTCCGTTTTTATTTGTGTCTTTTTACATTTATTTGTTTATCGAGGAAGTCATTGCATTCCTCAGTGTACACATGAGGATCATGGAGTTAGTTTTCTCCCATGGTGGAAGGACTCACTGTTTGTTTATATCTTAGGTTCTTGGTTAACAGTCTTATTCTCAATTTTTCTTTTTAACAGATGTTGGGGGTATTGTATGTAGACATGTCATTCTCTCCCATATTCCCTTTCTCCTATTTGTTTCTTGACCAGTCATATTGGTTAGTCTTTGCAGTTTGAGTAGGAATAGCTCTGATTCCCTCTGCTGCCTGGCTTCATTTAGGGGAGCAGCGTCCAACCATTCATCTTGAAGTCTGATTTTGGTGGTGTTTTCTGTTAATGCTGTTTACCAAGATGGAGAAGATGTTTCCTTGAGTGGGTAGAATTTTTTTTTTTTAAATCAGAAATGGATGTTAGCTGCATCATATGACTTTTTATGTACCAATTGATAGAACTCTGTGGTTTGTACTGAGTCTCATTATGGTAGATGGTAACTGATAATTTTGAGTATTGAAATTTCTTGTGTTCTTCAGATAAACCCTTATTGATTTATATTTTATATCCATATATATATATATTTCTGGATTTGATTTATTTTCATCTTTGTTGTTTTTTTTTTCTTCTATGTTAAAGACAGCTGCTGATCCATAGCTTTCCCTTCTCCTTGTCCTGTCCCTCCCTTTTCTTTTTCCCTTTTCTCCTTGTTGTCCCTCTTCTCCTTCCTGTCCCTTCTCTCTTTCCTGTCCCTCCTGTCTTTCCTGTCCCTCCTGTCTTTCCTGTCCCTTTTCTCCTTCCTGTCCCTCCTGTCTTTCCTGTCCCTCCTGTCTTTCCTGTTCCTTCTGTCTTTCCTGTTCCTTCTGTCTTTCCTGTCCCTCTTCTCCTTCCTGTCCCTCCTGTCTTTCCTGTTCCTTCTGTCTTTCCTGTCCCTCCTCTCCTTCCTGTCCCTCCTCTCTTTCCTGTCCCTCCTCTCCTTCCTGTCCCT
>NW_021604569.1:4039836-4044873 GCF_004785775.1 Grammomys surdaster
CTGTCCCTCCTCTCTTTCCTGTCCCTCCTCTCTTTCCTGTCCCTCCTTCTCTTTCCTGTCTCTTCTTCTACCTGTCTCTCTCCTCTTTTCTATCCCTTTTCTTTTGCCATGTTTTTTTGGTTTACATATTGGAATAGTGGTAACATAAACTTCATAAAAACAAATTCTGAACTATTTTCTCCTTTTCTTTCTGGAAGTGAATGTGTAGGATTAATATTGCTCCTTTAAAAATATGTTTTTGTAGGATTTTACCACACAGTCAATAGGCTCTGGCCATTTGCTTGTCACATGATTCTTTTTTACTTTTCAGTTTTTAACAATATTTTCCATCTATCTGTACTGTCAAATTTATGGAAGTCATTTATAGTATTGACATGTTACACTATTTTTATGTGTCTGATGGTAGTGGTTGAACCCAGAACCTTGTGCATGCTAGGCAAGTGCTGTACCCCTAGTTTCATCTCAGCCCGTGTTACACTTGAACTGCACAAATTTGATATATTGTAATATATATGTATATATATATATATATATATAAAATGTCTTGTTAATACATGTTATAATTTTTGCCTCAGCTGTCAAATATTTTTAAAGAAACTAGAAAAAGTATATGTAAACCATTATGTTCTCTATAATATTTTTTCTCCCTGTGTTAATAGTCCACATTTTATAGTACATTTTTTTTTACACAGTGTCTTCTTTATCACTGAGCCTTCCTTTTAGAAGAGTATTATTGATAAGTATTTAGCTCAAAAATTGTGTTTTTCTAGCACCTTCCTTTTCATGGTGTCCGATGAGAAATCAAGTCATTCAGTTCAGTCGTTGTGTCATAATGATAATGTGTTGTTTGTTCTAGATCTTTTAAAAACATTTCCTTATTCTTAGCTCCCAGCAGTGTGACCATAACTAATGGAGGATTAATATCTTCATGCTTTTCCTTGGGGGTGTCTCTGAGCTTTGTGTGGCTCCAGGTTCCGTGTATAGTTGGGATCTCGTTCCATTCAGTCTTTCTTTTCCATATTGTTTACTTCTTTTGTTCAATGCCTACTCATATTTTCCTTTCCCATTGCCCTCAGATTCCTGGGCTCAGTTCTTCAGACTGGAGACTGTCTATTGGTCATCAAGTTTAATGACTCTTCCATGTATTGTGTCTAACTGTAACAAGTCCAGCCACCTTATAATTTAGAACATGTCATAGGTGTCATTTCATCCTCCCTAGTAGGCCTTTTTTGTTTGTTTGTTTAATCTTTCCTAGGTTGTTCTAGCTTTCTATTTCATTCAAAAGCCTTTGCCTTTTCTTGCCTTGGCACCAGAAAACAGTTGTTCTCACATCTGTTAGATTGCTTTAATATCTCTGTCCTTTTAGCCCAGTGTCTGCTGATTGCCTGTTTATTGATGATTTATCAATTACTTACAGGAAGGAACATGTGTGACTCAACTCCCTCTTAAATTTGTGATTTTCTCTTTTGTACATGTTGTTGTTTTACACACACACACACACACACACACACACACACACACAGCATCCATTGGCTATAGCTCTTTATCTTAGTTGGTGTCTTGTGAAATGTCCCTTCATCCATGTTGGCATATCAACTGATGCAGTCATTATATAGGTCTTATTGAGACAACCATATTGTTGAGCTTTTATGGGTGCAGATTCCCTGACATATCTAGAAGTCACTGTCGCATAGTAGTTTTCCTAGCTGGTTCTTTGGCTATTGTAACCTTTCTATGATGTCCCTTGAGCCTTAAGGTATTTAGGTGAGCCCACTGATATGATGAGAGCCAATCCTAAGAGAGGAAACTCAGTTCTAACTTGATTTCTCCAATTTTTATGTTTGAATTATGTGATAATTTTAGCAATAGGCTTATACCTTCAAGTTCATCAAGGGCAATGGCTGTATGCAGGGGTTGCAGTAAAGAAACCACTGCTCTTGGATTAGGGAGAAGGTTTGTATTGTGAATAAGTGAAGGACAATATCCAGAGGCATCTGGGAGAGTCGAGCAGAGAGAAAAAGAAGCAGACTGGATGTGGCCAGGGCTGGGAAAGCCGTGGAAGAGAAGGAAATAGGAAGAGAGAATAGAAGGAGTAGCCCTGTAGAAACTTTCCCATTATAAAGGGAGCCTCCACTCTGGAACTGCCTGGGGGCTAACTTAGTGGTGAAGAGCCAGGAGGCTGGTGTAGGCTTTGAAATGTATAACAGGTACACGTGAACAGGGACTGAGGGAGCCTGGAGGCCAGCATGGCTTTAATACGCAACCACAGGCATAAGTCAGTGGAGAGCCCTCTGTCCCTTCTGCCAGAGGCAATGAGAAGAACTGCTTTTGGAGACAGGAACCCAACCTGTTTCATAAGTTCCTGAGCGATGTTGACTTTGATCTAACCAGTAGAAACTATTGCTGGACTATAGTCCAACTTGAGCTCATTTCTGGACATATGCACTGCCGGAGACAAAATACTGGCCACAGCCTATGTTGTTTCAAGATCTCTTAAACTCCCTTGACCAGAAATTTTCCTTCCTGGATACTGGTTTTGAATTTTAAGAGCACATTGTATATTTTATTATGTCTTTTGTCAAATGTATGCTTTCTAAATAGTTTCTCTCAGATTGTTGATTTTTAAAAAAATATATTTACAGTATCTTTAAAAAATAGAAAAAGTAATTAAGTTAATTTTTTAGTTTTCCTTCATTGATTATAGTCTGTTGTTGATTCAGAAATCCATCTTTACCTCAGTTTTTACTGTTATCTTCTGTAAGTTTTATTATGCTTTTGTACTGCACATTTATATCTGCTGCCCCCCTTCCTTCTTTTTATCTCTGCCTCTTTTATTCTTTTTTCCTATGACCATTGCAGCATCCTGGCCTTAGGATCCTCCTGCCTCACTCTCCCAAGTATTCAGATTCCAGGAGTTTGGAACCATGCCTAGCAGTAGTACAGGTTAAGGGACTTTGAGTCAATTTTCAGTAGTTTGTGTGTATATTAATTTTATCTGAATGTCTAATATTTTGATGGGGATTTTTGCAGCAATATCAGAGGGAGTATACTACACTCATGTGATTTCTTTTTCTGGTAATGTATTGATGTATTTTGGTATAAAAGTGAAACAGATTTCATAGACTATGCTAGGAACCTTTCCTTTTATAATTATTTCAAATAAATGCTTTAAACTATTGCTATGATTTCTTACTTAAGTGTTTATGGAAATCTTCAGTTAACCCAGCTGGGCCAGGCAGGGTTGGGTTCACTCCATTTTGGAAGGCTAATTTGTGCACGTGCGTGTGTGCATGCGTATTCAGACTTTGGTAGGTTTCTTCAGTCAACTAGTATATCCTTTTCATTTTGAGGTTCAGCCACATTGTATGTAACGTTCTGTTGTTGGCCTGGAAGACTCACAATAACATGTTTGTCTTAGTTCCTGTGGTTAGGAAATTAGCACAATGTGTTTTTTTCTATTTTGTTTTAGTAAGTTTAGAGTAGAGATTTTCTCAAGTTATTGTTTCTATAAACTAGCTTTTGTGGTTTGTTAATTTTCTCAGGTTTCTATTTTTGATGTCACTGATTTTATGCTCAAAAGCTGATATCTTCATAATTTAGGTGGCCTATATTACTGTCCTTCAATTTTTTTTCTTTTTCCTGTGTGTGTGTGCGTGTGTGTGTGCCTATGTGTGCACATACATGCATGTATTCACACTCAAGGCACACATGCCCTGGTGAACTTTGTGGAGGTCATAGGACAATTTGCAGAAGTTGATTTCTTCCTTACACTGAGTTCCAGGCATAGAATGTATCAGACTCAGTGACAATGGCCTTTTCCTGGTGAGCCATCTCGCTGACGAACCCTCTTTTTCCTTTAAGGTAAAAGCTTAAAAGATGGATTTTAAAGCTTCTAATCTTATGTATACATTCAGTGCTATAAATTTCCAGGTTAGCATTCCTTTTGCTGCATCCCATAAACTGCATGGTGTTTGTGTTTGAAGTGTTGATCGTAGAACTCCAGGCCTTCCCCACATTAGGCACTGGCACTGAGGTACACTCTCACTCAACATTTGCTTTTCCTTTGTTTTATTTTTGAGCCAAGGTCTTGCCATGTTGACTGGCTGGCTTCTGAATGAGACCCAGTGATCTTGAGTGGAGTGGAGTCTACTTGGCACTTTGGTGCAAAGGTCTTAGAGAATCAGGAGGATCAGCCACAGAGCTCTTAGCACCAGCAGCCTCTGACAGTTTCCCATCTCATAAGTCCTACAGTAAGTTCTGCAGAAGAGGGAGACTTTATTAAGCAGCAGAGGAAGGAAAGGTGTGTAAAGCCTAGATGGTCAGTTGAGCTCTTACTAGCAGGAGGAGGCATAGGCAGGTTAAGGCAGTTGACTCCTACAGGCTTTTGCTTGCGTTTAAAAGATTACTTTGGGGAAGGGTTGAGGACAGACTCACAACTGTCTGTAACATCAGCTCCAGGGCACCAGGCACCCTCTCCTTGCTTCTTTGGGTATCTGCACTCAACTTTTACACACACGCACATGCGTACATGCACACACGCACACACACAGAGTTATAAAAATAAAATGTTTTTAAAAGTACTTTTTAAAAAAGGAGAGGCACTCTAGGGGAAGTAAATATGTACTTCCACAGGGCATTAGGTTGTCTGCCTCTGGTCTTTTAGGAACCAGTGTAGTCAGCAGTGGTCGTCAGTAAGGAGAACCTTTAGGGTGGGCACCCCATCTTTCTGCCTGATAGAGTCTAACTTACAGTCTCCTTAACGCTGGTGCGCAAATAATTCTCTTGCTTCAGTCTCCCAAGCAGGTGGAATACTAGGCATGCACAACTATAGATGACTAAATTGAACTTTAACCGGCACTCCATCTCTTGTCTTTCTTTTCCTCCTTTCCCCTTCTCTCCTTCCTCTCATCCTTTCCACTTTCCCTCTAAACATAGTCTCTTGCTGAACTACATATCCAAACTCATTCCATAAATGTTGACAAAAATTTCTTCCTTCCTTCCTTCCTTCCTTCCTTCCTTCCTTCCTTCCTTCCTTCC
>NW_021604569.1:4044973-4138199 GCF_004785775.1 Grammomys surdaster
TTCTTTCTTTCTTTTGTTTTTATTGTTTAGTTTTTCTTGATTTTTCACTGTAAGAACCAAGTTTGGCCTTGTCAATCCAGACTGATTCCGTGTTTGTTTTTTCCCCCGTTTATCCACTGTGGTTCACCCAGTCACCTGGTTCTTTGTTAGTTCTAAGAGCTTCAATGCTCAAGATTTTTCTTCTAAACTCTTACATTAGGTTGGACAGGAAGCTAGAGTTGCATCTTAAGAGCCTCCACTGTCTTTTCTATTTTTTAAAAAATTATTTATTTATGTATGAGTGTTCTGTGTGCTCATATGATATGTGTCAGGAGAGGGCATCAGATCCCATTTTAGATGGTCGTGAGCTGCATGTGGTTCCTGGAAATTTAACTCAGGACCTCTGGAAGAGCAACCAGTGTTCTTAACTACTGAGATATCCATCTTTTCTGCCCATACTGTCTTTCCTTTCTGCACAGGTTCTAAAGTCACTTTCAGTGAGAAGGATAAGAGTTGAATGCCCTACCCCCTCCATCTGGTATAATGTTTTTAATTTTCAATTTCTATATTTATGAACTTTATTCTCTGAAGTACTTTTGGAAACTTGTTTGTGTGTGTATGTGTGTGTGTGTGTGTGTGTGTAACTGTCATTCTCCATTTCAACATTTCTTGGTAATGTGTTTATGGTGCAACACTATGTTTCTAAATCTTTTTTATCTTGTTCTTATTTTTCTTTCTTTGAATAATTTGGACATAAAATTATTTTTTTTTTAAATTTTAAAGAGCACTTTCAATTTTTTTTTAGTTATTTTGTTTCACATTTTTACTTTTAAGGTTTTAGTTTGTAATTTTTAAGTTTCAGATTTATAAAATGATTAGAAGAAGAGAGTACCTGTGTACCAATCACTCAGTCTGTCCAAGTCTTAGAAAACCCTGGTACCAATATCAGCCTTGGTACAATACCATTGACTTATGTGATACAATACCATTAACTTACATATGACTCTTAAAACTGCCAATTGTCTTAATGCCTTTTTAAAAAAATTCTCATATCTGGAATGATATAACAATTAGTTTGTTACCACTGGACAAACTCTTTGATATTTTATTTTGTTGTTTGAGACTAAGTCTTGCAGTGTTGTCCAGTCTGCTCCCAGACTTTAGAATTCAAGTGGTTCTCCACCTCAACATCTTGGTTATGTGTCTAGTGATTCTTCTGTCCTGCTTTCTCCTCTATGAGCTTAGTATTTTTTAACCCTTGTGTTTTAAGCTACCATTTGCTGTTTATATTGAAGAGTTCAGAGGATAATACTGGCAATGGAAGCCTGGAGAACTCTGTCAATTCCATGTGTGTTGGTTGCCCCACGTGTGTCCACGTGTTTCTAATTTGTTTTTCCTCTTAGAGAAGATCAGGCTATGTATACTTTTAGTGGTCTTTCCATTTACCATCCTTTTTTCAGCATGCTTTTGTTTCATACAGAAAGGATTTAAAATGTCTTAATTTGATTCAAAGAATTAAGTACTTCTAAACTCCCAAGATGCTCCCAAAGGAATGCAAGCACAATAATGCATGGAGACTTGTACTCTGTCCACCCTTCCACACTTTCTTTGGCTGCAGTCCAGAGCTTCTAGCATTGTTGAAAAACTCAGTGTGAAAATTAAATATATTGGAGTCTTCTGCACTTCCACCGTGCACTGTAGAGACATCTGTTCTGTCGCTACAAGAATAAGGTCAACAATACCACATATAACTGTCCCTCCTGAGTTCTATTAATTCCCTTACTGTTTCTGTGCTTCAAACAGAAGGATTCACGGGCCATACAACTTTGTTCTTTGTGCTATTTCTTCTCAGGCTGATCAGATAGTTGCTTGTGGCTTCTTGCAAGTTTCTCACTTTCAAGATATGAATTTCTACTTACAACCCATATATTGTAGTGTGATATACTGACATTTGGTTCTTTTCATCCATTTACCTGTTAACTTTATCTTTCATTGATAAATTTTGCTTACTATGGTTATTACTGTGATGTTGTCCAACATTGACTTTGGATTTTTGTGATTATTAATTAATCATTTATTAATTTAATTTTACTCAAAAGAAAGCATTCCCTTATTTTTCTTACTTGTTTATTTACTTATTTGCATCACTATGGTCAATGGATATTTTTATTTGGATTAAAATTTATTGCTATCATATATTTTAAAACTTAAGTAGCTTATCTTGCCTTGCCTGGTTCATCACTGAAGTTGGCTACTTTTCTAAGCAGCTCTGATTCCTTTAATCAAGAATGGTATTTAAAAACCATAATGTGTGTCCTAGATTTGTTCATTACCACATGTAAACTGTATGAGGGGGGGTAATCTTTTAAAATTTGATTTTATTAATTTTTACTTATATCTTTAGTTTTCTGAGTTATTAAGTTGGCCATTCAGATTACTCATTTTATAGTTTTTTGAGAATAAAAATATTTTGTGCTATACATTTCTAAGTACAGCATCAATTCATTAACACATTAACTAAATAAAGAATGAAAGTGGCTGGGTGTATACGACACAACTGAATAAAACAGAATTTCTATTGTTTTGTTTACATCCTATCAAATGAAGACAAGAATTTTTAAAACTGCATTCCAATTAGTTTTGATATATTGTCACTATTATCCAGTCTTATGCATTTCATGTGTTCTATTACACTTTCTCATTTCTTTATGAAACATTTACTGTGGTCAGAGAACATGACTTAATATTTTTAAGTGTTATTTTGTGAATTTATGTAAGTCTTGTACTTGATGTCACAGATTTTGTTGAGTTCATATGTGTAACCATCCTGTTTTATCTGGAAGGCATTGTTGTTACCTTGGAATCATCCATGACCTTTGCCTAACTCCTCTTCTGCGGGGGATTTGTTGAAGACATTGCATTTAGGGAAGACATTGCATTTAGGGCTGAGTGCTTCAGAGTCTCTCACACTCTCTGTTCACATTTTCCTGATGAGGATCTCTGCTAATTAGCAGCTACTGCAAGAAAAGTCTTCTCTGATGTACTGATCTATGTATAATATGAATAATAGTAGGTTTTCCCTTGAAGTTTATGATCTATTTAGTCTCAGGTTCTTGGTCACTTTAGTATCGTCAGGAATGGGTTTCATTTCAAGGATTAGGCCTTAAATCCAATCAGAAAGTTGTTGGTTATTCCCATAACATTTGTGCCACTATTGCACACAGATCACTGTTCTAGGTCACAGTTTATAGTTGAGTGATATTGATGATTGTTTTTTTCCTCTAATAGGGTAAAGAGTAACTTCCAGCACCATAATGTTAGTTAGTGTTGGTGAAGCTTCTAGTTGGGGACTTGCTTGATTTCTTTCCATGTTCCATGATCAGCATAGAGAAAGGGAACTGGATACAAAGGTCCACCCCTAACCAAGAAGCTATTTGTAGCTGATACTTGTTAGGAAAGGGAAAATCCTTTCTCTTTAGTGGAGTATTACTGGGTATATAATCTACATGTCCAGGAATAGTTAGCAAACACAAAGTAGACTCCATGTTTTTTGCGCTCTCTCTCTCTCTCTCTCTCTCTGCATATGTTTTACTTTGTTTAGGTATTTTTGTTTTATTGGCTTTTATTTTGAGAGAGAGAGAGAAAGAGAGAGAGAGAGAAAGAGAGAGCTCATAAAGTAGAGTGGGTAGGGAAATAAAAGGTTCTTGGAGGACTTGTAGATGGGGCTATACTGTATGAGAAATTTTTTAAATTAAAAAGAATTCAAAACTGGAGTTATTTTATAGATATAAATTTGGGCAGTTTAAAAGTAGTGTTTTATGCATTCTTGGAGAGAATATATGTTCTTTACTGTTTTTTAAGTCTAGCTCCTAGAAACAAATTGTGAACTGTACATTATTGTCTATCTGCCTGTATATTATTGAATGTCAAGAATATTTTCCACTATCCTGTCACTTTGTCATAAATTCTCCCTGTAATTCTGCTAGTTTTTATTTATATATCTTGATACTATTGTTATATACTTTCAAGTTGTTTATTATACAGTTGCTTCATGATTGCTTGTTATCTAATAATTCTTCCCTCCTTCTCTCAGTTTTTTCAGTTTTGAAACTCCATGTTCTAGCGTTCTTTGTTATTTTACTTAATTTTGATATATTAGTTTATTTTCTAATATCTGTTTAACCTAGAAATTTGCCATAATCACATTTAAGTTTGTGTTTTATCAATAGTATGGATTAACCTGAGTTTTAATAGCATTTTTTTCTTATTTTAGATTATGAACTTACTCTATTTAAACTCATGAAGACACTTGAAATTGTGTCAAGTGATATATATCATTTTTATGTGTGTATGCTGAACTCATGTTAGATCCTAACACAATTCAGAATCATTAGTTTCATCTTGAGTTATTTCTGTTTTTCATTGTGTGGGGGACTTGATATAGGTCTAATACTCAAAGTGCTGCCCTTTAAAGTTTGACAAAATACCTTAAAAATTGTCATTTGTACAATTTATAGAGTACTCAGTTATCACAGTTATGTTGTGATAATATTTCTCCTCACTAACTTCAATTTTTCCTTCTTCTGTTCTATTCTGGGGTCATCATATTTTACATGTGTAGCAATTTTAGTTAATGACAATTGTATTATGCAAAACTGCCATTGATATACAAGATCAATAGATGACAAAGGAACATCTAGGGTTGAGCTCATATGCATGCAGTGACAGTTACATTCAGTTGCTACATGCTGGACAACATCTGCAAGAAGTTAGTTCCCAGATGCACTCATATATCAGAGGTGACAATTTCTGTCAGTGTTATTATTTGGCTTTATTATTTGTTGCAATATTGCAGTTATATAAGTCGTTGAGAAATATCTGATTTTGTTTCACCAGACAGAAAAACCAGACACTGTGTTATTTTTTTGCCATTATTTTAATGTGTAAAATAGGCTTGGCGTATAGTTGATACTCATTTCTTCAAGTTACTGATTATTTTAATGTAACTGAAACAGTGATGACTGGAACAATGCTTGTGTATGTAAACACCTGCCTCCAAGAACCTTCTTCTGGTCAATTGATTTTAGATTGAGGTGCATATAACTTGACTTAGAAGTTTGAGAAGGCTGTTGTATACCTATATCATGAAAAGTATGGAGATTTGTCACATGTGTATGAACATATGATTATGTTCATATGAAAGAATGTAAAAGAAAGATTCAGATTACATAGTGGAGGGAACACAGATTAAAATTACCCAGGACTCAAACATTTAACAGGCTGGATTTCTTCCCCCAGTGATAACATAAGCTATTTATCTAGTAGAAATCACCATTTTTCTTCTGTTAATTTTCTGCTTCATACATTCTATACCTTCTACCTTCAGAAGGTCATGTAGTCTTGCTTAGAATACAGGTTCAGCTTCCTTTCTCCCTATAAGAACCTGATCATCAAGCACCTGAGATTCCTGAAATGCCTCCCCATGCTAATGAGGCATCTCAGTACCTTAGCTTTTAGCCAATGACTCTTGCCCCCCCTGGATATTCCTACTGTACTCCCCCAAAAGTATATAACTCTTGATTCACCTCCAATAAAGTTGGTCTCCTCAAAGCCGATTCTGGAGATAAGTCTCATATTTCCATTGTTCTCATGGGCTGTCAGAAACCCTGTTTGTCAACTCTGCCCCTTCATCCTCATGGGCCATGGCCAATAACCCCAGGTGGAAGGAAGACCCATAACCCAGACAAAAACTAAGTAGAGAAATGCTCAAGGTAAACGACATCATATATATCAAATGTACCTAGCACATATTTACTGAACATTTCTCCCAAACAAAAAAGAATGTACCTTATTCTCAGAAGTTTATGGAACTTTCTCCAAAACTGACCACATATTTGGGCACAAAGTCTCAACATATAACCTCCAAACATACACACACACACACACACACACACACACACACTATTTCCTGTCTGATCAACACACATTAAAGCAGGATGAAAACAGGAAGTTTACAAAGTCATGGAAACTGAAAAACTCACTACTGAATGAAGAATGGGTCAAGATAGAAATTAAAAATTTTTAGAACTGAATGAAAGTGAATACACATATACATAAACAAGGGAGTTCTAAGAGACAAGTTCATAGGACTAAGTCCTTTCATAAAAACAAAAATGGTGAGAGCTCATATTAGTAACTAAATAGCACAGATGAAAGCTATAGAACAATAAAATAAAGTAATATAGAGAAGGAATAGACAGCAAGAAATAGTCATGACTGAGATCAATGAAATTGAAACAAAACAAAATACTAAGAATGGACATAATTGAGTTGATTGAGAACAATTAGTAGGATTGATAAACCCTTAGCCAAATTAACTAAAAGGTGGGGAAAGAAAATCCCAAATTGACCAAAATTAGAGATGAACAGGGATGTAACAAAAGATACCAGAGAAATCTAGAAAATCATAAGAGCATACTTGAAAAATCTACACTTAACCAAATTGGAAAACCTAAAGGAAATAGATAATTTTATTGATATATCCTGCCTACAAAATTAAATCTAGATCAAGTAAACAATCTAAATTGAACTTTAACCCCTACTGAGATAGAAGCAGTCATTAAAATTCTCTCAACCAAAAAAAGAAAAGAAAAGTTTAGGGACAGATGGATTCAACGTACAACTCTACCAGACATTCAAATATTATTAACACCAATACTCCTCAAATTGTTCCCAAAAATTGAAACAGAAGGAATATTGCCTTGTTGTAGTAATTATTAACCTCAATTAGAATCTACATCCCCATCAATACTGCTGAGTTATAACTTACCATGTTCTATCTGGGCAGCTCATAACTCCAACTGGCCAGCCCTCATGGCCATATTGTCATGCCTCAGGTATCCTGTGGTATGTTCTCTCTCTGCCGTCTTCTCTCTTCCATCATGATCCTCTTTAGACCCCTAGCCGGGTAAGTGAAACCTCACCTACTTCTCTTCTGCCCAGCTATAGGTTGTGGACATTTTTATTCAACCAATAGTTTTAAAATAAGGAGCAAGGACATAGCATTACTTTGTGTCCATGCAGATTTTCTTGTCCCTGGTAGTAACCAGGCCTTAGGAGCCAGTATTTAGCATTATAATACATAGCAAAAGACCAAATCTTAACATTGCCTTATTCTTTTTCAAGGCTACAATTATCCTGACACCTAAACCACATTAAAGCCCAGGAAAGAAAGAGACTAGTCTCTCCTATGAACACAGATGCAAACATACTCAATAAAACACCTGAAAACAATATCTAAGAACATAGCAAAAAGATCATCCACCATAATTGAGTAGGCGTCATCACACAGGTGCATTGAAAGTTCAAAATATGTAAAAAAAAAAAAATAAGTGAAATTCATCACATAACAAAAAGAAAGGCAAAATCACAAAATCATCTCATTTGATGCAGAAAAGGTGAAATCCAACTACTCTTCATATTAAAAATCCTGAATTACAAAAGACTTACCTCAACATAATGAAGTCTATTTATAACATGCCCACAACCCAAGCAGAGAGAAAGTCAAAGCAGTTCCACTAAAATCAGGAGCAAAACAAGGTTGTCCATTTTTCTATATACCTATTCAATATAGTATTTGAAATCATAACTAGAACAGTACAACCGAAGATCAAAGGAATACAGTAGAAAAGGAAGAAGTCAATGTATCTTTGTTTGAAGATGATACGACTGTGTACATAGATGACTCTAAAAATTCCATCAGGAAACACCAAAGCTGGTAAGCACAACATTATCAAAGTAAGACACAATGTTAACTCACAAAAAGTACTAGCCCTTCTATACACTAAAGATGAACAGACTGAGAAAGAAATCAGGGAAATAATATTTTTCACAATAGCCCCTCACACTCTAAAATGAAATATTTTATGGTAACTCTAACCAAGCAACTAAAAGACTTGTATAATAAAAAATGTAAGAAATTAAAGAACATATCAAAAGATAGAAAGACCTCCAATGCTCATGAATTGGTACAATTAATTCAGTAAAAATGCCCATTTTAATAAAAGTAATCTATAGATTCAATACAATCCCCATCAAAATTACAAAACACAATTTTTCATAGATCTTGAAAGGACAATTTTCAGCCTCAGATGGAAGCACAAAGAGCTCAAGTAGTTAAAAAAATTTTGAAAAACAACAACAACAACAACAACAATAATAATAATAATAATAATTTAAGACTGCTGGACATATTACTACCTCAGATCTCAAACTATACTACAGAGCTATAATAATAAAAACAATATGGCATTGGCACAAAAACAGACATGTTAATCAATAGAATTGAGATGAAGATCTATACATAAATCCACACATCTATGGATACCTGTTTTTTTATTAAGACAACAGAAACACAAGACAGCATCTTCTGTAAAGTCCATGTCAATGGAAAATTACCCCTGCCCCCCTCCCTTCCCAAAAGAGTGAGGCCACAGGATTCCAAGAAAAAACAGGGATTATCACTAAAATGGAGTTGCCTGGCAGCAGATAGCTCCCTCTTAGAAGGTCCCCAACAGCCCACTAACACCAATCAACCAGTTTAAAGATTAAACTATCCCACCAATAGTATCATGCCCAGTTGCTGTTGCTAAAAACTGCCCTGCTCAAACTGTATATAAACTGCCAAAGTGTGCTGGGGCCACTTCTTCTCCTGCATGAGTGATTGGCCCCAACGAGTTGGATCAACAAAATCCTCTTGCAATTGCATTGATCGCCGTCTCTGCCAGCTTCCTTCAGGGGGTCCTGGTAGTGTGGCCTTTGGGCTTTACACTTCAACAAATGATGCTGGTCAGACTGGCTGGCTCCATGTAGAACAGAAGATCTGTACTTACCATCCTAGACAAAACTCCAAACAGCAAAAGCGCCTCAACGTAAGGTCCGATACATTGGAACTGATTAAAAAAAAAAAAAAAAGAATGGAGAATGGTCTTGAACTCATAGGCACAGGAAAAGTCTCTCAGAACAGAACAGTATTAGCACGCACTCAGATCAACAATAAATGGGACCTAATGAAACTGAAAAGTTTCAGAATGGCAATGGATAGCATCATTTGGATGAAGTGGTAGGTTATATAGTAGGAAAATAATTTACCAACTACATATCCAACAGGAAAATTTCAAAAAACAAAAACAAAACAAAAAACCAAAACTAACTGTACTTCAAGAAAACAAATAGCTCAGTTAAACACTTGGGTACAGGTCTAAATAGAGTTCTCGAAAGAAGAAACAGAAATGACTAAAAAGCACTCAAAGAAGTGTTATCATTCTTAAACATCAGAGAAATGCAGATCAAAACCACTTTGAGATTTCCTCCTACATCAGACACAGTAGTCAATAAAACAAATGACAGCTCATACTGGTGAGGATGTGGGGTAAGGGGAACATGCATCTATCACTGGTGGCAGTGCAAACTCGTACACTTTATAGAAATCAGTGAGATGGTTCCTTTGCTGGACTGGAATGGGAAACAGTGGCGTCTAGGATGAATGCTGGGTTTCCCAGTCTCCTCTCTGGGTACCAGGATGCTGCAGCCTATATACCCCTGGGAGTCAGGAATGGGGGTCTAAGGTCTACCTTTTCCTTTCCAGCATGGATGGCCAGGTGGATGAGGGAGGTGGAACCCAGGATGAGTGGAATCTTGTCTATTTGGGAGTGAGTGCCAGGAGTACTGGGCGGGCTGGAGGGGAGAGAGCCTTCCTCAGTAGTCTTGGATGCGGCTCTGTAGTTGAAGGCCTTCCTAGTGGCAATCCTTAATTAAGCAGCTCTCTAAGATGATCCTTGCTTGTTCATGCTGGTTTATCTGATGGTGGATGTAAATGCATACACTTTATTTACGTTATAATGACTATCAGTTTGCTTCTTTGTCAATTTGCTTGGAATATCTTTTTACATTTTTTTTCACCTGAGGCAATCTATCCGTAATGTTAAAGTATGTTTCTTGGATACAGCAGAAGGATGGATCCTGTTTCCAAACCCAGTGTGCTAGTCTATGTCTTTTTTGGAGGTGTAGGACATTATGTTGAGAGTTACCAATGAACAGTGTTTGTTGATCCCTGTTGTTTTGTTTCTACAGTGTGGTCTTCCCCACTGCACCAATCCAGTTGTATTTGCTCATTTGTGATTATTTATTCCTTGTGTTTTCTTGGGTGTGGTTAACCTCTTTGACTGATATTTTCCTTCTGACATCTTCTGTAGACCTGGACTTGCAGATAAATACTGTTTAACTTTGGTTTGTACCATGGAGTGCTTTTTTTTTTTTTTTTTTTTTTGTCCAACAGTTGTGACTGATAGTTGCTGGGTATAGTATGCGGATCTGACATCTGTGATCATTTACAGTTTGTGGAACATCTGTCTAGGCTCTTCTGGCTTTTGGAGTCTCCACAGAGAAGTCTGTTGTTATTCTAACAGGTCTGCCTTTATATGTTAATTGGTCTTTTTCCTTCATAGCTTTTAATAGTCTTTCTTTGTTCTGAACATTTCTAATTTCTTTGTATTCCAGTCCACTTAGTGTTTCATATGTTTCATGTACCTTATAGGCATCTACCTTTGAGGTTAGAGAAATTTCTTCTATGATTTTGCTGAAAATTTTTCTATGCTTCTTACCTAGGTTTTTTCCATTTCCTCTATTCCTATTATTTGTATCTTAGGTCTTTTCATAGTATCTCAGATTTCCTGGGTGCTTTGTTTTGTTTGTTTACATTTAACATTCTCTTTGTCTGAGGTATCCCTTTCTTTTGTATTTGTTTGAAGTGCCTGAGATTCTCTCTTATTCTTTTCAAGAGGCTTACCATGAGGTTTTTGTTTGACTTTGTAAATTTTCTGTTCCCAGTTTTATGTTAGTTTGCATTTTCTTTAGTTATTCTTTTTCTACTATCATGTTTTGAACTTCTTTCTTCATTCTGTTCCATGGTTTTTGTTTTATAGACTATTAACAGTTTTATTCATACTGTCTTTAAGGTCTTTAAACAGGTTCCTAAAGGCGATTTTGAAGTCCATGTCTTATGCTTTAGCTATGTTTCCTTTCTAAGTGCCTACTGTGGTGGGGTTGCTGGATTGACTTACTGTTACTATGTTCTTATGCTGGTGCTTTCAAGCATCTTGGTTTGGGAAGATTGTAATTCCAGGTGTTGATATCTGGTCTTGTTTTTGTTGGTTGGATTTTTAGTTCCTTGGTTTCTGCTGTCTTTTCTGGTTCTCTGTGGAGTGTAGTGGGTGTAGGTTGCCTAATACAGAGGGCTTCTTGGTCCTTGTCATAAGTGGCCCTGGGGGCCCTGGGCAGAATGTCTTTTGGGTATTAGAAACTGACATGAAGGAATAAGGATGGCCTAGAAAGGAGAGGTTGCTGAGAGATTCCATAGGATGGTGGAAAACTGGGTCTCCTAGGAGAATTTCTGCATTCCCTATGGGATAGAGCAAGAGAGGGAGGCAGACCCTTGCAGCCTTCTACCAGGCTGAGAATGAGACTGGTGATTTTGCAGTGGCATACAGGAAGGGGAGTGAAGATCCCAGATTGGCATGGCCAGAGAGTTTCCAGGTAAATAGTGCCTCTGGGACTTGGTTCCTGACACAAAGGGACGGAGTAAGGGAAGAAGTCTGGGTGTCAAGAGGCTCTGCAGGGAGAAAAGACAAGGCAGGGCCCTTCAGATAGCCTGCTTCAGGGCTGGGGATGAAGCTGGGGAAGTTGTAATGTTAGACAGGATGGAGCTCTTGTAGTATTTCATACACAAGATATTAATTAATTAATTCTAAATAGATGACTGCTGGTAATTTTAGACGGGAATTACTATTATTAATAATGAGATGATCAGCAGCTTCATCAAATACTGAAACTGTGCAGAATTTGATGTTTGTAGTCATGATGTTAAGGTTTGTTTTGTTCAATTCTAGTTCTACCATTGTTATTTTCCCCTTCTTTGAAACTGTCTGAATCCCTAACTCAGTGCCTGGTGTTCTCTAGCTTTTTGATAAGGCTTAGCTAATTGACGAGTGAAAGAATGGATGAAAGACTGACACGATTTGAGGCCCCTAAAATACAAATAAGGAATATATATATATTATCTTAAGATTTAAATGCAGAATAATCTTATAACCATTGAGACAGTGTAAAAAGGGGGACTGACTTATTCTAAAATGTGATCTGTGGAGTTTTGAAAGGTTTAATTGTTATTAATACAAATGGAAAACATGAACAGACAAGTGATTCCATCTAATTATGGCTTGATGAACAAGTGGCTTTATTGGAGTTACTGATAAGAGCATGAAGGATTGTTGGCAGCTGTGTCACTGGAAAGCCTACAGTAACCTTGATGACAGTTCATGAGAACTGCATTCTGGGAGCTCCCTGCCCAGTTTGCAGCAGCTCCATCAACACAGGTCTTCTCTAGCAATTGTTTACTACTCACGGGTTCCCTTCTTCCAGGAAAGAATGTATGAACTTGGTGGCAATAGCACACAACACTCCATTCCGTCTATGGGTATCACAGGACAGCCACCTGCTCCCAGCTTCTTAACTGTGACTCTGCTTCGACCACTGCTCTTTGCTAGGACTTCTTCTTTTGTGATTGAGGCTGACAGTCATATTTCTTGGATGTAAACAAAACTGTGGTAAAGGCAATTTGGTAGGCACATCACATGATTTAAGAAAATAAGTACTACTTCCCACTGGGGCCTTTGACATTTTCCACCATGGACTTTTGTTCAGACTTGTGGAGTGGACCTAAAATCTAATCAGCTTGCATCCATGCTGCCCCTCTGTTTGCATCTCGCCCAACATTATCAGTAGTATAGCATGCACAGTATTTACTTCAGAGCTGTTGGTGACAATGTTTCCCTGGCAGCCTGGCACTATAAAACCAGCCAGTGGGGAGTGTCCAGCTCTTTGGATCATCTACAGTGCCTTCATCAATAGGGACTTCCCATGTACTTACCAGCATGTAATCAATAACAGAAGCAAAAGCTTCTATGCCCTTTAGAACCTTAGCTGTGTTTTCTCTTTCCAGGCTTTCTGCCATCCATTCCAGCCAAGTGCTCATTGGTATTGACTCAGAAGCAAGGGAGATATGTTTTAAAAAGCAATAATACATGAAAACACATGTTAAGTTGTACATGTGTTTCCTCAAAAGAGCATATTGGGCACGGTTTCTTACATGAAAGAAATTACTGTATTCAGCTCCCCACAATTCCTGTGAGCTTTTCTAGTTCCTCATCCTAAGATGCTTGGCCAGGCTGCTGTGCATCTCTCTACACCTGATGAGTTCAGCAGCATCAGCTGGTACTGTTTGGTCGAGCTGAAAGCCAAGGGTGGGGTAGAGGGTAGCAATATACTCATTTGTGGTGCAGTTGCTAGTGGAGTGACTCCTCAATTCTGAGAGGCTCCAGACACCCACGGTTGTTGCCTCTCCATTGCCCACACCTGGCTACTGAACAGGCGCTGAGTTGGAAGAACAATTCACACTCATTCTTCTTTCTTGCAGGGAGAGAGAGTGCACAATCCTCGAGGGGATTATTTCCCACTTGACAACAAGCACAAACTTTGTCACCTGTGCTGTCCTCCAGCCTCCATTTGTCTCCAGCCCTTCTTGATCAGGCCCTCAAGGTTTCTGGAAGCTTACTAGGATAGAATTGGTTTTCTGTCAGATTTTTTCCTAAGAATTCTGTCTTGACATAAATGCTGACACATTTTCTTGAGTCACCAAGACCTGGTAATCATGATTTATTTACATGCGTGCCTACATGGTGATGTGCCAGAACCTCCCTTAGCTCCTAAGATCACTTCTCACCACAAGGTTCAGGAAAACCCCTAAAACCAGATACCAGTCCCCAGATCCCTACTGTATCCACCTCTTAACTACTCTCCTGTGAATATCATTCTATAAACCCAGTGAGTAAGGCAGCAGACACTGCCTCTAACATGCCCAGTTCCCTCAGGAGTATTTGTCTTTTCCTGTCTTCTAGTTAGCAATGCTCATGGGAACTTCAGCCAGTCATAAGCAAGGGCCTAATGGCTCACATATATGAACCAGTCTATCAGGACTGCTTTTTTATGCATTGCCTTAGGTTATTCAGCCTTTGTTTGAAGAAGGGATGAGTAATTTCATATGTATATTCTTTTTCTATATCATCCAGGTTGACTCCATCCACCCTAAATTCAATTGCCTCACGAGCCAGGCTTGGGGATGGTCTCCTTCTCCTTCATCTTCTACTTAAACGTTTTCCCAAGTCACATAGTTCAGGTGAAGAGTGTCTGTGAGGATGATAGTGTCCTCTACTGGGCCATGGTTAAGACCCCCATCTGGATGCAGAATCTTGGATGTTTCCCTTCCTGTCTGAAGGTTGGATCAGGAAAATGTTTTCAGTCACTCAGCATCTCTTTCTTCCTTATCACTGACTGATTGTCTCTAAGAATCTAAGTTTTTGAATCCCAGGAAGGCCTCTTTGGTCTCATCCTTACTCCCTGTCCCTTTTCTGCCACACTAAAGGCTAATGGACCCCCTCCGCCTTTCCTGCTGAGTTAAAGGTTAATGTAGAGAATAGCACCCTTAGCTGGGGCAGTGATGGCACACGCCTTTAATCCTAGCACTTGGGAGGTAGAGGCAGGCGGATTTCTAAGTTCGAGGCCAGCCTGGTCTACAGAGTGAGTTCCAGGACAGCCAGGACTACACAGAGAAACCCTGTCTCAAAAAACCAAAACCAAAACCAAAACCAAAAAACAAAACAAACAAACAAACAAACAAGCAAAAAAATAGAACCCACATGGTTGTTTTTGTTTGTTTGCTTTTTTGTCACTTAGACCAGTTCTCTTGGCACACAGGTCAGCTTCAGTTATCTTAGTGCTCACAACAGAGACAATACAACTGACACTTCATCTGGCTTAGAATAATGTCCGTTCTGGTGTCAAAGGATTATGGTATATTTTCAGGTCTACTGGAATGTTTAGGGGCATAAGACAGATCCCATTCATCAAGGAGGCATGCCATCCCATACCATATAAAGGAAGACAACAACCCTGGGGTTCCTAGCTCAGATTCTTCAGGCTTGCTTGCATGTCTTACCAAACATAGCAAAGAATATCCAACTATCACTACCTGGAGAAGCCACACCATCCCTTACAACATGGGGAAAGGCAGCCATATTGAGATTGCTCCTTCTGGCATTCCACCTACAGACAGATCAGCCATTAGTTGTATATATTTCTGTCCATTGCAATTGTTTCTTTATGTTATCTTTGGTTTTGTTGAGTAGTATTCATGCATCATGTATTCTATGGAACTTCCTGAGGAAACCCCACAATGATGACAGGGATACACCAAAGCAAAGAGTCCACTCAAAACTAGTTTAGCAGACCAATGAGCTTATTGGGGTTATGTATAGCAGCATGGATACAAGAGAATGGATGTATAGCTCCTTACAAGAGAATAGATGAGGGATCCCTACACAAACATGGCTCATTTGGGCAGCTGGATCAATGAGAAGTCCACTCTGATGTGAGCATAAGAACTATATCCCTGGGACATCTTCAACATGCTCAGTCTCATCTGTTTTAGCATTCTTTCCCCTACACTTGGGTGATGTGCTTAATGTTTTCTGTTTATTTCCCATATCTGAGTGCTTGAATACAGACTATGTTATGTAGTGTGTTCTGTTTCAGACAGATATGAGATTCAGACCTCAATCTATTTTTCTTTGTGAGAAATTTGTTCTATTCCCCTAGCTTCAATAGCACCTTTTGTAAAGTAGAGATGGTACCATAGTTATAAGAGGCTTTGTGTATAATCTACTTCACTTACTAAGAGATCTAAGATCTCTCTGGGATTTGGTAGATATTCAAATATTTAGAATAATTATTATTTTCTAATTGCCGTTTTTTTTTCCTACAGCTTTCCCCACAAATAAACCAAACAAAGATGCAAGACATGTCATAAAAGTGGTAAGTGTTGTTCATGTATTTATATTCCTGTATTTGGCTTTCCCTTATTATGCTTTATTCTTATAAAAATACTTCTCCCCTTAACTTCTGTAGGTACAGAGAAATAAAGCACATATTTCATTTGCACATCATTAGTGTGTGAAGACTGGGAGCCATGGTGGCATCTTGCCATATGTGCATTTGACCTGTCCTCCTGCTCTCTTGTCTTTACTCCTTTAGGTAGTAAGGTCCCTAAAGTGAGGCATAGAATTCTACTTCTGTTCATGTGCCCTGTGCATAGCACAATGAATAATATGCAGTAGACAGTGAAAGAGGTGTGTGAGGGGACCCATAGTACTTTCCAGCATGCCTGTCCTGAAGGACACGCTGGTACACAGTCAGTGCTTGTTCATGTACACAGTTTTTGGTGCTTTTAATAATATCTTTGCAGAAGACTTTTTCATGTGTAAGACTATGTTAGGATTGCAATACAGTATGTTGTCTAAAATGAGACTTTTCAAGTTCATTTAGTAGTTTAATTTTTTTTTTTTTTAGTAGAAATCTGGTGCCTACTTTTGATGAGAAGAATTCTATAACTATTACATATTTTGCATGCGGGGGCTTATATTTTCACAGTTGAAATAGAATTTATCTTTAGAATAATTTTTCCTAGTAAAATTAATTATTACTTTTCTTTCATAGGAATATCAAGAAAATGGCCCATTATTTTCAGAGCTTAAATTTTATCAGAGAGCTGCAAAAAGAGAATGTAGTAAGTAAAATTAGCTAACCAGCTACTGCCATATATACACTTGCTCAAGTGAACGTTAACATTTTGGTCTTTTTCTGGCCTTCTGAAAAATTCTTTTCCATAAGAAATTTTATTGTAATGTAACTGTTATAACATATAAAAGCAAGACAGATGGTATACACATCTTGATATGCCACACATAATGGGTTATATATTTTAACTCAAAGTTTTTTTTTTACTACTTTACATAACATGCTGACTTGTTGAATTATCAAGAGTTTTCTAAGCATTTAAAGATTGTATAATGAAATTATTTCTTTTATAAAGATGCATTTAGATAGGAAGGGAATAGTGGCAAAGCTAAGGTAGGTAGACAACACACACACACACACACACACACACACACACACATACAAAGAGAATGGTTTTAAGGTGGATTAAAGTATTTGTAAATGATTAAATGTTGAAATTTTTAAGAAAATATTTGAAAGGTGAATGTTGATAAATATTTGGAGTTAGATATCATAAATAAGAACTAGTGGTTGGAGATTTGAATGTGAAATGATTATAAATAGAGATGAAGAAAAGGGAAAATTTTCTAAGAGTTACACGCAATGTTGCTGGAGTTGGTAGGAGTCATAATGACTGGTGCGGCCAGGCTCCTTTTTATCCTGTTGGTGAGAAAGAATGATGGATCTGGCCCGAATAATTAACTTTGCTTCCCTTAATAAAGCTTCTAAACACTCTGACTGTAGTAGCCACCAACTGCCTCAACTGTGTCAGAGTGACAAATAGAATCCATTAAATGTGATTGTTTTATCAGGAAAGCTGTCTGTAGCATGAAACACATGGCAGAAAAGTAAGAATGGGGATTACACTACCTGATTGTTTAACTGGATTAAACAATTCAATTAGGATTTTTTTTCTTTTTCTTTTCTTTTCTTTTTTTTGTTAACTAAATTTATTCAAAAAAGTTATTTTACTGCAATTTCACAGTCAGGTGCTTTTTGTGCGCAATTTGTATTTTGTGGACTGACATGATTCTAACCTTTGAAATGTAGGTAATGGTGGGGAAAGTACTCACGCTTTGTAGTCAATGTGAGATATGTGGAGATACTTGGCTAGCATATGATGAAATGATTTATTTTTATGAATATAAATACTTATGAATGAATGATAACAATATATTTTGTAAGACTTTGTCTTTTCTGACACTGTTAATTTAGTTTAAAATGAGATATTTTGTGTTAATTATAGTGGTAACAAAAAAGTTTCAAGCCATGGGATAGATATATGTATATTTTTAAGTTTTTATTTTCTTAGAATATCTAATGACTATTTTGGTTTGATAAATAACTCTTGGCATCTTTACAAAGGCAAAAATACCTTTCTAAATATTATTTCTTGTTACATTTTTCTTTGCAGTCCAAAAGTGGGTACATCAGAAGAAACTTGATTATTTAGGAGTTCCTATATTTTATGGATTTGGTCTGACTGATTTCAAAGGAAGAAGGTAAAAAGCATATTATAATCACAGCAAATTTATGTGATCAGTTATCACCAAATGACCTTCCTCAGTGATCTATCTGATGTTTTTTGAAAGGTTAACCAACTACTCAAAACTTCTGGGCATCAGGAAGCCCATGGTGGCTAGTCTGCTTAGATAGGTTCTAATCTCCCTAGTGAATATAATCTGATATCTGCTAAGCTGTAGTCATTTGAGGTCCTACCAGGGAAGGACCTGCTTCCATTGGTCACTCATGACTATTGATAGGCCTAAGGTGTCTCTACAATGAGCTACCAGTATGTTGTAATGGAAACACAGCTGGTTTTCCCCACAGAAAATGGGTGGGCAGTTGGGGATGGGAGATTGAGAGAAAGAGAGAGGGAGGAAGAGGGGGAGTACAGAGACTATCACTATAAATATGAATATAAATGTGCAGGCGAGTGTATCTGAGCTGGATCCAGATCATACTATTTCCTTATGATCTAATCTTAAAAGTGGTATCCTGTCCTATTGCCATCGTCTCTCTGCTAGAAGTCAGTCACTAGCTCTACCTCTGACAGTTTGGAGAAAATCACTCTCCACCTTGAAGAAATAACCCAGCAAGAAATTGATAAGGCTGTCCTTAAATGTGTCTCTGTACACATAAAAATTTATTACTTGTGATTGTGAAAAAGTCACTTGTTTTGCACCCATTTTGTTCTAGGGAGTGTCATGGATATTATCCTACTTTGTAGTTTTTAGACAGGTTCTACATTACATGTGCAAAAAGAGGCTCAGCTCTCAGTCCTGTGTTCACATACCTTTAAATAATATAAAGAAAATTTAAAGCTTTCAAACAGCGCACGAAATGAACCACAGAAATCATCTGTATAGTGTTACATGTCTCGCTTATAGTAGTTAGCATAAGAGTTGTGTAGGATATTATTGAAGAAAGAATAGAGAGTGAATTGGCAGAGTAGAGATCAGTGTGATCAGATGAAGGACAATTGTCAGAGGAAAAAAATAGATTCTTCTGAACCAAGGAAGAACTATGGAGATTCATAGAAGTCGTGAGAGGGTACATCCAAAGTATGGAACCAAAGACTGCAACATTCCTATACAGGACCCAAGCCACATGTTTCCTATCCTGTGGAGGGCAGCAGGAACCTCATCCCAAAGGTAATCAAATGGATTCCAGTAAAACAAAAGAAAATGCTCAAGAGTCCTCCAGACAATCTCCCATATCCCTCACAAGCTTTGTCTTGTGTGACAGTTTCCTCCAAGACTAAACTACTCAATTCTGCAGTGAAGTTCCTTAAACAGGAAGATCAATAACTCAAAATACCGTCATTGAGTCCCTGAAACTGACAAGATACACTGGCCGCCTCCCCATCAGAGGAGGTAATAGAAGCTGAAAGTCCCTCTAAGAGGAAGCAAAACTAAGCTGCAAAGCAGACTCTCAGACCAGGCCAGCTGCCTGGAAGAAGCAGAAACCAGCTAAGTTGCCTAGTGAGGTTTAGACCAACTGAGCCTGGAAGGAACACTCTCCAAGCTTTTCAGCTGCCAGCAGGCTTTGCAGAGGGCTTCAGGCTCCTAGTTTTGTGACCTGTGAGCCATGGCTGGGGTGGGTTTTGGAGATGTAACTGTCCTTTCGTCATTTCTGCTTCATAAGTAACTCTGCCCACACTCTGCTAACCTCAATAAAGCTCACTGGTTCACCTAGCTGGGCTTTGGTGGTATCCATACTTTGGTCTGTTGTAGGTTCCCTATCTGGCCTGAGGAAACATTTGCTTCCTCTGGTCTCCACAAGAATGTTTTGTCATATAGCAAACAAATTGTAGGTTTTAGTGAGATGATGGTTGAAAATGGATTTTAATAAACTCTATTAGGGATTAATATGACCTGACCAGCTCCCCAGTAATTGAGGCAGAGTCCTGTGGAATTATTTAATCAGATCTTGCACAATTACTTGATTACCCTTAGTCTATTTTTCTATATGCTAGACTGGCTACTTTCCCAGTTGCTCTCCTCAAGTACTTGTTATTTGAATCTCGTTTGTTACTTCTGCTCCAGCAGTCCACCCTGGGGGGGCATTTCACTTGGCCACATGCTCCTGGTTTATCACATGTAATAGAGACCTTCTGTCCTCTCCTTCTTCTTTCTTGTACCCTCCTTTCTCCTCCTCTCTCCTTCTTTGTGATGCCTACCTACCTGTGACCCCAGCTTGGTAATTCAAACTCTTCCTCTTTTTATTCTCCCCAGTAATTGGCTCTACCCATGTTTATTTAACCAATGGCTTTAAATTGGGGAGCAAGGTTTACATAGCATCACTTAGTGTATGTGAGGATTTGCTTTTCAGGACAACCAGATCTTGGAGAGCAATATTTAGCATTTGAATACATAGCATCAGACCAATCTCCAACAGATGATTTCTCTGATGGACAAATCAACAGTAGAAAAAAAAATTCTTGGCCCATGTCAAGAATTATTATTCCCAAGCAGCCCAAAAGGCTCTCCACCTCTCCAAGTTTTTTATTTCATTAACAAAACTGAGCCTGTCTTAAGGTCATTCTGAGAAGAATGCCTTCTTTACCCATTATGGAATATGTCTTATCAAAAGCCATGCACTTCTGTCTTAGGTTGGTAAGGCTCTGTGCAGAATCTTACCCATCCTTGGCTTGCCAGCCTGTTAATTTACTAACTCTGTCTGGGGGTCAATTTTCAGGTTCAAGCCATGTACTTTGGCTGCCAACATGCTCATGTTTTTAAAGAAAAAGCTTTAACACAATGGGCAGGAATAAAAGTATTCCCAGGATAAAAAAGGCTAGCATGATCAAGCTATATATGCCATTTTTGAAGCTTGACCAAAAGAGAAATACTGACCTCAGGCCATGGGTAGTTTTATCAGCAGTATCTGCCTCATCAATGCTCAGCAGAGCAGCATTCTTGAAATTTCTAAGCTCCCTATGTATCATTAAAACATCCCGAGAGGTGTTAGAATTATGCCAAAAACATGGCAAGTGTCATTAAACTTCTTCCTAGTTATGATGACTAGCACTGTAAATTTTAGAACTAACATGAATCCAATGGTATTTGGCATGAGCCTCAAGAAAGCTCCTTACCCTTAAGTTCTGAACCTCTTTCCAGTAATTTGAATAGGATAAAGAACATCTATCAATTCTTCCAAATGCCTATCTAAATCCTCTTGTATATTCAACAAATTAGAAACATTTTTTGCTAAATGATTAACAAAAGTAGCTGTCTTAATTTCTTGTGTCACAACAATTGCAGAAACAGTGATGTTAGAAATTAATGTAATTGAAGCTGTTATACCAGCAATAATCAAGCCCACTACCCTCTTGCTTCTGCTTAAAGCCTGACTCATTTCTTCTAGTACTTGCCAGAATCTGACATGGGTCAAGGATAAGGAAATAGGCTGCTTGTCAAGAATATTGGCCAAGAACAAGGAAGTAGGCTTCAGGCAGGAATCTGACATTAGGCTAGAACAAAGAAATAATTTCAGGTAGGAATCTAAATCTTAGGCTGGAACAAAGAAGTAATCTCAGGCAGAAATCTAAATCTTAGGCTAGAACAAAGAAGTAATTTCAGACAGGAAGCTAAATTTTAGGCTAGAACAAGGAAGTAGGCTTCAGACATGAAAATGACCTTGGGCTAGAATGGGGCAGTAGGCTCAGATACTTTGGTCATCCTGATAAACCCTTAGAAACAGTGATCATGGGAGTGTTCACGGAATTGGGGTTAATGCCTTGCTTTTTCTGTGACTATTTGTGTTTATTGTCTTGCTTGTTCCTTGACTATTTGCACCTATTTATTGTATTGCTAGACCCTCAACCTAGAACTGACCTTAATATGTGCATGTGATTAAAATGGTATAAAAGCATAAAGGAGGGGGGGATGTGATAGAGGATTCTTGGGAGGGGAAATGGGGAAAGGGGATTACATCTGTATTGTAAATAAATAAAATATCCAATAAAAAAATTAAAAAAAAAAGAAAAATCCATTTGACACTTAGTGTGATTCACAGGGTTGTAGACAGCCATCATCTTGAGGAAAATAAACAAACAAAAAACAAAAACATGGTTGTTTAAAATTGATATGCCTGAAGTCCTGTAAAAGGAGTAATTGAAAACCAGAAAATATAAATTTAACCTGCCCCCGCCTCAGAATGAGAGGCATCCTTAAGAAACACCCTGCAAAGCCAGAGGGAGGAAGGCCGTCAAAGGATACAGGTTGGAGGAGGTGGTTCAAGCTTTGAAGTAAGTAGTAGATAAATTTAACCTTGCCCTTGTTGGCTGAGAGCAGATCTTATCAACTGAGAATAACCCTGAGCCTGAGGTCAGTAGTTAGATCACTTCTGGAACCCTCTACCTGTGTTCACTAATGTAGAGCCCAAAGACTCTGTGAGTAACTGAACATGCACAGCTGTGTGTAGTATAGTAGTGACTAAAAATAGTACTTGAGAAATCTTAGCAGTGTGAATGTAGGTCGTTGTTGTCATCTCTTCCTCCTCCTCCTAGTTATTACTAAACTGAATATAGTTTTTCGTCCCTTTACTCTTCCCAGTTGCTCCTCACCTTCTCTCACGTCTGGGTCTACTCCATTTGTCTCTCTCATTAGAAAAGATCCAGCTTCTAGGAAATAACAACAAAACAGTCAACTAGAAGATAGAATGAATACTATCATGTAGAGGTTGGACAAGCCAAGCCAACATAAAAATAAAAGAGCCCTGAGACAAAGCATAAAAATTGGAGATCTAATCATTTACACACCCAGGAATCCCATTAAATTGCTAAACTGATATTTATACAGAGGGCCTGGTTCAGATCCCTGCAGTCCCTGTGCTTGCTGCAAGTCTTTGTGAGTTCATATGAGTATTGTTCAATTAATTTCAATTAATTTGTTCTTCTGGTTTCCTCCATCTTCTCTGTCTCCCCCACTCCCCCTGCTTCCTTTTCCATGGGGTTCACTGAGCTCTGAGGGGAAAATATCTCCTTTACAGCTGTGTGTTTCCAGGTCTGTCTGTGTAATGTCTTGCTGTAGATCTCTATTCATTCCCATCTGCTGCAGGAGGAAGCCTCTCTGATGATGGCTTAAGAAGACATCAATCTATGAGTATAGCACAATGTCATTAGCAGTCATTATATTATTGCTTTTTTTTTTTCCTTTAAGACTAGCAGTATTTGATTTTACCCTAGGTCTTTGGGCTTTCTTGACTCTGGTTCTTGGTCATCCAAGCAGTGTTTGGTTTGGGTTGTATCTCATGGAGAGAGCCTTAAGTCAAATTGGACATCAGTTTGTGATTACTCTGAAAAGGTTTGTGCCCCCATTGCTCTAGTATATTTTGCAGATAGGATAGATTGTTGATCAAAGTTTTTGTGTTTGGGTTGGTGTTTACTTTTCTCTTCTGGTAGCCTGCAGGGTATCTTTCTGTGTCATAGACACTAGATCATGAGGTGAAAGTTTTAGGTTGGCACCAGCTCAGCATGTTCAATAGTTGTATGTGTGTTTGTCTTCAACAACAGGGTCTTGCGCTCTGTTTGTGTAGAACAAGCTATTGTCTTTGCAACACCTGGGTTGCCTTGAAGAGTTTCTTAGGATCCCTTTGACCAATAACTCAATTGGATGAAACCTTGTTCTGGAACTGGAAGCTTCATTTGGTGACAAGAGATGGCCAGTAGGGGTTCTATCTCTCTCAATATTTTGAGACTTCATTAGGGTCACCTTTGTATATTATAGGAAGTTTACACTGTACTAGGCTTCCATACTGCCCTTGATATGCCCTTCAAATGCTCTTCATTTGATGGATAGGATGTACTCACCAGCTAGATCATTAGCTAGCCCCACAGTCACTCTTAGGGAGTCTCAGAAGGATGACAGCATCCACCTCAGCCATATAGTACAATGTGTGGCCAGAGGAGAACCTGGGTATAAAAACAAGGGAAACCACTAGAATGAAGATGTGTCAGGCATCAATCACATAGCAAACACCAGCTCAGCACCAGCATGAAAAGGAAGGCACAAGTCCACAAATTGCACCCTTTCCTTATAAATAGCCATCTCGAGTGTAAAGCCTCATAAAGGAGCTCTAATGTTTCATCTTCTGCTACAGCTAAAAATTTTAGCAACATTTTTACTTTATCCTATTTAAAAGATTTATTTTTTGTAAATGTATGTGTGTGAATCTGCTTGTGGTTGTATTGAAGTGAATGTTTGAATCCCTGCTGAAGCCAGAAGAGGATGTCAGATCCCCTGGAGCTACAGGTATGAGTGATCCAACATGGGTGCTGGGAACTAAACCTACTGAGTCATCTCTTCTGCTCTAACTTCATTCTATTTAAGATAATTACTTATTAAAAGTAATTACTTTTCTGTCTTTTAGCACCTGAAACAATAGATGTTAGCTCAGTTTATTTTCTTTCTGTATGGTTTTGGAGATTGAACACTGAAGAATGAGTTTTTTCAGTAGAGCTACCCAATAGAACCAGAAGAGATATGCAGACCCATAGATACACAAATAACATCATAAAAACATGATATATATAACATGACTCCTAAAGACCCATAACTTCTTGACTACTGAACTCAAGCACATGAAAACAAATAAAACCTCATGTGGAGATTTCAAATGCTTTTTTAGTAAAAATGGCCAGTGACTTTAAAGAGGATATAAGCAAACAAATGAATTCAGTCTAGAATCTGGAAATGCCCAGGTAACAGAGAGAAAATATCAGCAAATGGATGAGAAAATCCATGACAGAAATGACATAATAACAGGGAAGAAAAATGCAGCCATGAAACTGAAAAAGAAATTAAAATTGAAAAACTTGATGAATCATGTAAGAAACACTAAAAAAGTCAGGAAGAAGGAATATCAGGGATGGGAAAAAGTCAAGGAAATTTACTACTCAAACACCAATAGAGGGAAAAAAGAAAGAAGGAAGGAAAAAAGAAGAAAGGAAGGAAGAAAGGAATCTCCAACAACGTTGGGATAGAATCAAGAGATCAAACCTAAGAAGCCATGGGACAGTAGAAAGAAGTTAAGATTAGGAACTAAAAGTATATAGAATCTATTTAATGAAGTTATAATAAAAATTTTCCCATCTGGATAAGCAATTTGATATCCAAAAAGATGTTTTGAATCACAAATACACTGGAACCTTATAGCCAAAATATCAAACATAGAGAAAAGATTTATTACAAGCTATAAAGGGAAAAAAATCTCATTCATCTCCAATGGCAAACTTTAGATCTCACACAGAACTGTTATCCATAATCCTAAAATTTAGGAATCATATATTGTTTGATTAAAGTAAATACTAAGCGCTTAAAGTAAATAACTTCCGAACAAGATTGCCATATTCAACTATTTTATCTTTAGAACTGATAGGAAATACAAGACATTTCAACACAGAAAGAAAAAAAAAAAACCAAGGCAATCCATGACCAACATGTTAGCACTAGAGAAGACTTAAATAAGTACTATGCATAAAAGAAAAAAAAAGACATTCTTGGCCCCAAGAGTAAAGGAACGAATATATTTTATTAGCATAGTAGATAAATAAAGGAGAGCTGTGAAGAAATCTATCATTCTCAATGTAGTACACTAGCTAAACTCTAGCATTAATGGTGGGGAAAGAAAGGATAAATAATAACAACACAGAAACAACAAAGAAAAATTACAGGAGTTTATAAGCATGTCTCAGTAACAATCTTACAAACAATTGACCTCAGAGTTACCAATAAGAAACCATTGGCTAAGTAGATTAAGAACCAAGAGTGAACTGCTATTCGTTTCCAAGAAACACTCCTCACTGGTAAAGACATCCACGATTGAGAATCAGTGAAGGGAAGTCAATCTAGAAAGTGCATGGAAACTTGGAGCAGCTGCTGAAATTATTTTTATGTTTAATAAGGTAAATTCCAAATCAGACCAAAATTAAGCTGGACAGTCCATATTAACAGATGGAGCAGTTCATCAAGCATCCTTAGGAGCTAAACTGAAAATGTGTTTGTTTGCTCTGCTTTTGTGTATGTATATGCAACATACCATGTGCATGCAGTACCTTGTGAGGCCAGGAAAGTGTGTTAGATACCCTGGGAGTGGAGTTATGGATAATTGTGGAGCTGCCATGTTGGTGTAGAAACAAAGTTCCCTGAACGAGCAGTCTGTCTTCTTAACTGCTAAACCATCTCTCCAAGCCTGTGAAGCAACAACAACAACAACAACAACAACAACAACTACTACTACTACTATTTCTTCTTTTTTCTTCCTCCTCCTTCCCCTTACCTTCCTTTTCCTTCTTCTTGTTCTCCTTCTCCTCCCCTCCCCTCCTCCTTTTATTCTTCATCTTTCTCTTTATCTTCTTTTTCATTTTTTTTCTTAAATTGCATGACTGATGCATTAATTAAAAAAAATAGTCTTCCAAGAAAGAAAATCCAAGAACTAGATGGATTCACTTTTGGATTCTACCAGATGTTTAAAGAAAAGCTTATAAATCTGAGAGAGGGGCAGGAAGGGAAAGAAAACAGTTACCAGCTGGGAAGGGCACTGTTAAACTCACTCTGTGAAGATATCATACTCAAATAACTAAGACTGGGAAGGATATAATTGGGGGGGGGACATGGATGGAGAAAATACCAATTTCTTTAGTGAACATAGGTACAAAATTTCTCAGTGAAATTTTTATAAAATTCAAGAATACATTAAAGAGATCATATATTATGACCGAGTTGGTTTTATTCCAAGGATGGTTGGTTTGCCCAACATGGACATCTGTAAGTTTAGTACACATGAAAATAGACTCTAGGGAATCTGGAATCATTAAGAAATTACATGAGCATCTTAATCAGGGCCAAAAATACCTTCGATGATATTCAGCTCCCTTCATGGTAAATGCTCTGAAAATAATAGAGACAGCAACATGCTTCAGTGCAATAAAAGCTATATGTGAATCACTGCTGCCAACATTATAGAAATTAGGAGGAAACTGAAAGCATTTTCTCTAAATTCAGAAAGACAAAGTCTCCACTCTCTGCTCTTATTAACATAATACTTGAAAATAAAAGAGAAACATGTAAAAGGAAGTAGAAATACAAAAGGAAAAATTCAACCCATCCCAATTTAAAGCCTACTGGATTCTGTATTTAAGAAACACAAAAGTATCCACCAGAAAATATGTAGGTCTGATCAACACTTCAGCATGGTAGTGGGACCGAATAATCCTACTACTGTTGTCTTAGTGAACCAACTAAACAAGCAGCAGCTTAAGTACTCATAACAAAGTTGCTGAGAATAAAATGGGGACAGGAGGAGGTTACATTTAAATACCTTTTTCAAAAATTCTAGAAATAAGCCTACTTGTAGAAGGGAAATACCTCTACAGTGAAAATGGTCAGGGACTGAAGAAAGAAAAAGAAGGAGACAGTAAAAGATGGACCAGCTTGCATGTGCCTGGATTGCCAGAATTAGTGTGGTAGAAATGGTTATATCACTAAATGTGATCTGTAGGTTAGTACTTTCCCCATCAAAGTTAAAGTACATCTTCAAAATTAAAACTAGAAAAAAAACACATTAAATTACACATGGGACCACAAAAGTATCCAAACAACCAAAGCAGTTCCAAGCAGAAAATGCTAGTGGTATCAGAATACTTGATCACAAATTGTTCTATGATCAGTGGCAATGGCAGGTGGGACCATGGCACAGAAAGGGACTTACAGACCTGTGGACTAGCACAGAGGCCAGAAGTAAACCCACATACATACACGTCCGAACTTTTAGTTGTCAAAAAGACAAATGGAAAATGCCTGCTTGTCAATGGTTTTGGGAATGTTGGCTATCATTACTTGTAAAAGACTGACCTTTTGATACAGTTCCTCATGTTGTGGTAACCCCCAACCTTAAATTTATTTTCACTGCTATATCATAGCCATCATTTTGCTACTGTATGAATCATTATGTAACTATCTGTTATATAGGATACCTGATATGTGACCCCTGTGAAAGGGTTTATTGATACCCCCACCACCACCAAGGATGTCACAACCCACAGGCTGAGAACTGCTGTATCTGTCATTGTGTGTAAAGATCAGTCTGAAACACATTAAGGCCTCAATTTAAGACTAAAGACCCTGAACTGTTGGTAAAAAGCTCCAAAGCAGAGGCATAGGTTAGGACTCCAATAACTCAGGCAGATTTCCTAAGTAGACTGATGGGGTTCTATTAGTTTTTTTTCTGTTGCTGTGATAAAACATTAGTATCAGGGTAACTTATAGGTGAAAGTCTGTCTCCAGCTTCAGCACTGAGGAATAGGCAACTTCTTCTTTCCTCTATGCTCTACACTCTCATTCCCACACACATATGTCCCCTAAATTTATAACAATTTATAACATATGTCCCCTAAATTTATAACAATTGGTAAAATACAATTTTTTTAAGATACAGAAGTGTTCCCATTTTCCATATGACATTTTTAGGTCATATGATAAGACTGATCCCCATCATACTTATTGATCTGTACTGAGCAATTAGCACTGTCGTAGACAACCAGAAGAGAAAAATCTGAAACACCACTCTCTCCGTTAACTATGACACTAACTGTTCAGAGCTAGTGAAAGAGGTGCAGAGGATGTACTAAGCTGCTTCACAGAGGATACAGTTCACTGTGCACACGCTCTCCAGCTGCTTAGACTCCTTGGTTGTTAGGTGGATGTATTGTTGTTGTTCTTTATTCAAGTTCATTAAGAGATAATTTCAGAATTCTTTTTTCAGAAAGTTTCTCTCTCTCTCTCTCTCTCTCTCTCTCTCTCTCTCTCTCTCTCTCTCTCTCTCTCTCTCTCTCTCATCTCTCCTCACAGTTACAGATTCATGGTAATGGAAAGACTTGGAATAGATTTACAGAAACTCCTGGACCAGAATGGTATTTTTAAAAAGTTAACTGTCCTGCAACTTGGAATCAGAATGGTGAGTTTGAGATGGCTTGCTTCAAATGCCTTACAGATGACTTATTTGAGCTTTTCTTTAGATAATTATGAGAAAATATGAGTTTTGCTTTGGAATGTCAGTTGTAGAGAGTAGGAAGTATTTTAGTGAACTTGCTAACCAGGGGCTCTCCTGATGATGACAGGCTATGCTGTAGTGGACTACTGCTTTCAGACTCAGTTTTCCCTGACAGCTTGGTTTTACATCTCAGAAGAATCCTGTAGAGCTGTAAGAATAACCTTTCTGTTGTCTGTTATATTTGTAACCACAAATTATGGTCAAATAGACTATTTTTCATACTAAATATGCTTTGGTTTGATTTAAAATATTTTAAGTGTAAGTTGGAGACAGTGGCAACAATTAGTTTTGGCAGTGAATAGCACATTTACAGGTGTACTTTGTTAACTAGGAAGCAGTGTGTTTATAAATGAACCACACATACAGTCATTGGTCAATGATGCCACATATTGATCTTGCTTACATGTTAGTCTTGGGTTTCCCCCACCTCCAATCATAAGGAGGATGAAACAACTCATGCCAGGTTGTGTTGTGGAAAATAATCATTTTCTCCATTCAGTTTTCTGCTCACCTAGTAAATATTTATGGAATGTCCCCCTTAACCCCTACCCCCACACACACTTGACATTTAAGGGTTCAGGACTTTAATGATACCCAAGAGTTTTTTGTTATTACACAGGAGAATGATCATAGGCATAATATTTTGTTCTGAAGTCTTCAAGATTTGAATCATAATTATTGATTGATAAATGAACTATATGACTATTTCACCATGGATGTCTTGACTATTTTAATGTACTTTTTAATACTGTTTATTTCCAGTCTATGTTACTGTTTTAGTTACTGTGATAAAATACCCTGGCAAAAACCAATTAACAGAGACAGTATTTACTTTGTTTCATAGTTTGAGGTTATAGTCTCTCATGATGTTGAAATCACAAACAACAGTATTTTGGGGCCACTGATCAATCACATGACATCCACAGTCAAGAAACAGAGTGATGGGTGCCTGTGCTCAACTCTCTTCCTTCTTTTTATATAGTACAGAATCTCATCCCAGGTAATGGTACCACTCACAGTGGACAAATATTTTCTTCAACAATGAACAACCAGAAATTATGATATTTTAAATTAATTAATAATTATGGGAACTCATGTGTGGAAACAAATCATTATTGTAGTGTAAAACACCAATACTGGTCTTATCTACTTCTCTTCACAGCTGGATGTGCTGGAATATATACACGAAAATGAATATGTTCATGGTGACATAAAAGCAGCAAATCTACTGTTGGGTTACACAAATCCAGATCGGGTAAGGAGAAAATGAACATTTGCTTTTAGTGAAGGGCTTAGGAATGCCGAAGGCCGACTCTTAACCCACAAGCGTTTACAAATGAGGGCTTAATATGATGAATGTTTCAATTTGTCTTACTTTGCTTACGTGATTTAATCCTTGCACCAGATTAATGAGTAATTAGGATGAAGAAGCTGAGAGTCAGAAGGGTTAAATCATTTGCTAATGGGCACACATTGAAGAAATGGCTGAGCAGGAAGCTGAGTTCCTAAGCAAATGTAGATAAAGTACCATGGCATCTGGTCCAGGGAGAAGGGATAGGTGTGTGCAGAAAGATAGCTGAGCAGGGCTCCATTTTTTCTTCCTATAGTTGGAGCAAAGAAGCACGTCCAAAAGAACTTCCTATTGTGGGAGACACCTTTTCTGCAATATTACAGCGTTTCTGGAGATGTGGTTAGGACAGTACCACTTGCTGAAAAACATATAGAAGAACAGATAACAGAATGGTGTGGACATCTTGGATGCCACTTTTCTCAGGAACATAAAAATCTCCTATCATGATATTAAGTAATCATGTTTCTCCATTTAACTGAAATGAGTTGAGTACTTATGTCTACGTAAAAAGCCTTATCAATACATGGAAGTAACTGGAATGCCCTTCTGTTGAGGTATAGATATGTCTCTGTAGAGGAGTTTTATTCAGTGCTGAAAAGATACTTGCCAAACTATGGAAAGACATGGAAGAACTTAAAAATATAACAATACATTGAAAAGTCAAGGGGTAAATGCTGTCTGTATATGTCAGCTATCTGACATTCTATATTAAACTATGAGCACAGTTAAACACTTGATAGTGAGCTGGGGTTGGGAGCAAGGGGTGTGAACAGTCAGGGTCATGAGGTTTCTAAGACAGTGAAACCCTCCTGTATACTGCAGGGTACACACGTCATTATTGCTTTGTCAAGTCCTGTTCTCATTGGATGCTGTAGACCTGGGGCGATGCTCATCTGTCATTGTCATTTTATCCTTGTTAACAAGTGTCTCACTGGGGTAGGGGGGTATGGAGGTGAAAACTGTCTCATACTCACTGCTTAGTTTTACCTAAATTTCTCAAAATTCATCTACATTAAACATAAAATTTCTCCAAATAAAATAGGTTATAAAATATGGCAAAAGTTACTGAATAACTGAAAAGTTACTTTAATTTTAATAATAAGTATATTAACTATTGCCTAGTGTCTTGATACATTTAAATAAAAACATCATGTCACAAAAATATTAGGAAACTATCATTAAATGGTTAATGGACACTGTGAGTAATAGATGGTTTAAATAAGAGAAAAGTCTTGACAGAAAACACTGGTAGATTAAAATTTTAAATATATCTGTAAATTAATACTAGACATGATGAATGAATACCTGTGAAAGATGTTTATACTAAATTTTTTAAAATATCTATCACGCAATAAGAAATTAATAGAAAAAATAGCCCACAATTTCACAGTGTGATGATAAAAACGAAAGTGGGGTGGGTGGAAGGAGACAGCGCTGTCCTTGAGACAAATGGAAAATAGGTCACCGTTGCTAAAACTGGAAGTGTGGAAGTGAAACAGGGAGGCAGCTTCCTTAAGAAGAGCAAATGGGAAAGATCTGAAATACTGAGATATATATTCTTATGTCTGTTTTCAGTCACTTGGCAAAAGACTTCAGATCCTTGTAATCATTCTGTGGTTACTGGGTTGTAAGTTTCTCCTTGAACACTAGTGTTGCTCTATCTGTTTACCTGGGTTTGGGCATTTGGATGTATTTAGGATTTATTTTTATTATTATCTAACGTGAGCTTTGGGAAAACCTCGGGAAAACCAGCTAGCACGCTTACCTGCTGACCCATCTCTCCAGGCCTTGGCAGTTGCAGATAGCACCGTGGCCACAAGCTAAGATGCAAGTGAAGCTTTTATGCAGCCTCTTTTTTTTTACTATCTCTGAGGGTAAATAATTGCAAGTGGACTCTCTGGGTCATGTGGTGATGTCTATGTGATATAGAAACTGCTAGACTGTTCTTTGGAAACTGTCATTGTGACGTTCCCATCAGCAATGCCTGATGATGACATTTCCTTCATATGGTGGTTCCATTCGTTTCCCGAGTTTCCGCTGTTCTTATGGGTGCTAAGTATCTATCTGTCATTTAAATTTTCCTTAGTCATTTGCTGCTGCTGACTAAACTCCATGTGCTGGCTTGCCAGGCATGTGTTTTCTTGGTGAATATGTCCATCTTTAAATCAACTTGCCTTCTCAATGAGCTGTAGGATCTTTATATTTTGAGGGTAGGAAAGAGCTTTGTCAGATGTTTGCTTAGCAGGTTTTTTCAGTGAAGTTGTTGATAAACAGGTGCGACATCCAGCATAACACTGTCTTGATTATTGCAGCTTTATAATGTTAAAATTAGGTAGTGGGAATCTTCCAACCTTGTGTTTGGTTTTAAAAACAAATTGTTTTGGCTAATCTGTCTCCTTTGGAATTTCATATATAATATATTAGAGTCAGCTTGTCAGTTTTATCAGAAAACCTGTTAGGATTCTGACTGTGTTTGTGGTGTAGGTATATGTGAAGCCACTCCTGCTACTCTGAAACTGTGGGATCACCTTGGAAAGGATGGACATCCCCACGCTCCCTTTGCTTGTTTTTATTTTTATTATCTTCAAAATATTTTCTTATTTTTCTTGAGGTTTGCTTTTGTGAATTCACATATGTGAGATTATTTTTAATTTTCAGATATTTGGGAGTTTTTAAATCTTTCTCTTTCGATTCTCCTATCTAAATTATGTGTATACATATGTGTCTATGTACCTATGAGTGCAGTTGCCTATAGAGGCCAGAACAGGGTGTCCGATGCCCCAGAGCTGGCATTAGAGATGTTGTGAGCTATCTGATGTAAGTTCTGGGAACTGAATTCAGGTCCTCTGCAAGCTCAGTGCATGATTTTAACTGCTGAGCCATCTCTCCCACCTCTACCGTAGATTGCTTTTCTTCTTGGAAGAATTTCTAAAGGATATATATGATTTTCATTTTATGTGTATGACTGTTTTGCTTTTCATGTGTGTCTGCATCCCACCTGTGTGCTTAGTACTGCCTGAGGTCAGAAGAGGCCATCAGGATCCTGCCCTTGCTGATGGTTAGCAGGATCTTAATTCTGTATAAGTTAGAGAATTACATTTTATGATTTTGGTGTTTTAAAATCTGTTGACAGTTATTTTATTTGTAAAGATACAGGCCACTTTTGGAATGTTTCATAAACTCTTAAAAATAATACATACCCTGCTACGTGGTTTGTGATAGAATGTTTAATAAGTGTCAATAGGTAAACCTGGCTGAGGTTTGTTGCAGGTTTCAGTGTCTCTACTATGAAGAATTTAGAAACTGGTGAATTCCTTGCTCTCTTAAACCCTGATCAGGATTTTGTTTGTGTGTATTGGGTGCATGTGGATTTTTCTGTCTTCTTTGTGAGTTGTCTCTTTTATCTTTATTTGAAAGTCTATCTTGCCTTTTGGCTGGGGCAAACACCTGGCTGGTCTGCTCCCGTGAAGACACCATGTCCTGAACGTTCCCTAGAGCAGCAGGTAAGAACCCTCCCCTATAACCCTAAGCCCCAGAGCTGCAGCCCACCCAACTGCACCCCCACCTCGTGACTATCACTCCCATTCCACCCCTCACTTGGTCCTTTTGGCTGGGGCTGACACCTAGTGGGTCTGCTCCTGTGAACACATCATATCCTGAACCATCTTAGAGCAATAGTGGAACCACTGCACTTGGAGCAGCTGAGGAACCACTGCACTCAGAGCAGCAGGATTTCAGGATCCCAGAGGAAGCCTGAGTCCCAGGAGCACTTCCACCCAGGAGCTCAGGATCATAGGCTCACAGAAACATCTGGACTATGAGGAGTTCTGACACAAGCAAGATAACTGGAAAGACAGACTCCAGTCAGAGACAGTGAGTGCAGATAGTACTAGAGTTAACCAGATGGTGAAAGGCAAGCACAAGAATATAAGCAACAGACCAAAGTTATCTGGCATCATCAGAAGCCAGTTCTCCTACCAAGTCCTGGACACACCATCACATTGGAAAAGCAGGATTCAGATTTAAAATCACTTCTCATGAGGATGATAGAGGACTTTAAGAAGGACATAAACAGCTGGGCAGTGGTGGTGCACACCTTTAATCCCAGCACTTGGGAGGCAGAGGCAGGCAGATTTCTGAGTTCGAGGCCAGCCTGGTCTACAGAGTGAGTTCCAGAACAGCCAGGGCTACACAGAGAAGTCCTGTCTCAAAAAACCAAAAAAAAAAAAAAAAAAAACCAACCAAAAAAAGCAAGAAAACACAACCAAACAGGTGAAGGAACTAAACAAAACTATCCAGGATCTAAAAATGAAAGTAGAAACAATAAAGAAATCACAAAGGGAGACTACCCTGGAGATAGAAAACCTAGGAAAGAAATCTGGAATCATAGATGCAAGAACCACCAACAGAATACAAGAGATGGAAGAGAGAATCTTATGTGCAGAAGATACCATGGAAAACATTGACACAACTATCAAAGAAAATGCAAAGTGCAAACAGCTCCTAACCCCAAACATCCAGGAAATCCAGGATGCAATGAGAAGACCAAACCTAAGGATAATAGGTATAGATGAGAGTGAAGATTCCCAACTTAAAGGGCCAGTAAATATCTTCAACAAAATTATAGAGGAAAACTTTCCTAACCTAAAGAAAGAGATGCCAATGACCATACAAGAAGTCTACAGAACCTCAAATAGACTAGACGAGAAAAGAGATTTCTTCCATCACATAATAAACAAAACATCAAATGCACAAATCAAAGAAAAATTACTAAAAAACAGTACCTTCTCCAAAATAGACAGTATAATTGGTCACAAAGCAGGACTCATCAGATACAAAAATATTGAAATAATCCCTTGCATCCTATCTGATCACCATGGACTAAGGCTGGTCTTCAACAATAACAAAAATAATGGAAATACCACATACACATGGAAACTGAACAATGCCCTACTCAATTATGACTTGGTCAAGGAAGAAATGAAGAAAGAAATTAAAGACTTTTTAGAATTTAATGAAAATGAAGGCTCCTTATACTAAAACTTATGGGTCATAGTGAAAGCAGTGATAAGGGGAAAACTCATAGCTCTAAGTGTCTACAAAAAGAAACTGGAGAGAGCATACACTAGCAACTTTGACAACATACCTTTAAGCTCTAGAACAAAAAGAAGCAAATACAGCCATGAGTAGTAGACTGCAGGAAATGATCTAGCTAAGGGCTTAAATCAACCAAGTAGAAAAAGAAAGAACTATACCAAGTATCAACAAAACTAGGAGCTGGTTCTTTGAGAAAATCAACAAGATAGATAAACCCTTAGTCAGACTAACCAGAGGGCACAGAGACAGTATCGAAATTAATAAAATTAGAACTGAAAAGGGAGACATAACAACAGAAACTGAGGAAATTCAAAAAATCATCAGATCCTACAACAAAAGCTTATACTCAACAAAACTGGAAAATCTTGATGAAATGGACAAATTTCCAGACAGATACCAGGTACCAAAGTTAAATCAGGAGCAAATAAACCGTCTAAACAGTCCCATAACTCCTAAAAAAATAGCAGGAGTCATTCAAAGTCTCCCTACCAAAAAAAAAAAAAAAAAAAAAAGGCTAGGACCAGATGGTTTTAGTGCAGAATTCTATCAGACCTTCAGAAAGACCTAATACCAGTTCTCTTCAAACTATTCCAAAAACTGAAGGAACACTACCCAATTCATTCTATGAAGCCACAATAATACTCATACCTAAACCTCACAAAGACTCAACAAAGAAAGAGAACTTCAGACCAATCTCCCTTATGAATATCGATGCAAAAATATTCAATAAAATTCTCACAAACCGAATCCAAGAACACATCAAAACAATCATCCATCATGATCAAGTAGGCTTTATCCCAGGAATGCAGGGATGGTTCCATATTCGGAAATCCATCATTGTAATCCACTATATAAACAAACTCAAAGGGAAAAAAAAACCCACATGATCATCTCACTAGATGCTGTGAAAACATTTGACAAAATTCAACATCCCTTCATGGTAAAAGTCTTGGAAAGATCAAGAATTCAAGGCTCATACCTATACATAGTAAAAGCAATATACAGCAACCAGTAGCCAACATCAAACTAAATAGAGAGATACTTGAAGCAATCCCACTAAAATCAGGGACTAGCAAGACTGACCAGTTTCTCCCTTCCTATTCAATATAATACTGGAAGCCCTAGCTAGAGCAATTAGACAACAAAAAGAAGTCAAAGGAATACAAATAGGAAAGGAAGAAGTCAAAATATCACTATTTGCAGATGATATGATAGTATACTTAAGTGACTCCAAAACTTCCACCAGAAAACTCCTAAACTTAATAAGCAACTTCAGCAAAGTGGCTGGTTATTAAATCAACTCAAACAAATCAGTAACTTTACTAGAAAGATAAACAGGCTGAGAAAGAAATTATGAAATGACACCCTTCACAATAGTCACAAATAATATAAAATACCTTGGAGTGAATCAAATCAAGCAAGTGAAAAACCTGTATGACAAGAGCTTCAAGTCTCTGAAGAAAGAAATCGAAGAAGATCTCAGAAGATGGAAAGATCTCCCATGCTCATGGATTGGCAGGATTAATATAGTGAAAATGGCAATCTTGCTGAAAGCAATCTACAGATTCAGTGCAATCCCTATTAAAATCCCAACTCAATTCTTCACAGATTTAGAAAGAGAAATTCTCAAATTCACTTGGAATAACAAAGAACCCAGGATAGGGAAAACTATTCTCAACAATAAAAGAACTTCTGGAGGAATCACCATCCCTGACCTCAAAGTGTACTACAGAGCAATAGTGATAAAAACTGCATGATATTGGTACAGAGACAGGCAGGAAGATCAATGGAATAGAACTGAAGACGCAGAAATGAACCCACACACCTATGGTCACTTGATCTTTGACAAAGGAGCTAACACTGTACAGTGGAAAAAGGACAACATTTTCAACAAATGATTCTGGTTCAACTGGAGGACAGCATATAGAAGAATACAAATCGATCCATTCTTATCTCCTTGTACAAAGCTCAAGTCCAAGTGGATAAAAGACCTTTACATAAAAACAGATGCACTGAAAGTACTAGAAGAGAAGGTGGGGAAGAATCTTGAATACCTGGGCACAGTGGAAAAGTTTCTGAACAGGACACCAATGGCTTATGCTCTAAGATCGAGAATTAACAAATGGGATTTCATAAAATTGAAGTTTCTGTAAGGCAAAGGACACTGTCAGTAGGACAAAATGGCAACCAACAGAATGGGAAAAGATCTTTACCAACTCCACATCCAATAGAGGGCTAATATCCAACGTATATAAAGAACTCAAGAAATTAGACTCCAGACAACCAAATAACTCTATTAAAAATGAGGTACAGAGCTAAACAAAGAATTCTCAACTGAGGAAACTCAAATGGCTGAAAAGAACCTAAACAAATCAGGGAAATGCAAATCAAATCAACCCTGAGATTCCATCTCACACCAGTCAGAATGGCTAAGATCAAAAACTCAGGTGATAGTAGCTGCTGGTGAGGATGTGGAGAAAGAGGAACACTCCTCCATTGTTGGTGGGATTTCAAGCTGGTGCAACCACTTTGGAACTCAGTTTGGTGGTTTCTAAGAAAACTGGACATAGTACTACCTGAGGACCCAGCTATACCACTCCTGGGCATATACCCAGAAGATGCTCCAACATATAACAAGGACATATGCTCCACTGTGTTCATAGCAGCCTTATTTATAATAGCCAGAAGCTGGAAAGAACCCAGATGTCCTTCAACTGAGGAATGGATACAAAACATGTGGTATATTTACACAATGGAGTATTACTCAGTTATCATAACAATGAATTTCAGAAATTTTTAGGTAAATGGATGGAACTAGAAAATATCATCCTAAGTGAGGTAACCCAGTCACAATGAACACACATGATATTCACTCACTGATTATTGGATATTAGCCCAGAACCTTGAAATACCCAAAATTCAACTCACAGACCACATGAAGCTCATGAAGAAGGAAGACTAGGTGGGAGTGCTTCGGTCCTTCTTAGAAGGAGCAACAAAATACTCGAGAGAAAATATGGAGACAAAGTGTGGGCCAGAAACTGAAGGAGGGGCCATCTGGAGACCATTCCACTTGGGTAGCATCCCATGTGCTGATGTGGATGTCAGGAAGTGCATACTGACAGGAGCCTGATCTAGCTGTCTCCTTAGAGGTCTGCCAGAGCCTGACAAATACAGAGGTGGATGCTCACAGGTAACCATTGTACTGATCAAGGAGTTCCCAATGGAGGGGTTAGAGAGACTGAGCTGAAGAAGCTGAAAGGGTTTGTGGCCCCATGAGGAGAGCAACAGTACCAACCAATCAGAGCTCTTAAGGGTCTAATCCACCAGCCTGGGAGTGCATAGGGAGGGACCCATGGCTCTAGCTGTATATGTAGGGGAAGATGGCCTTGTTCGGCATAAGTTGGGGAGAAGATTCTTGGTCCCATGAAGGTTGGAAGCTGAGTGTAGGGGAATTCGAGGGTGGGGAGGTGGGAGGAGACACATCCTCATAGAAGCTGGAGGAGGGGGGATGGGATAAGGGGTTCCTGGGCTGGGGGGGGGGCCGGGGAATGGGTTAAGGGGTAACATCTGAAATGTAAATAAAATATCCAATAAAAATAAAAAAGGAAAGAAAGTCTATTTTTGTCTTTTTTAGTATTACCATTGCAACTTCTCTTGATTTTAGAATTGTTTGGGTTTTTTTTATGTTTTGGCTTTTGATCTTTTGTTCTCTGTACATGTATATTAAACTCTTGGAGACAGACTGTCCATTATGATGTCTATTGTCACACTTTAGCCTAGGCTCAGATGATTCTCTCTGTTTTCCAGACAATTCCCACTGAATTCATCACTTGTGCTAGTTAGCAGTTGAACATCTACAATGTCTATTTGAGTTCTGGTGTGATTCAGTTGTTTCCTGTCCTCCCTCAGGGAGTGCCTGGTCAGATTTCTGTGGTTTTCTTCGTTCTGAATCTTCAGCTTCATGTTCTGCCTGAGCTTCTGTGGCCACTCATGGTTGCCTACTCCATGCTGTTGTTCGGATAGCCCTGGGTGCTTGTAGGGCTCACCTACTTATGGTTCTTTTGAGGACCATCGTCTTGTATCATATGTTTAAAACCCCCAAAACTTACATCCTTCAGGATTATTATATGCAGTAGGGACATGTGGTGGTCTGAATAAAAATGACCCCCATAGGCCCATAGGGAGTGGTACTATTATTAGCAGGTGGCCTTGATGGACTAGGTATAGCCTTATTGGAAGAAATATGTCACAGGAGGTGGACTTTGAAGTTTCAATAGCTCAAGATAAGCCATTGTTTCACATTTTCTTCCTGCTGCCTACCAATCCAGACATAGAACCCTAAACTCCTTCTCCAGCACCATGTCTGCCTACATGCTGCCATACTTCCTGCCATGAGCTGTAAGCCAGCCCCAGTTAAATACTTTCCTTTATAAGAGTTGTTGTGGTCAGGATGTCTCTTCATAGCAATAGAAACCCTAGCTAAGACAGGATGTGAATTGAGCCATTCTTCCTTTTCTTTCTAAAACCAATAGTGCTTATTTAAATGTTTATTTTTTTGTTGAATTTCTGTTCTTACCATTTACCCATTTCTAAGAAATCTTCATTTATTTTACTTTTTCCCTCCACTGGGAAATGTTTTTGATATGAACTGTTAAAGTTCTTTGCTGCTCCATAATTTACATGTCTTATTTTCTTATTATTTACCTTTTTGCGTTCTTTAGATACAATCTCAAGTAGCTGTGACTGGCCTTAAATTTGCTCATATAGTCAAAGCTTTATAATTTTTATTGCCACTATCAATGCGCTTTTACTCTAATGTTAGGTTTTCTAATTTACTTGTGTGTGATTCATATATAACAGTTTGAAGTTCTTTAATTTATTTATTCTTTAGTTGCTTGAAGTAGATTTAGTAATGAATCTCTTTCTTTTCTTTCTTTAAAGATTTATGGGTTTTTATTTTTCGTGTGTGGGTGAATTGCCTGCTCATATGGTCATCAGTATACATAGTCTCTGCGGAGTGTAGGAGAGACTGCTCAGTCATCTGGAACTGAAGCTGCTGATGGCTGTGAGCCTCCACGTGGGTGTGCAAACCCAGGTCCTCTGCCAGAGAAACATGTTCTTTCACCAGCTGAGCCACCTCTACAGTTTCTCTAAGAGTGTCTTAAGAAACTGTCTTATCATAGGCAAATAGAATAGTTTTCCAGTTCTTACATCCCTGATGGGTTTGACTGGATGCACTGCTTAGTACATCCAGCCACCTGTTTCCCTGGGATCCCAGTGGAAATTCCTGAGCTGCCATCTTGCCAGATGCGATGCTCCCTTTAGGAGTAAGGCTCTGTGTTTAGATGTGTGAATGTGTATAGGTGTCTTATGTACATGTTTATAAAGTTAGATCAACAGTCAACTTTTTTTTTTTTTTTTTTTTTTAGTTTTTTTATATAGGATATGTTTTTCTAGTTTTCCCGGGCTTTGAAGGCAAACTGTAGACCAGCCGGGCCTCGAACACAGAACTTGCCTTTGCCCTCCCACGTGCTGGGATTAAAGGAACAGTCAACTTTTTTGGGATGTTTTTGTGGTTTTTTTTTTTTTCTTTATTTTCCCCCTTTTGTTGAAAACAGATCCATCTCTCACGAAATACATCCTGATTATGGTTTCTCTCTCTATGCCTCCCAATTTCATCCCAGCTCCCACGTATCCAGATCCATTTCCTTTCTGTCTCTTATTACAAAAGATCAGGCTTCTAGTAGATAATTGTGAAATATCACAAAGTAAAATATATCAGCATGTAACAAAAACTATTACACTGAAATTGAACAAGACAAACAAACAGAAGGAGAGCTGCCTAGGGAGAAGCACAAGAGTCAGAGAGAGACTCACTCATTTCCACACACAGGGTGTTCTTAAAAAACCTCTAAACCAGGCTCCATAATATATATGCAAAGGATCTGGTCCAGACCCATTTAGGCCCTGTGCATGCTGCCTCAGTCACTGAGTTCACATGAGCTTTTCTCTTGTTGATTTAGGGGGTCTTGTCTTGGTATCCTCTATCCCCTTTAATTCTTGCACTACTTCTACCTTCTCTTCAGCAAGGTTATCCAATAATCTGAGGGAGAGATTTGATGGAGACATCCCCATCTAGGGCTAAAAGTTTCAATGTCTCTCACTCTCTGCATAATGTCTGGCTGTGGGTCTCTGTATTTTTTTTTTTCAGTAGTGGTTGGTTTTACCCTAGGTCCCTGCACTATCTAGTGTCTCGTTCTTGGTCCCCAAGCAGGATTGGACATATAGGTTCCATTTCATGGAGTGGCCCTTACCTTAAGTCAAGTCAGATATTGATTGGTTACCCTCACAATCTTTGTGTCAACATTGAACGAGCATATAGTGTCGGCAGGACACTACTGCAGATGAAAGGTTTGTTTGCTGGCTTAGTGTTTGCTTTTCTCTTTTGGTAGTATGCAGAGTATCTTCCTGTAACAGATGCTAGGATGTAGAAATGAAAACTTGAGGTAGGCACCAACTTGAATTCTCCATGTTCAGTGAGTTGTGTAGTCTTAGAGTCAGTTTTATTGTATAATAAGTATTTATTGTATAATAAGTCAGTCAACTTATTGTCTTGTCAACAGCCTTGGTTGTTTTGGGATTTTTCATGGGACCTTTTTGGTCAACAGCTCAATTAGATATAACTCAAACTCATTACTGTAGGCTTCATTTGGTGAGAAGAGATGGCCAGTTGGTACTCAGTATGCTCTGTTATTTAGTGATTTCATTTAGATTACCATCATGTGTGTGTATATTTTAGGAAGTTTCCACTGTATTAGATTTTCATACTACGCCACAGATGTTCCCTTAGTTTTGCCGGTCAGTCTCTCTCAAATATTGTGCCTCAGCTGCTTTTCCCCTACTCACTTGATCCTCCCATTCCAGCCCGCCAATCCATCCATAATTATCTATTCTAGTTGTCTTTCCTAAGGAGATCTATCTGTTTGCTGTAGTCCCTTACTCTCTAGAGCTACCCTCTGTGTTTCTGTGGACTGTAGCTTTGTTATCATTGACATAATAGCTAATATTCCCATGTAAGTGTCTTTATATTTGCTTTTCTGGGTCTGGGATACCTTGCTTGGGAACATTTTTTTTCCTAGTTCCAGTCATTTGCTTGAAGATTTCATGAAGTCCTTTTTTTTCCCCCCTAACAATGAGTAGTACTCTATTGTGTAAATAAACCACATTTTCTTTACCCATTCTTCTGTTGAGGGACGTCTAGGTTGTTCCTAATTTCTGGGCATTATGAATAAAGCAACAATGAACAGAGTTGAGCAAGTTTCTTCGTGAGACTGAAGTAGTCTTTGTCTATATTTCAAGAGTGGTGTGGTGGTTTGTATGAGAACAGCCCCCATAGGCTCACTGATTGGAATGCTGCTCATCAGGAAGTGGCATTATTTGAAAAGATTAGGAGGTGTGGCCTTGTTGCAGGATATGTGTCACTGTTGGAGGTGGGCTTTGAGATTTTTTAAAAGCCTATATGCCAGGCCCACTGTCTCTCTCTTCCTGCTGCCTATGAATTCAGAAGTAGAATATCAACTAATTATCTAGCACCATGTCTGCTTGCACACTGCCATATTTCTTACCATGAAGATAATGGACTAAATCTCTGAATCTATAAGTCAGACCAAATTCAAAGTTTCTTTTATAAGAGTTGCCATGGTCATGGTATTTCTTCATAGCCACAAAACCTTAACTGTATCATATAGTTTAGCTGGATCTTGAAGTACATCAATTCTCATACCCCTGAGGTACAGTCTTGTCTTTTCCATAGTGGATGTCTAAGTTTACATTCTCACCAACATTGAGGTAGTGTTCTCTTATTCCACATCCTTTCTAGCATGAGCTGTCACCTGTTTTGTTTATCTTTGCCATTCTGACATGTGTAACATGGGATCTCAGAGTTGTACGGTTTTACATCTTCTTGTTGGCTAAGCATGTTGAGCATTTCTTTATAAGAGTTTCTCAGCCATTTGAGTTTTCTCTTTTGAGAAATCTGTTTAGATCTTTGCCCCATTTTATAATTGTGTTATTCATTTTATTGATATCTAGTTTCTTGAGTTTTGTATATATTTGGAATATTAGTCCTCTCAGAGGGGTACTTGGTGCAAATGACACTGTCCTTTGTTATGCAAAGTTTCTCAGTTTTACTAGGTTTCATTTATTAATTTTTTATCTTACAGCATGCACTAATGGTTTTCTGTACCTATAAGTTCAAAGCTATCTCTTACTTTTTTCTTCTATCAGACTAAATGTATCTAGTGTATCTAGTTTCTTTCTTTTCATTATTTCTTTAACATTTGTTTATTCATTCATTAATTTATTCATTCAATTTACATGTTGGGCAGTGTTCCCACCAGGGGTTCATGGGCAGCGGCATGGGCGCAAGCAGGAGCAGGTGGGGGCGTCCCGGGGACCTCAGCTCAGCACTCTCAGTTGATGGTTCGGTCTCGCCCATGCCCTAGAGTTTGAACAGCCCACACACTGCCGGCACCACAGGGTCACAGAAACAGAGACACCAGGACTCTGTGCGCCCCGGCAGGGGGCCCCCCTGGGAAGGTGGTGTCAGCAGGCGGCTGTTGTCAGGAGAAAGTGTTCCCTGCGCCTGCTAAAGCACAGAGAGCACTGGGGCGGGTGAAAAGGCTTCTTTCTCCCCATGCCCTGCCGCGCTGGTTTTGACTTACACAAAGTCCAGGATTTCAAGAGACACATGGAAATAAAGTCGTCCAGATTTGTTGACATGGCGGTGGGTTTAGATGGTGAGGAGCTCTCCCAAAAAATGTCAGAAGGGGTTTGCTTATATTAGAAGCGGGAGAGGGGCCGGGCTTGGGAGACCTGTTAGCCCGCCCGCTACCTGGGCCTTACGTGACCCAGCAAGGGGGCTGTATGTTAGGTCTCTGGGTTCTGGGGGCGTGGCCGAACACCCAGGATTCCACAGCCCCATATTTACATCCCAATAACAGCCATCCTGTCTTCTCTCAACATCCCCTCCACCCTCCACACACAGTCCCTCTGTCATCTCCACCTTGGTTCTAACCCACATTGGCAACTCAAGTCATTGCAGGACTAGGCACATCCTCTCCCACTGAGGCCAGACAAGACAGCCCAGTTAGGGAAACAGGATTCACAGGCAGGCAACAGCTTTTTGGATAGTCCCCACTCAGGTTGTTCAGGACTCGCATAAAGACCAAGCTGCACATCTACTACGTATGTTCAGGGGGCCTAGGTCTAGGTGTATATGTTCTTTGGTTGGTGGTTCAGTCTCTTAGAAGGGTTCAGGTTAGTTGATTGTGTTGGTCTTCCTATGAAGTCCATATGCTTTCTGAGTTCCTCAATCTTCCTCCAACTCTTCCGTAAGACTCTTGGAGCTCCATCTAATGTTTGGTTGTGGGTCTCTGAATGTTTCCATCAGCTGCTAACTAGAGCCTCTCAGAGGACAATTATGCTTGCCTCCTGTCTGCAAGTAAAACAGAGTATCATTAGTAGATTCTTACCTATAGGATGGGTCTCACTTTGGGCTAGTCATTGATTGGCCATTCCCTCAGTTTCTGTTCCATCTTTGTCCCTGTGCTTCTTGTAGGCAGGACAAATTTTGGCTCAAAGGTTTTGTGGGTGGGAAGGTGTCCTTATCGCTTTACTAGGAGTCTTACCTGGCTACAGAAGGTGGCTCTTTAGGATCCATATACCCCACTGCTAGGAGTTAGAATCACTTACATAAACTCCTTGGAGCCTCCACCATCACAAATGGTAGAGGTCCTAGAGATGTACCCTTCTCCCCAACCAGCAAGCCAACTCCCATTCTCTCTCTTGCCCTCTTTTCCATGCCTGAACACACACCATGCCCCCCTCCACCATTCACTCTCTTTCCTATCTCCTCTCCCACCCAGTTGCCTGCCTACCTACTTCCACCTCTAGTAACTATTTTATTTCCCCTTTTGAGTGAGATTCAAGTATCCTGCCTTACTGTCCCTCTTATTTTTTAGCTTCTTTGAGTCTGTGGATTATAGTGTGGGTAACTGGTACTTTATGGCTAATATTCATTTAAGTGAGTGCATACCATGCATGTCCTTTTGGGTCTGGGATATACCACTCAGGATGATATTTTCTAGTTTCATCCATTTGCCTGCAAATTTCATGATGTCCTTACTTTAAACAGCTGACCAGTATTGGATCCTGTTACAGATGGCTGTGAGCTACCATGTGGTTGCTAGGAATTGAACTCAGGACTTCTGGAAGAGTAGTCAATGCTTTTAACCACCGAACCATCTTTACAGTCCCAGTAATGTTTCTTTTACAAATGTGGGTACCATTGCATTTGGGTCATGGATGTTCAGCATTGAGACATCATCTTGGTGGATTTTTCCTTTGATGAGTAGGAAGTGTCTTCTCTCATCTCTTTTGATTACTTTTGGTTGAAAGCCTATTTTATTAAATATTAGAATTGGTACTCCATCACATTTCTTGAGTTTATTTGCTTTAAAAACTTTTTTTTACTAGTCCTTTATTCTGTGTTAAGGTCCATCTTTTTTGCTGATGTGTGGTTCTAATATACACCAGAATAATCGATCCTGCTTATAGATCAATTCTGTTAGCCTGTGTCTTTTTATTGGGAAATTGAGTCCATTGAAGATGAGAAATACTAATGACTAATGATTGTTGATTCTTGCTATTTTGGTGGTGTTGGTAGTAGCAGTAGTAGTGTATGTGTGTGTGTGTGTGTGAGAGAGAGAGAGAGAGAGAGAGAGGGAGAGGGAGAGAGGGAGAGAGAGAGAGAGAGAGAGAGAGAGAGAGAGAGAGAGAGAGAGAGAATATTAATCAACTAATCATTTCTTGGGTGTTGTTAGCCTCCTTATGTTGAAGTTTTCCTTATAATACCCTCTGTAGGCTAGATTAGTGGAAAAATTGTTTAAATTTGGTTTTGTCATGGAATATCTTGTTTTTTCTATCTATGATGATTGAAAGCCTTGATGGGTGTAGTAATTCAGCTTGATATCTGTGGTCTCAGGGTAAGACATCTGCCTATGCTCATATGGCTTTTAGAGTCTCTTTTGAGAAGGCAGGTATAAATCTGAGATATCTGAATTCATATATTACTTGGCCTGTTTCCCTTGCATGTTTCTTTCCTTTTTTTTTTTTTTTTTTTCGAGACATGGTTTCTCTGTGTAGCACTGGCTGACCTAGAACTCACTCTGTAGACTAGGCTGGCCTCGAACTTAGAAATCCACCTGTCTCTGCCTCCCAAGTGGTGAGATTAAAGGTGTGCACCACCACTGCCTGGCTCTCTTGCAGTTTTTAATATTCATTCATTGTTCTATGATTCAGTGTTTTGATTATCACTTGCCAGGAGGATTTTCTTTTCTGATCCAGTCATTTTGGTATTCTGTGGGCTTCTTGTATGCTCATAGTCATCTCTTTCTTTAGACTAGGGTAATTGGTTTTTTTTGGTTTTTTTTTGTTTTTTTTTTTGATGTTTATATTGTTGAAGATATTTTCTGGGCCTTTGACCTGTGAATCTTCTCCTTCTTCCGTTCCTGCTATTCTTAGTTTTAGTCTTTTTCATAATGTCCCAAATTGTAGGGCTGTGAAAGGACAATGTGGTTTCTGGTGTGGCCCAGGCCTTGAACCCGGGACCTCAATGGGGCAATGGCAGGTGCTTGGCCACACTTCCAGACCCCAGGCTTCTAACACGCCATTGACCCATGATTTTCAGTCACTCAGACCAATACAGCCCCTCTCTAAGAGAGATTTGTATCACCCAGCACAGGTAGAGGGCATGACTACAGGCCTCAGCCTCAAGAGATTTACATTCTAATGAGATACCTGAAGGCCAGGGGATGTACCCAATTAAGCATTCCTCCCCAGACTCTCCTCCCTCCCTATTTAAGTCAGGTTCACCCTGACCTAAATGGTGGTGCATCCAGATCCATCTACCATCCACCATGAAAATAAAGCCTTTTAGAACCCTGGATTTACTCATGTCTTAGGGGCCCACCATGGGGAACTGTGGAAAAGGTCTCAACTATTGAGCCATTGTCTAATCTCCCATGGAGGACTTCTCTGTGTTCTAGCCAAGGAGGCCGCAGATTCAACCAAGCTAGCTGACCCTGCCTAGCAAGTAAGGTAACCAACAGTCTTTCACCCCGTGGGGTGCTGTCCCGGAGCTCTCCCTCTTACCCCTCTCAGATGCCAGTCCAGCCCACATTCCCCCAGTCTCAACTCTTCCGCGACTTTCGGCAGCACCTGGGAGCCCAGGAGTCTGAGACCAGTTGATTCCCACAAGCCTTCTTGTCTAGGGTCCCCATCCAAGACCTCTGCCCCCTACAAGACCTTAGACTGAGATCTCCCCGTGCACCTCTTCACACCCGGGCAGGGCCCTGCAGCACCCACCTGGCTCCGGTGGAGTGAACTCAGTGAAGATTCCCATGCTCCGGTCTCTTCCAAGCCGAGGAAACACAACACAGCCCAACAGGATCCCACGACCCTGCCTGAGCTAATCATTCCCACCACCACCCCACCCCACCCCCCAAATTTTCTGGATTTTTTTTGCTAGAAATTTTTAGATTTGGCATTTTCTTTGACTGATATATCAATTTCTTCTATGACTGAGATTCTCTTTTCCATCTCTTGTATTCTGTTGGTGATACTTGCATCTGAAGTTCCTGTTCTCTTTCCTAGGCTTTCTATCTTCAGGATTGCCTCCATTTTTTTTCTTTTAAATTGCTTTTATTTCCATCTTGAGGTCATGAACAGTTGTATTTATTTCTTTTACAATTTAATTATATTTTCCTACATTTCTTTATATTTGTTAATTTATTTTTTAAAGCCTTCTACCTGTGTGTTTGTATTTTCCTGTATTTTTTAACATTTTATTCATTTTCTTTTTAAAAGCTTCTATCATCTTTAAAGATTAGATTTAAGGTCATTTTCTTGTACTTCAGGTGTGTTAGGATATCCAGAGCTTGCTGTAGTAGAATAGATGGCTTTCTGGTGGTGCTACATTGCCCTGGCTTTTATTGATTTTGTTCTTATGTTGGACTTCAGCCATCTGGTTGCCCCTGGTATTGGAAGGCCCAGTTGTCCCTGATGGTAGCAGGTATCTGGGATTGTAGGTAGAGCTGGTGGTCCTGGGTGGCAACAGGCTTCTAGGGATGCAGGCAGAGCTGGTGGTCCCTAATGGCTTGAGGCTTCTGCTTGCCTTGTGTGGCAGTAGGCCTCCAGTGATGCAGGCAGAGCTGATAGTCTCTGATGGGTACAGGCCTCCAGGATTGCAGGTAGAGATGTGCAACAAAAGTTGGAGTGCAGAGGGGCCAGGGTATATTTCTTGTGGCTGCTTTCCTTGCTGGGAGACCTTATACTTGCCTGTGGGCAGGAGATTAGAGTGTGGAGATCTCACCTGATTGTCTTCAGGGGCAGCAGGCTTCCAGGGATACAGGCAAAACTGTGGCCCTGGGAATAGTGTACAGATCCAGTATTCTGGAGTTGGGTTTTATACAGGGTGAAAGTTATGTGGATTCTTTTAAATGCAGGCATCTAGTTTGACCAGCACCATTTGTTGAAGATGTTGTCTTTTTTCAGTGTATATTTTTGTCTTCTTTATAAAAAAAATTGGGTATCCATTTATATGTGGATTTATATCTGGGTCTTTAATGTGATCCCATTGATCAATGTCTATTTTTGTGCCAAAACTATGCTGTTGGTATAGTACAGGTTTTTAAAGTATGTTCTTTAAACATAGTTTAAGGTAAGTACTTTAAAGTTCTTTAAACAGACACTGGGTTTCCTCGGTGTCTGTTGTTATATCCCCCTTTTCATTTAATTTTATTTGGATATTCTCTCTCCTCCTTTTAGTAAATTTGGATAAGGATTTCTCATTCTTACTAATTTTCTCAAAGAACCAGCTCTATTTCATTAATTCCTCTTATTGTTTTTCTTTTTTTGCTTCTATTTTAGTGATTTCATCTTTGAGTTTTATTATTTCATTTGGTTCATAATTTTGGTTAGTTCTGCCTTTTATTTGCCTAGTTTTTGTCTGGATGACCTGTCTATTGGTGAGAGTGGGGTATTGAGGTCCCCACAATAAGTGTGTAAATTTTATTATGTAATTATGTGACAGGAGCTGTAGTCATGTTTTGTTTTGTTTTCTTCTCCAAACTTGGATGCTCTTAGGTTTGGTACACAGATGATAATTATTGCAGTGTCATCTTCGGTGGATTTTTCTTTTGATGAGTATGTAGTGAAGTGGAAACTTTTGGGGTTTTTTTTTGAAAGTCAGATGTGTTGGATGGTGTTTTGCTGGGGCAGGCATATGAAGGAGTGTTTTCCTGAAGTGGACACAAGTGAAAGGGTATTTTGCTAAAGCAAACACATGAAAGGACTTGTGATGAATGAGTCTAAATACAATCCCACAGACAGTGGGAGCTCGAGCATTGGTTTGCTTTGCTCTGCCTCACTGTTCTTTGCTAACAACACACATGTATTGGTTTGTCTTACATTGTGTTGCTGAGCTCTATTTGTGGTAACACCATCGAAAGAAACACTAAAAAACTTCTGGTGTTGTTCTGGCAGCTTCGTGCTGCTTCTGCAGACTGGGACCAATTGGCAGAATGGTCCAATTCTGATACAGACTGATACAGACTCACATGGAGTTTTCCTAAGATGGACTCTCTCAGGGGATTTTTGCTAAGATAGACTCATGTGGAGTTTTGCTAAGACAGACTCGTGTGGTGAGGCAAGAACTGTGGGAGGACATGTGATGTTTGGAGGGAGTATAAACAAGTCTCACAGACAGTGATGGGGCTTGCATAGCTAGCTTTGCAGTGGTTCTTGCTCTCATACTTTCGACTTAGCTGATCTTCATTGAGAGAGTTACAGCAGAGAACTTCTTGTGGCACCCCTACTGGTCTTGGCTGACTCATGCTGATTCAGTGGTGGTCTGGCTGTTTCTGCTGGGTCTGCCACCACTGGTGATTTATGTTTGCTATACCAACACTATTGAACTAGACTGTTGGTATATTCGTGATATGTCTGTGAGTGGATCGAGCTGCTACTACTGATTTTCTGGCAACACAGATTGCATTTGTTCCAAAGAACAATTTCTAAACAGATCCACTCCCCCATATCCTAATAACCTTTCTTTTCCACTATCTCTGGTGGGTGGTAGGCTAGAAGGGAGGTTAAAGCATTTAAGAATCCTTATTAAAAGTAGGTTTTGAAAAAAATCAAACCTACAATGTAGTGTCCTTTATCTCTTCTGACTAGTGGTTTGAAGTCTATTTTGTCAGATATTAAAATGGATACACCAGCTAGCTTACTTCTTAGGCCATTTGCTCGGAATATGTTCTTCTACCCTTTTACCCTGAAAAGACATCTATTTGTCCCAAGGTTAAAGTTTTTTTCTTGAAGGCAGAAGAAGGATGTATCCTGGTTTCACATCCTGTCTCTTAGTCTGCAGTTTTTGTTTTCTTTTAAAGGAAATTTAGACCTCTGATGGTGAGAGATACCAATGACCAATGATTGTCATTCCTGTTATGTTGTCATTATTGTTGTTGATGGTATTATGTGTGCTTCCCTGCTTTTGATTTTGTTGGTCTTGAGTATTTATTTCCTTTGTTTTTTAAAATGTACTTAACCTCTTGGTTAGATGTTTCCTTCTAGTACTTTATGGAGGGCTGGGTTTGTAGGTAGAGATTGCTTCACTTTACTTATATCATGGAATGTCTACTTTTTCCATTTATGGTGATTGAAAGTTTTGCTGGATATAGTAGTCTCAGCTGGGATCAGAGGTCCCTTAGAGTTTTTAGAACATCTGTCCAGGCCCTTCTGGACAGGCTTTTAGAGTCTTTATTGAGAAGTCAGGTGTAATTCTAATAGGTCTGACTTTATGTTATTTGTTCTTATTCCCTTGCAGCTTTTAATAGGCTTTCTTTGTTCTGTACATTTTGATTACTATGTGCTGAGGGGAATTTCTTTTTTTGTTCAGTCTGTTTGTTTACTGTTCTGTATGCTTGCAATATGGAAATGGTTGTTTAAGCTCTTTATCTCTAGTTGTGTCATTTTGTGTATGTTTATTAATTTTTGGTCTTATAAAGTACTTTTCTAGTGTTCATAAATATAGTTTTCCAAATTTATATAGTGCTCTGTGTTATGCTGTCTTATGGTCTTTAAATTTCTTTTACTTCAGTGATTGTTTCCTTTCAGTTATTATGCACTCCCACCCTGCCTTTACCCCTTCACTTTTGTTTTGGAAAGGATGGCTGGAAAGCTGTCTGTGGCAGTGTCATGGGAGTTGTTTGTGACTCTCAGTTATTTCTCTGTACTGCATATCCAGTGTGTGTGTATGGTTCCCTTTGATTGTTCTCCTGTTAGTCTTTTATGGTTTAGCAGTATCATTTTCTTTTAGGAGGTATGCCATTTGTGTGTTCTTTCACTTATCCCCATGTTTGCTCTTAGTATGACATATCTTAGACCATTCTAGATATTCGCCTATGTGCCAACATTTCCTAGACATCTTTTGAGTGCTTGCTATTGCTCTCCCAGTACATTGTTCAAGAGCTTGTGGGTAACAGTATTCCCTTACATGTTTAAAACTTTGAAAACTCAGATCAGTACTTAAGATCAGTTTAGATGAACTTACAATATACTTAGTTTTTTGAATATGTGCATTATAATTTCTTGATAATACTATAGTGGTCTTATCCTCTGCATGTCAAAGGTAATCTTGGACCTTTTACTCAAGTTATCTCCATTTAAACATGAGAGTTTTATGAAATTATTTCTATTAAACAAAAAGACTAAGAAATCCTTCGCTGGTGATATTGTATTCAGTATAGGAAATACGATTTTTCTTTTTATGTTGGTTTAATTAAGCAGTATCTAAGTTATAAAGTTTAAAATAAATTATGCATTTTGCATTTTCTTTGACAACTGTGACAATAGTTTCTATAGTATCTTCTGCATTTGAGATTCTCTCTTCTATCTCTTGTATTCGGTTGGTGATGCTTGTCTCTATGACTCCTGATCTCTTTCCTAGGTTTTCTATCTCCATGGTTGTCTCCCTTTGAGCTTTCTTTATTGTTTCTATTTCCATTTTCAGATCCTGAATGTTTTTGTTTAATTCCTTCTTTGTGTTTTCTTGCAGTTCTTTAAGGGATTTCTGTGATTCCTCTTTAAGGGCTTCTACCTGTTTACTTGTACTCTCCTGTATTTCTTTAAGGGAGTTACTTATGTCCTTCTTATAATCCTCTGTCATCATCATGAGAAGTGATTTTAATCCTGAATCCTGCTTTTCTGGTTTGATGGGGTGTCCAGGGCTTGCTCTATTGGGAGAACTGGGTACTGATGATGCCAAGTAACTTTGGTTTCCGTTGCTTATGTTCTTGCGCTTGCCTTTCGCCATCTGGTTAACTCTAGTGTTACCTGCCCTCACTGTGTAAGACTGGAGTCTGTATTTGCAGTTATCTTGCTTGTGGCAGAGCTCCTCAGAGTCCAGATGTCACTGTGGTCTCATGATCCTAATCTCCTGGGTGGAAGAACTCCTGGGACTCAGGCCACCTCTTGGATCTGGAAATCCTTCTGCTCTGGGTGCAGTGGTTCCTCTAGGATGGCTCAGGATTCAGTATCTCCACAAGAGCAGACCCACTCTGTCTTCCCCAGCCCAAAGGACCAGGATGGTATTGGTACAGAGACAGGCAGGAAGATCAGTGGACTAGAATTGAAGACCCAGAAATGAACCCACACATATATGGTCACTTGATCTTTGACAAAGGAGCTAAAACTGTCCAGTGGAAAAAGGACAGCATTTTCAACAAATGGTGCTGGTTCAACTGGAGGACAACATGTAGAAGAATGAAAATTGATCCATTCTTATCTCCTTGTACAAAGCTGAAGTCTAAGTGGATAAAGGACCTCCACATAAAACCAGATACATTGAAACTAATAGAAGAGAAGGTGGGGAAGACCCTCGAATACTTGGGCACAGGGGAAAAGTTCCTGAACAGAACACCAATGGCATATGCTCTAAGATCAAGAATTGACAAATGGGACTTCATAAAATTGCAAAGTTTCTGTAAGGCAAAGGACACTGTCAATAGGACAAAACGACAACCAACAAATTGGGAAAAGATCTTTATCAATCCTACATCTGATAGAGGGCTAATATCCAATATATACAAAGAACTCAAGAAATTAGACTCCAGACAACCAAATAACCCTATTAAAAAATGGGGTATAGAGCTTAACAAAGAATTTTCAATGGAAGAAACTCGAATGGCCGAGAAGCATCTAAAGAAATGTTCAGCATCCTTAGTCATCAGGGAAATGCAAATCAAAACAACCCTAAGATTCCATCTCACACCAGTTAGAATGGCTAAGATTATAAACTCAAGTGATAGTAGATGCTGGCGAGGGTATGGAAAAAGAGGAACATTCCTCCATTGTTGGTGGGACTGCAAGATGGTGCAACCACTTTGGAAATCAGTGTGGCAGTTCCTCAGAAAATTGGACATAGCATTACCTGAGGATCCAGCTATACCACTCCTAGGCATATACCCAGAAGATGCTCGAACATATAACAAGGACATATGCTCAACTATGTTCATAGCAGCCTTATTTATAATAGCCAGGAGCTGGAAAGAACCCAGATATCCTTCAACTGAGGAATGGATTCAAAAAAATGTGATACATTTACACAATGGAGTATTACTCAGCTATTAAAAACAGTGAATTCGAGAGGTTCCTAGGTAAATGGATGGAACTAGAAATTATCATCCTGAGTGAGGTAAACCAATCACAAAAGAACACACATGGTATTCACTCACTGATTATTGGATATTAGCCCAGAACCTTGAAATGCCCAAGATGCAACTCACACGCCACATGAAGCTCATGAAGAAGGAAGACCAAGTTGGGGTGATTCGGTCCTTCTTAGAAGGAGCAACAAAATACTCAAGGGAGCAAATATGGAGACAAAGTGAGGGACAGAAACTGAAGGAGGGGCCGTCTGAAGACCATTCCACCTGAGTATCCATCCCATGTGCAGTCACCAAAGGTAGATGCTGATGTGGAAGTCAGGAAGTGCATGCAGATAAGACCCTGATATAGATATCTCCTCAGAGGTCTGCAAGAGTCTGACAAATTCAGAGACAGATACTCACAACTAGCCATTGAACTGATCATGGGGTTTTCAATGGAGGAGTTAGAGTGAAGACCATTGGAGCTGAAAGGGTTTGTGGCCCCATGAGGAGAGCAACAATACCAACCAACCACAGCTCCTAGGGTCTAAACCACCAGCCTGGGAGCACTTAGGTAAAGATCCATGGCTTCAGCTGTATACGTAAGAGCGGAGGGCCCTGCTGGGCATAGGTGGAAGAAGAGATCCTTGACTTCATGAAGGCTGGACGCCCCAGGGGGTGGGAATTTGAGGGTGGGGAGTTGGGAGTAGGGGGTAGGTAGGGGTTACATCCACAGAGAAGAAGGAGGAGGAGTGAGGGGATAGGGGGTTCCTGGGTGGGTTGGAGATGTGGTAAGGGGACAACATATGAAATGTAAATAAAACATCCAATAAAACAAAATGGGATACAGAGCTAAACCAAGAATTTTCCAACTGAGGAATATTTAATGGCCGAGAAGCACCTAAAGAAATGTTCATTAGAGAAATGCAAATCAATACAACCCTGAGGATTCTACCTCACACCAGTCAGAATGGCTAACATCAAAACCTCAGATGACAGCAGATGCTGGCGAGGATATAGAGAAAGAGGAACACTCCTTCATTGTTGGTGGGATTGTAAGCTGGTACAACCACTATGGAAAGCAGTCTGGCGGTTCCTCAGAAAATTGAACATAGTATTACCTGAGGACCCAACTATACCACTCCTGGGTATATACCCAAAAAATGTTCCAACATACAATAGAGACACATGCTCCACTATGTTCATTAGCAACCTTATTCATAATAGCCAGAAGCTGGAAAGAACCCAGATGTCCTTCAACAGAGGAATGGATACAGAAAATATGGTACATTTACACAATGGAGCACTATTTAGCTATTAAAAACAATGAGTTCATGAAATTCTTAGGCAAATGGAAAAACTCGAAAATATCATCCCAAGTGATACCCAATCACAAAAGAATACACATGACATTCACTCACTGATAAGTGGATATTAGCCCAAAAGCTCACAATACCTAAGATACAATGCATAGACCACATGAAGCTCAAGAAGAAGAAGGAAGACCAAAGTTTGGGTGCTTTGGTCCTTCTTAGGAGTATCAAAATACTCAACCAGAGCTCCCAGGGTCTAAACCTCCAGCCTGGGAAAACAAAGGGAAGGACTCATGGCTCCACCTGTATGGTAGTTGAGGATGGCCTTGTCAGGCATCAGTGGAAGAGGAGAGCCTTGGTCCCTGAAAGGTTGAATGCCCTAGTGTTAGGGAATTCGAGAGCATGGAGGCAGGAATGGGTAGATGGTGGGAGCACACCCTCATAGAAGTAAGAGGAGTGGGGATGAGATAAGTGGTTTTGGGAGGAATGGGAGAAGGTATAACATTGAAAGGTAAATAAATATAACATCCAATAAAAAAACAAAATGGAGCTAGCAACTGTAAAAATAAAATAAAATAAATTATATTGAGAAACATATACTTACAGAAGAGACATCCTTAGAAATGATGTTAAAGAAGTTTTAGCCAATGTTTTGAACATTTGTTATGCCATTGGCATTATATAATGTTCATAGTAAAATGGGATTGTATATCTGTATTGCTGAATATCAACATTTTGGACTTTCTAAACTGTCTTAAATGTGTTTATAAAACCTTCCTGATTGTAGAATATGGGGAGCCATTGCCTGGTTGGTCTTCAGGTCCTAGTCATATACATGTTGATCTACTGCTTAGAAAAGAGTATGCCGACTTTATCGTAACTCCTTATATTGGCCTTATCTGGAATGATGCTGCTCCATGGTGGTTTTGAGTAATATCTCTCCTGCTCTATCCTCCAGTATCACATGAGAGAGTTAACAACTTGACTGTCACTGGTGCAGCTGTTTCTTTTCTATCTTGAAAGACACCCCTTTTGCTGATCAGGGTGTATTCTTTCTATCACAAGCCTGGTGTGTCCTTGTTTATGTGGGGGCTTCCCTGCTGATTTTGATGGATCCTGATCATGACTGATTTCCATTAGCTCCTATTGTGTTTTAACACAGAGAGTACTTAGTTCTTGCATGCTGTGTTGATATCCTTTCTGAACTGGGAGGTTTATGGGTTGGTGTTTTGTCCTTTCTTTTCATTTCTCATACCAGGTGTGTTTGTATTTCTTTCTTATAACTCTTCAAGAAAAACTTTGTTGATGAGCCAAGGTGTGAAGCAAGTTTCGATATAGTATTTGTAGCCTCATTGAGTAGGAGGAGTGTGTGAAAGGACTATGAAACTCCTTGCCTATTGGGCTATATGTGTTTCTGTCTACAGCTATCTACTGAGTCTGAGAGGATGGCCCTCCCAGGGATGTAACCTGTCAGCATATGAGTGTTAAGACATGACAGATAGCAAATGTTATTTTTTAGAACATTAGTCATTCCACCTTCCTGCTATATATCTAGATTTTCTCAAAGTTACTTTGTATTCTTTCATTAGATTTGTCAAATGAAATCAAAATAGCCCAAAATTTAATTTACATTTAACTTTTGTAATGTATTAGTTAGTAATACTGATTATTTAAACTCAGTTATTTACTGAAGGATTTTAAGTTGTTTAAATAATCAAATGCATTGGCAGCTTCCTAGTATTCCTATTCTTCAAGATTATTCTCACTGTTGCATATTAAGAGCAAAATTAAGAGTATATATTTAAGATACAGAAATGGCAATTCTCTGAATAGGGACTATTAACATATTATTTTTTGGGGGGAACAGCAATGGATAGGAAATATTGACAATAATAATATAAAAATGTAAATTTAGCAACCTGTGTCCATATTTAAAATTAATATTTTATGAAATATATTGTTCAGTATAACACAAAGAAAACTGTTAAATACAGAATTTCATGGCTAGGGAGGTCCATATTTTTAAACTTTATTTGTCAAAATTTAAACCATACTGCCAAATAGAGATCTTTTTATACAAGTTAATTTTAGAGGTTAATATACGTGTTACATTTTAAAATTTTATTTTTGGCAGAAGTATATTAAAAGTAAATTATAGGTACTCAGGAATTTTACCAAAATATTTATGTATATATGTTCAAAAAACAAAAAGTTTTCACCATAGTATCATGTTGCATTGCTACTCCTAACAAAATGTCAGATACACTTACTGTCTTTTTGTTTTGTTTTATTTTGTTTTTTGTTGTTGTTGTTTTGCTGTTGTTTTTTCTGAAGTTCTGGAACATGGAAATATCTTATAGAAAGAACGGTCAGTTTGTCTGCAAAGAGAAATAGGAATTGTTTTGGATTAAAGGTATCCGCTCAAAGCAGATGGTGTTCCATCCCCAATACATTTGATTGAGACCTGATTTAAAAATAGGGATCAAAATAATATAAAGTCATTTATAGGAATAAATGGAATAGGGAGGGCCCTATTCAGTCTGACTTTGGGAGACTCGAGAGACAAAAATGCATAGAGAGACGCTGATGTGTGCACACAGGGATGCCCATGTACAAGAAGGGGATGCTTTAGCCACCAGCACAGAGTAGAGCAGTGTGGCATGCTTATCTTCCACAGCTTTGGGAATACTATCTAGAAAGTAATGGTTTTCATAAAGACAACACAAATTACCTGATTTATTTTGTTCTGTAAATATTTGTATTTATGAAGCATGGCATATATTCTGATTAGATATTATTTCAAGTAGTTACTCTGTAATGGGTGCTGGTATAAGATTTCTATGTTTAAATCATTTTACCTTTAGATTATCACTTGAAGGAGATATTTGAAGGAGTTTTAGCTTGCATGATAAAACTGAAATTCAAAAGAAGTAACTTGGCTAGACTCCATAGGTAGCCATGGAGGTAGAAATGGCCGCAGACTAATGAGTCTCATCCCAGAGCTCATGTTCTTGATTGTGCATCTTGAGTTCTACGAACTGAAAGCTGCACTTTTTTTTGAGGTAGTGTAGCTCATTTGTACTCAGAGCTTCTCATTGCTTGAAGATTTCACCCTTAGCGTGAAAGAGAGACTTTTTTTTTCCTGTAAGGCTGTCACTCACTCCTACCCTGGTATTAGAACCCAGAGCTGAATGAATAGATTTGTCCATTGGTTAATTTACTTTTGGTACAGAAGTGATTGTTTTTTAAATCTCTTCTTCCTCAATGCCCCTCCCTAGTAATTGACACCCATCACTTATTCAGCCATTCAGAGTTTCTCCAGACTCCTCCCCATTTATTATGATGACTGTCCCACTTCTCTAGGTTCCATTTTAGCAGCCTAGTCTGCCTCCTACTGTTGCTGTGTACAATAATTACCACAGAAATTATCCTGGTGGTGGCAGCATGTTCCTGCTGCCTGCCCCAATGCTTTATATTCTCAAATGAAAGACACACACACAGCCTTTACATTTTGATATGTTTAAAACACCTCAATGGTTGAGCCACTTCCTACCCTCCATGTCACTAAACTGCCTCCCTCAGATATTTCCGAGTTACTACCTATATTTCAACTTGGCTATCCTGGATCCCCTTGGGTTGCATTCCTGGCGCCTACATGACAGCTATGGTTTCTGTCTTCTACATGTCACAAGTGTGGTGTCTCTCCTCCTTCCCAGATATTGTAGATCTATATTTCCTCCTCCTCTGTCCCTCACCTAGGAATGGTGAAAGTTCTGCCTCTGTCTGCCCTGCCCATCCATTGGCTGTCAGCATCTTTATTTACCATTCAGAACCAATTGGGGATAGGATCCCTCAGTGTTACATGTGGGACCCTGTAAACAGATTTTTTTTGGGAGAACATAATTAGCATGAGAATACAAACAGCTATATTCCCCCTTTTTGTCCATAAAAACAGAGCTTTTCTCTCGGATATACATTGAACATAGTTATAATAGTTATATAAACTATAAGGTGTGATACACACTAATAATGTCCAGTCCATCAGTTTTGTCAATTTACCCTATCATCTATCCCAACTTAAAGAGTTTGCAATTTTATACCTGAATTACGTTTTGATTTTAACTTGGTTTACCATCTGAAAACCATCCTTTCAAATCTACATCATCTTCTTTAATGCTAAACAACATAAGTTTGATTATGAGAATATAACTAGTCTTCAACCCCATCAGAGATCCGAGAATGAATTATTGCCTGAATATCTAGGAAACATAAAATCATAGCTTCCAAAACTTAAACAATTTGTAGAGACGGCTGGCTGCTTGGACAGTCCCTTACATTCCTCATAATGTTGGAACATCTGTCTTCAGCCTTCTAACCCAGAACCATCTGACAGACCTTAAGTGAAGCAGGAATTACAGAGGACTAGCTTACCCTGTTTCTTCAGAGCTAAGCTGCTGACTGTCCCACATCATGTGCCCTTTCCTGGATAGTATTTTTTCCTGGATAGTATTCATCCTGCAGATGAATTAGGGCAATTCTTGCCAAGTAGCTACCTTGTCACAATTGGGGCAATTCCATATGGAGATAATGATGTTGAATATCTTCTATGAATTGGGAGGTGGGTACTGTCAGGAGTATACATGTTTTCTAGTCAAAAGATCTAGTAATAATGAAATGATTTTAATTGTCATATTCTGTGAATGTCTGATGCTTTTGAAGACTACCTATCTATATATGGTATATCTGAACTGTTAAACCTTGACTACTCTTAGCTATTTCTATTTGAATAATATTGAAAACACTTTATTATAATTTAATCAGAATCTAATATTACCATGAGTTTACTGTCTGACTCTTAACTTGCATTATGTAATCATCCAAAACAGTTTTAAAAATTTGTAATAGCAGCTATTAGAAGGACTGGGTCTAAGCCTTGTATTCTTAATGAGTTGCATAGGCATAATGTCTATCTAAGAGTAACAAAATTAATTTTAAATTTTGCATCTATATACAACAATTTGAACCAATGAAAACCTTAAACATGTATCAATATATAAATTCTATACCAATTTAAGAAATTGTAACTTCAATGGGATAATTAAAACAATTTAAAGCAATCTTAACCAATTATTATTGAGAAAGGTCCCTCTCCCAATCTCCTGCCTTTATCCACTCCACCTTTTTTAAGACCAAGGATCTAAAATTATCTCATCTGTTTCAGATAAAGCTCCCTTTCAGTCTCTTCTTGTTCTTAAATGAGATCAAAGACCTAGGTTTCTATTATCTGTTGAGATAAAGTTTTTTTTTCTTCCTCTTCCCTGACCTTGTTCCTACATTTTAAGATGAAAGGCCTCAATTCATTTATTTATCTATGTATACTTAAAAACAGTTAAGTAATTTTCATTCATTCTCTCTTCTGTGGATTAATATCTCTGTGGAGATTATATATATATAATCTTTCTCTTTATGTAAGTTGAATTAATATCTTTTCCTATTTAACTTCAATTAAATTCCCTTTCATTAACAGTTAAGTCTATTCTCAGACTACCAATGTGTCTGTCATATGCCAGGCTAAGCAATCCCAGAATTCCTGTGGAGCCCACATTCAAAGAACCTAGTGGATTAAGATAGTATTGACTTCTAAAGTTCCATTATTTCTAATTTTTTTATTTGATTGTAGGAGTCATGTAACCTTGCCTTCTGCATTCTGAGCAGCTTGTCTCCTTGCACAGCAGGGATTCCCTGCACCTCTGGGCTTAAACTCCCTGAGACAGCTTAGAAGCCTTTGAAAAGGGCTCAGGCTAAATCCTGAGCCCACCACTCAGCTTTATCCGGGTTGGATTGAGGGATGTCATGTATCCTGAATTAAGTGCGCTAAAGTAGTATATCTTTTGTCCTAGTCCCAAACCCATGTGGCTTGGGCAAAAACCTCTCAGCTCTGCTAAGAAACCAATTCTCCCAACCTCCTAATCATAAAGCAAGGCATATGTTTTCCATTCAAGAATTTCCAATTAATTTTTAAGGCTGTGTTTTTTCCCACGTTGGGCGCCATCTGTTGCTGTGCCCAATTAAAGCTACTCAAATGATCCCAGTGGTGGCAGTGCATTCCTGCTGCCTGCCCCAATGCTTTATATTCTTGAATGAGAGACACAGACAGCCTTTATATTTTGATATGTCTAAAACAGCTCAATGGTTGGGCCATGTCCTACCCTCCACATGGCTAAACTGTCTTCCTCAGATATTCCTGAGTTATTACTTATTAAAGCCTGTATTCTATCTTGGCTACCCTGGGCCCAGATGTGCAGCCCTCTTGGGCTGCATTCCTGGCACCTACATGATGGCTTTACTCTCTGTCTTCTGCACCTCTCAGGTATAGTGTTTCTCCTCCTTCCCAGGGATAGCAGATCTTTCTTTCCTTCTCCTTTGTCCCTTGCCCAGGAATCCTAAAAGTCCTTCTTCTGTCTACGCTGCCCATCCATTGCCAATCAGCATCTTTATTTACCAATCAGAACTAACTGGGGTCAAGGTCTCTCAGTCTTATGTGTGAGACACTGTAAACAGGATTTTGGGGGAACATAGTTAGCATGAGAATACAAACAGCTACATCCCATTGCCTTTTTCTCATACATTTTGCTTCTTTTCCATTTAGCACACTACCAGTGCTTCTGATGTTGTTTCTTGCCAGAGTTTTTCTGTAACTTGTGTCCCAGCTTCTTAGAGCAACCTTCAAAGTCTCTTTAAAATACTCCAAGTCTTTTGGCCTGTGTTGATTCCACTGCCCTTTCTGCTGCCAGCATATACTGACCCAGGTCCTCTCTGGCTTTCCTTCCTGTGTTGTTTCTATGTTTTCATCTCTAGAAGTATATCTCCAACTTTAAATGTTGCTTCTTTTTCTGAGACTCTGTGATGGATGTAGGCTCCTCTTGATCAGAAACTTCACAGGCTGTTTATTGTTCTCAGAGCAAGTGTTGTCTCCAGATCTATAGATGTGCCCACTTCACTCTTCCTTCCTTTAGTGTGCAGCCAATGGCCAAATCTCAGCTTCTTGTCAGATGGATAGAAGTTCTAATCTCAGCTTCACCAGCTACTAGAAGTTTGTTTTGTGGAGAGCACCTAGCCTCATGTATCCCATATTCTAACAATCCAGAAAGAACTTAAAATAATGTCATTTCAGGGAAGTTTGAATGGTTTAACAAGCACCAGCACTAGTCTTTCTCACTTAGCAAAGACCCAATAAATATGCACTTTTCTTTAAAGCTTGTGATTCCCAATAACTTTTTTTGACTCCTGATCTATTAAATGTAATTTGGTTTATTCTGTTTGTGTGCTACCAGTTCAAGTCAAGCAGAAATCTGTAGAACAGAACATTTAAGTCTGTCCAGTTTGTCTTGTCTTCTCTTTAGGGTTATCCAACTTCTAAATACAAAGAAAAGAGAAATGTTTTTGTATATTTTTAAAATAGCAAATTCACGTGGACACAAGTAAATCCTGATAAATTGCCTTGTGGTTTAAGAGATCTACCATGTCAGGGTAGGATTTGCCAGGAAGAATAAGTGTGAATTCAGGCTTTCAGTAAGAGTGGAGAAGCCCCTGGGGGGGAGGGAGGGAAGAGCTGTCTCTGTGGAGAGGAAACTACTTCCCATGCAAAGTGCTTCAGGAGTCTCATCACAGACACCCTCTAATCATCCGCAGTTTCAATCACCAAACTACAAAACTAGAGCATTTAAAGTCTGACCGCATCAGGTGACAAGGGAGACCAGAAGTGAAGCCTTAGCAGCATAGAGCTGGAGAACACCATGTGTGGGACTTGCTCTGACCAGGCAACAAAGAAAGTGGAGCTTTGAGATAGACTTGCCCAGTCTAGGAATGTTGTGATTTTTACGGTTGCTCTAAAGGAGAATTTCAGTTCATTCATTAGTCAAGGCTATGATTTACTGGTCATCTGTCAGATCAGCTCTCAGGAAGGCAGATGCTGAGATAGAATTAGGAGTTCAAGAACTTTATGGAGTATATGTAATGTGATACTGGCAGTACTAGGTAGGTCTCCCATCCAGCTGTGATGTTCCAAAGTAAAGACTGCCCATCAGAGGAGATGTCAGGTGGGAAGAAATGGCAGTATGCCTTCTCCATGATTGGTCGTGTGTGGGAACTGCCCAGTAATGGTGTGGCTCAGGTTGCCAATTGTCTGACTGATCCCAGTGGCCAAGTTCCTGGAGGCTTTCAGCTTACTAGACTCCTTACAGGAGAAAGAACAGTTCTTTTTTGATGAGCTTGCCCATCAGTCACTGACACACCATCTTCCCCTCAGTGACTAACACACTGTCTTCCCAAACAAAATAGTTAAAGTTCAAAGTCCATGAAAGCATTAGCTTAACCTAGTTTTTTTTTTTTTTTTTTTTTTTTTTGCTTGGGTGTCACAGACATTCTCAGAAACAAGTAAACCTTCTTGGAAACTGGTGTTGGTAAAAGTTGGTGACTATTATTTCTATTATATTTTTTATCACTTTGTAGATATTATGACACACCTTCCCTTCATTCACACTAAATTATATAAAACAGCTAATAGAAAATTAGGTGGAACTACGATTATTATCATAAATAAGTGCCATAGATCTCTAAAATCAAATGATGGGGAAGCAAATGGGGCTGTCCTACTCCTATAGGAAAAGGAGAGTTAGTATATTTAGAAAAATCATATGATGCCCATTTAAATGCATTGAGAAGCTAGATGTTTAAGTATTCCTATGGCTTGTCTTAGTACAAGTGAACACCCCCATTCCAGTAATAATGTGAAGCTTGAGTTTCTTAAGATTGGCTATTAAAACCAGGGGAATATCTGTTTGCTTGAAGTAAAAACCACTAACTGCCTGTTGTTTTTCTCCTCATATGGTTTAAAAATTAACTCAAATTAAACTTCACTCTGTACTGGAGATTGGCTAGACAGTGAATAATTTAGGCTTCCATAAGTTTGTTCTCTCCTTCCATCTTTCCTCTTTTTCTTTCATTCCTTCCTTTTGTAGTATCATAAATTTTCTTAAAAATATATCAACATAAGATCTAGCTTGTGGCTCCTGATGGGTACTGAGTGGTAGTTGACATTACTTTCACTTCAGTGTAACTTCAGACTTTGCCAAGTACTCGGCCATACTGGAGGGGCATCGAGTCACACTGGCCTGGTTTTCAACCCTCTTCCCTTTACTACTACAGTGACTCAGATGAGTTATTGGCTACTTGGGTGCTCAGCTGTCTCCTGGGTGAAATGAAGCCATAACTGCCTGGCTGGCTGTGCTTGCTTAAAGTAATGAAGCAGCTTGTGAACTTGTGAACACACTTTGTGAGTAACTGTCTGAAGCAGAACTCCAAGGAATGGTACTTCCTAGGCCTTTCCCTTTCTTGTTTGACAATATTTCCCAGACCTCACCATTCCCCACACTTCCTTTTCAATCATTCTAGCAGAATCATAGACTGTCTACTTAGTGTGTTCAGTTTTGCATAATTTGAATAAAATGTATTAGTACTCATATACTACATTTTATGTTTCAAAATGTAGTATATGAGTACACTGTAGCTGTCTTCAGACACACCAGAAGAGGGCATCAGATTCCTTTACAAATCGTTGTGAGACACCATGTGGTTGCTGGGAATTGAACTCAGAACCTCTGGGAAAGCAGTCAGTTCTCTTAACTACTGACCAATCTCTCCAGCCCTTCTCTTAACTTTCAAGTTTCTATTTAAAACATATTTAAACTGTATAATTCATTGATTATTTTGTGGTGTGTATGTGTGTGTATCTGTGTGCATGCACGTCCTTGCTTGCCTGTACCACAGTGCATGTGTGGAGGTTAGGAGGTCAGAAGTCAACTTGCAGAAAGTGATTCTCTCCTTCTGCCATGTGAGTTATTGGTGGGTCTCAGATAACTTTAGGCTTGCTGGTGAACTACATCACTGGCCTACAATTTACAAGTTTCTTAAGACTTAATTTTAAAGGTCAGATCTTCAGAAAACAAAGTATTACTCATTGGCTTCTCGATCTCTTCCAGGTTTATCTTGCAGACTATGGACTTTCCTATAGATATCGTCCCAATGGGAACCACAAACAGTATCAGGAAGATCCCAGAAAGAGCCATAATGGGACAATAGAGTTTACAAGTTTGGATGCACACAAAGGAGTGGGTAGGACTCTCTTTTCTGGTTCATGATTTTTATTTCAGAAGGATGATTGAGTTGCATGTGCTGAAGCTGCTACCTGAGATGAGTGTTGCATGCTCAGGCTGAAGGGTAAGCACTCTGGGAAGATTTTTGTGCAAAATAGTGAAGTCCTGTCATCTCAGTAAATATCTGACGGAAACCAGAAACCATGTGACTACACAGAGCTTGTGGCTTTTGAGAAAGGAGCAAAGTTTGACATTCCTCAGGGTGAGAAGTCACATGTCTGTCCATGAGGCTGCTAGGCTATGCTGAGGGGGCATCAGAGGCAGGGGTGGCATCACGTATTATTCTACTTGCTTTGCATAGTTCTCAGAGCCTTGAAAGAGATACTCTATGAACAGTAGCAGTATCTTCTGAACCCCCAAAGTGTTAACTTGGGAAATCTCTCCCAGTTGCATTTCATAGATCTTACTTATTTAAACTCACTTTGATGGTATTGGAAACACATTTGCAGGTAAATTACATACATAGCCCTTTTATTGGATATTGATTGTACTGCCTTGCATTCCAAGGCAGACTTAATTCAACAATTCCCTAATTAGTTAAAGTCATAACCTATGTCTTGTATTCATTTACCATTAATTAAACCTTAGCTGTTTATTACTCTGCAGTCCAAATCCAATAGCCAGCCCAGAAAGCCATGGAAAAGGAAGTAGGAGGTCAATATTGAAAATATATGGTGCTGAGTCCCACTGATGGCTGCTTTGCTCACAATCAATATACTCGGTGCAACTGTACTTTCTTAGTTGCTCTGTCAGCAAGACAAAAAGTCAATTCTAATGTTATGCTAGTGAAAAAAAAATGGCGATTATTAAAAAACTTTGGCTTTCAAAATTATATTCTTTGCAAACTTTGTTTATAAAAGTATTGTCAGACATGGTAAAACAAACAGATAATTTTTAAACAGCTCTGAAAGAAATCATCTTCACTGAACATCAATTAGACATTTGACTGGTAATGGTTGTTGAACTCTTACCCTAAACTAATACTTTCTAACGAGTTTTAGTTGGTGCAAACAACTGTATATTATTGCCTTTCCTATTAAAAGGGCCATTGACCATGTAATACAGAGGGTGTTGATCATTTTCCAGAGCAATTAAAGCTCACAGTCTTTTAAGGAAGGCCATCAAGAAGGTGGAGCCAGTGTGTTGACTGTGTACCACCTTCAAGGAATATTGTCAGGGGACAGTTTCTGAATTGCGTGTTAGCTTTTATACTCAGGAACAGAGTAAAAGAAATCAAACATTGTCTTTCTCAAGTAAAGATCAGTATTGTGTGATTTTCATCAGTTACATTGTTAATGACATAGTTAACACTTAAAGGTAAAATGTTACTTGACTTTGATTAAGTTGGGAATATGGAAACAAAGTGATGATTGATAGTGGCAGTTTTTAAACAATTTATTTAGATTCATTTATTTTATGTATGTGAGTTTGGCCTTCATGTAACTGTGTGCACCACATCCATCCTGGTGCGCACAAAGTCAGAAAAAGGCATTGGATTCCTAATAACCGGAGTTCTGGATGCCTATTAACCACCAAGTGGATGTTGGGAACCAAACCTATATTCTCTGCAAGAACAGTAAAAGTTCTTAACCATAAGTCATCTCCAGCACAGGCAGTGGTGCATTGTAACCTTGTTCACTCATTCTCAATGAGCGAAAGAACTTTTGCCAGACTTACCTTATGATATAGAATAGAATCTTCAGAGATACAAACAGACTCCTCACCTAGTCTTATGCCTGGAAACTCACCACACAGATTCTCAACCGTTTTTACTACTGTTCTATTGCTGATTCTGTGGAAGGGACCATTTAACTGTGTGAGAAGCAGAGTGGGCTGTGTGTTGTTTTAACCAAAGCTTGAACCGCAATATTTCTGAGTGTCCTTTAGTTCATTTTTCATAGTACTTTTTGCAATGTCTTCATAAGATTTAATATAACTTCTGCTCTGTTTTCAAACTTTCCTCTTTCCAATCGTACATTGCTTTGTACACATAGATTTCACTACTCTGGGTCTTGGGGAGAAGATTTGGCTGAGCATGATCATAGAGATGGAAAGTGACAGGTGAACTATTTTGATGTTTGCAGACAAGTCTTGTGCTTCAATGAGTATTCATTTTATCACAGATGGTCCAGCTTTCCTGTGAATCAGTAGATTTCTTTCATGCATTTAGTATGCTAACATTTTTGTAAATACATATCTGTATGTCCATATGTTCTACATGTATGTTGACTTATATACATGTATTTGCTAAATGTATGTGTAATGGTTCTTGTATAGAAATGGAAGACTGGATATTTTCACATGTGTTTAACAGTATTTGTTCCTAATATTTCCCATTGAATTTTGGAAAATGAACCATTTCAGCTTAGAACTGTGTTAGAGATGAACTAATCATTTAGCTGTATTTAGAAACCAGAACAAAAGAGTTCAAATCCTGTATGCAAATGGAGAAAATCAGATTTATAAATATTCATATGTTAACTATTAACACAGCCACTGTGTGGTTTAAGCTCTGAAAAATATTTTCCTAATTCAATCCAAGGGAGAAAGCACCGCAAAAGAAAGTAACAAGAATCCAGAAGAGTTATGACTGAAACAAGCCTGTAGTTGCCAGTGCTTTCCCCACAGCAAGTCTACCTGTGTGTAGTCAGGAAGGGGTGCTTCCGCCCTGAGCAGGCTGCCTACTGACCTCCCGGACTCTCCAAGTGGTTATCTAGACACTGAGCACATAGCGTCTAATGATCCATTTCGTCCTTTTCCCTCCATGTTTTCTAACTCTTCTTCACATAGCAGGAGTGTAGATGAAAGGGAAAGAAAGCAAAGGCCAGGTGTGTTACTAAGAAGCTCACTAAAACCCAAAAGCTGTGCAGAGGGGCCTACCAAGATGAGGTGGAAGGACAAAAGGAGGAATGAAAAGAAGGTAATTCAGGGAGTGCTGATGAATGCTGTGATTTTAAACATGGCAGTTACTCTGCCAAACTCAGTACTCTGTGTGACCTCAGGGTAGTGTCTGCCGGTGACTTGCTTCATTCAGTCTAAAACTAGAGTAAGGACATTAGACTTGTTCTTCATTATTAATTTTTCGCTCCATAAAAACTAGCATGTACGAGCACTGACATATTTTGTTCTTGTTGCAAGATAATTAAAGAGAATTATATGTGTGTCAAAGACACTGTTTTAGAATTTGTTGCATTCTTAGTAATGTTAAGAAGCAATATTTGGATCAATGTGTAATATGGATTTTTGTAGATTTTTCTACTCACTGAGGCATGCAGTCAATACCTAATTTCTCTAGAGACAGACTGCATTTAACAGAATGAGCTTTTTTAAACACTTCAGACCTGGGCATTGAGTATGTAATACCTGTTCTAATTTGACATCATTGATGACCATAAAATATGATATCTAAATTGCATTTTAAATGTCTGTTTGGTTATATAAGATGTCCAGTGTCAAAGAAAAATATGTTTCTTGCTTTAAAAATATTTTCCCATGGAATCCAAGTCTTGTATTGCTTCTTGCATGGTTTCCTTTTGTTTCAAGACTCTGACTTACAAAATACATGTAAAGGAAATTGAGAAGTTCTTTTCATGTAATAAGCTAGTGCAGTGGCACGGGGCCCACAACTTATTCTACAACTAAGTCAAAGGACCAAACTCATGTTTCTATTATAGGATATTAAGCAATAACCATTAAATATTGAGATGCTCTATATTTTCCAAAAGTCAGGAAACTATACTGTTAATATCTTATTTTTTGGTGAATTTGAATATATATATATATATGTCTTTGGTTAACATGGAAAGACAATGAAATCATTGATTCTATGTGACATCTGTCCTTTTTTTACATTTGATTTTTTATTACATTTATTTTGGGTGGATGGGGTACTGTGTCACAGGTGTAGAGGTTAGACAAGAGCTTGACAGTTTTGATTATTTTCTTCTACCATGTGGGTACCATGAGTCAAACTCAGGTTATCAAACTGAGTGGTAAGTACATTTATTCACTGATATATCTCATTCACACACCCCTTTGACATTTATATATGTCTCTTTAAATTGTAATATTTCTTGGCTTTTAATTGAACTGTTTGGTTAGGAAGATACAATGTTCAGTACCTAAATGCAAAGTCTCCTTGCATTATTGAGTAATGTTTCCTAATCACTCTACATTTTACACACACACACACACACACACACACACACACACACAAATGAGGACCTGTGGGAAAATAGGCTGTGATGGTGTCCCGGAGGCTTTCCACTCGGCGGGTTGACAAACAGGAGAAGGTCTAAGGTTCTAGAGGCTGGAGGCTTTGGCGACAGCAGGCCCCAAAGACACGAGAATGTCCATAGTTCCAAAAGGGTTTATCTTCATGGCAGATGGTAGATGGATATGGATGTAACCCCCATCAAACTCAGGGCAGACCTGAGTTAAATAGGGAGGGAGAAAGGGGGAAGGTCTGGGAAAGAATGTTTAATTGGCTCCACCCTCTAGCCTTCATTAGTATGTAAATCTCTCTAGGGCCTGAGGTCTATAGACATACCTTCTACCTGTGTACTTTGAGAGGGGCTGTAATGGCCTACTTGACTGAACAATGTAGGCTTATGGAGACTAGACTGCCTGTCAGGACCCTGGGTTCTGGGGACATGGCCGAACACCTGCTGTTTCTCCCTTGGAGTCTCAGGATTCTAGGCCCATGGCAAGCCAAGAACCAAGATACCCTTATGTAGTCCCACAAGGACCTAGAATGTAAAAGGTACTAAAGAGTTATTTGGAACATGATACTTTGCACTCTACTCTCCTCCAGTCCCTTTTGGAATCATAACAAGTGGTAAGACATTAATCAGACTTTGCTTTGTTGTGTGACAAAATGCCTAAAATATAAATCTGTAGAAGAAAGATGTGTGTTAGTTTACAGTCTTCAAGGTTCCAGGCATGGTCTTGGGCTTCCTTGACGCTGGGGGCATCATGAAGCTGCACATTGTTGGAGTGGAGTCATGTAATGCAGGAACTCAGTATGGCATCCCATGAGCAGAAGAGGAGCAGCTGAAAAAGGAGGAGCAACTGTGAATGCCTACTCAGCAAATGACTACTCAATGGCTACTTCCTTCAGGAAGGCTGGCTCCCTACCCCTTACCCACTTCCAGTATTATTTTATTAATGCATCAAGGGGGTAAAGCCCTCAGGATCATGCCCCTATCCCCACACCATAGGGCACATGCCCCAGAAGCTCCTTAGTCAACCACCAAGCCCCATTACAGAAGTGTGTGGTATAAACATGATGCTCAAATCATAACAGGAACCACAGTAATGTTTTTTTTGTTCTTTGTTCATTTGAGTTGACAAAATATTCAACAACACACTCAACAGCTAGAAGCCTAAGAAAAAGTATAAATTTTTCTGCCATTTGTCACCATCTCCTTTCAGGTTATCCTCTTGTTCAAACATTTCTATTTTCTCATAATTTCAGACTAAATATAATATGTTAGGCACATCTTGTCTACTGGAAGCAAGTGTTTTCAAGTTTGCTTTATTTCCTACTAAATCTTGTGTTTTCCTTTTCTTCCCTAATATTATAAGAAATGAAACTAGAAAGCCTGCCTACACTGCCCAGGTGCATTTTCAATGAACACCCTTTCATTCTTCTCTTTTTACCTTTGGTGACTCGATCCAGTTTATTACCCTACTTTAGAGAGTGCACACTTGATCTCTAATGTGACATTTCTGTTGATTATATTACCAGGTTAGACAGACCATTACTTTATAAACCAATATTAGAGACTCTGTAACCATAATAGAGTAATGGGGACAGAGCTTTCTAGAAAGAATGGTTGCAAGGAGGATGTTGTCAGTAATTCAGCAAAGATGGAATCTCCCACCTACTTCTTTATTGTACAGTGTTTTTTTGTGTTTTAAGTCAGAAGGTCTGTGCCATGTAGCTCCTGCCATACTGAAAAGTAGTGAGGTAATATCAAGTGGATGATTCTAAAACTGAGGATGGTGGCCATCGTTAGATGGACCAAGTGCTTTCTTCATTCTGAAAGAAGTGCCTCCAGGGTTGCTGTCTGATAGGAAGTACGTCATTAAACCTTTTACACTGCTGTTTTCCTATTGCCAATGTGATTAGTAATATTGACACTGCTGAAATGATTAAAAAGTAATAATGCAGTCCTCCGTGTGTGGGGCAGTAGCTGTTCTCCACAAATCACACAGTTGTTTTATTTAATTATGAATTCTAGAGTCAGCTATTTCTGGAAGCTGGTTTTTGTGGGGTTTTTTTTGTTTGTTTGTTTGTTTGTTTGTTTGTTTTTTCTGAAATAGAACTTCAGTTCCCACCTGTGCCTATTTTTTTATTATTGTTATACTTGGCAGTATTTTATCATTTTGAAATGTTGAGCAATTGCAAACAACATACTCTCAGTGAAAAGAGTAATTTGCCTTGCTCCCTGTTAGTATGCACAATGACATTAGATGCTAAATAGTATTTTGAAACTAATTTAAGAAAGTTGAGAGAAAACTCTTGATGGAAAAATTGCCAAACAGAAAGTAAAAGTTTGAGTTGTTGGGAATCAATATGAGGATCTACAAATAATGATAACATTAGTTATGAAATGCAACCGAAGCCTTATGTAGTTCGCTCTCTTATGCAAACATGTTTTCAAGAGAGAACAACTCATAATATGCTATCCATCTAAGTGAATACAGTGTATTAAGACAAATCGACGGTCTGTATCATTGAGCTACAGAGGTTTGGATGGAATTCCAACCTTGCTTTATGGATTCCTACTCTGGAACTCTGTTCATTTCCTGGTCTAATTAACATTTTCAAGGGATTGGGAAAGTTTACAATGAAACAAGCAGCTTTAAGATTTAAAATATTTTCAGCTGGGCGGTGGTGGCGCACACCTTTTATCCCAGCACTTGGGAGGCAGAGGCAGGCGGATTTCTGAGTTCGAGGCCAGCCTGGTCTACAGAGTGAGTTACAGGACAGCCAGGGCTACACAGAGAAACCCTGTCTCGAAAAACCAAAAAAAAAAAAGATTTAAAATATTTTCAATTTCAAATAAATTATTTTTATTTTATGTGTTAGCATATCTTACCTGCAGGCATGTATATACACTGTGTGCATGCCTGGTGCCTGCAGATGCCAGAAGATGGTGTTAGACCCCCTGAACTGGAGTTACAGATGTTTGTGAGTCCTCATATAGATGCTGGGAATCAATTCTGGATTCTCTGCTAGAGTAACAAAGTAGTCTTAACCACCAAACCGTCTCTCCTATCTCTAAAATTTTTCAAATTTTTATTCTGTGCTGGAGATGAAACTATAAAGCATGTGCTCTGCCCCTGAGTCACCCTTCTTGTTTGCAGAGATTTCTAATAATTTCTACTCAACTTTTGTTTTTGAGTTAAAAAGCATTACTTACTCTCTTCTCTGTGCAGTAGCTGGATTGTGGCCATGAAAGTGTAATTTCCCTAAAACAGGTCAAGAGGTTTTGTCTCTCTGCGAGAGAGATTCAGCCAGAGAGACACACTAGAAAACATGTTTGATGCTTTTGCTATGCGTCTTAGGCTAGGAACACATGACCATTCTGTTTAACATTATAAATGTTTCTGTAGCACTGAGAGCACTGGTAAAATGTTTGCTTACTGTACTGATTAATGGAGCAAATATAGTGAAAGACTGAAAATTTGATAATATATTTAATTAGATAAGACTGAACTATAATAGTAAAGTGAACTCAACTCTCAAAGGCCTATTTTACATGAAGACCAGTTTATGAAATATTGGTTTCAGCCGTGTCCCTCAGCTGGAGGTGGCTGGAGTCCCTGGTAAGGTTCATTCCTCATTCATTCATTCATTCATTCATTCATTCATTCATTCATATTTGGGTTTTTTTTCACCCTCCTCTCCTGTATAGCCAGTATCCCCCAAACACGTGTCAGAATATCCTTTTTTGAACAGTAAAGGATGTGAACTTTTCTAATTGATGCTAATCAGGAACTCCTGTAATAGAAAAGGAACTTGTGCATACATCTGTACAAACGGAGCCATTCCATTATTAATGGGAGATTTATGCAGAAGAAATCATTGCAGAACAGCATGGTAGAGACTGTGTTTTTATTTTAATACTAGTGCCAAATCCTGCATTAGGAAGTTGTTGAAGCCCATGCAAAAAATAAACAGCACCAATGGGCCTAGCCTTCTACTGGATTAAAGGTCCTTTAATAACCCAGTACTCGAATAGCACTTAAGATCAAGTATGTGCACTGTGCTTTTATAACAACTTATATATGGTGACCCAGAGTAGCTACAATGTGTAGCACCATTAAAACTATGTATGGTGACCTAGAGTAGCTACAAATGTGGTGGCACAATTGTTCTTAGTGGATGTCTTTGTAAATTAAAGACCTTGTTCACTCAGTGACTTTGAGTTTATTTCATTAAGGACAATGAAATGAGGTACCTGTTTACAACAGCTTTAACAGCCATATATTGCTCAGGATATTATATAGCCCTGCACAGATGAACATTCAAGTAGTAGAATAAGTATAAATACCAGCTTATTGTTTTTATAACAGCTTGGATGCTTATAAAATGACTTTATTTTATAGGCATTCACTACGCGTGTTAGTTATTAATTCAATGACTTATTACCAAGTGTCTGTTGAATTTAACAAGTCTTAGTTCTCACTGTCTTTTGTTATAAGGTACTTGAGAAAAAAAGATGTCAAATTGAGATGAAATTAGTCCACAGCATTTAAGAGTTTGATAATCATGATATTTCCTGAGATCTGAACATGTTCTTTTACTATGTTTTAAGAAAAGCCATCTTACAATAAATCTCTATTTGGCTTCAGAACTTCCTTCTCCACCATACCTCTGGACCATATTCCCCCTATGTTTGCCTCACCATTGGCTTTCAGATACAAGACTAGTATTTTTGTGCAGAGCTTCTTGTATCTGAAGATGACATGTGTAGCACTTGAGAGCTGTGTGCTATGGTTGTGGTTCTTCCACAGAACTGCAGGTCTTCTTGGGCCTGGTTTTAAAGACTGCACACTAGATGGCAGTTTTGTCATATTCTTCTGGCTTCAAGTGCGACCACTGGTGTGACAGAATAGGAAAGGCCGTCAGTGTTTAGTCTGCACTCAGAGGGTCTCTGCGTGACCGAGGCAGACCCCATGGACTTCCTGGAACATGTGTTAGCAATTTAGCTGCAGACATTTATTTCTTTGTTTTACTGCTTGGCTCTTTGAGAAAGTGTTGGTGCCGGGTTATGGGTTGTCTGGATCATGTCAGAGGCCATGGGATCAAGTTCATATGACAGGCTAGACTAAGGAAAGATGAAGTTGGAGGAGGTGAAGAAACTGACCCTTACTTCAGCAGCAAGTCACTGCCTGTCTGTGGACCGAGGCCAAAGGCCCAGACGGTTAATGTTACTCCAGCTGAGTAAACATGACGCTCTGTCCGTTTGGCTTTTTCATATTTCATCAATGGGAGCTCACTCAAAGATTTCTCTATTTCTCACGAACTTTCTTATCCTCCCTTTCTGCAGCCCCTTCCAGGAGGAGTGATGTTGAGATCCTTGGTTACTGCATGCTGCGCTGGCTCTGTGGGAAGCTGCCTTGGGAAACAAAGCTGGAGGACCCTGTGGCTGTCCAGACTGCTAAAACCAAGTAGAGATTCTCCAACACCCCGCCCCTTTATGCAGCAGAACCAACAGCAGGGACTAGAAATGACAGAGAGAATTGCCCCTTGGCCACAATGAGAGCAAACAAATGTCATCAGCTTGAAAATTACTTTTTAAGAACAAAAATCATGAAGACATAAAATTATCTGTACTTGATAATTTTATAGTACAAATGTAAAGTAAAACATCAGTTTCCAGACATGCTGTTTTCTGGCGCTTAGATCCTATGGAGGTGTTTACAAGATGGACTGTTTGTAAATTAGTGTGGACCTGGGTATGGAAGTAGTCTGGTTTTGGTGTGATCGATATCCACTGTGCAGAGGAGCAGGGTGAGGTGGGGGAGGAGGGCTTGTTCTCAGGTGGGAACAGCATACCTCATATTCCTGTCTCCAAAAGCACGATTTTTCTTTCTTGAAGTAGAAACAAAGAAAACTTTTACATGAGCTACTCATATGAAACATACTTGCAGCCACATAAACCTTTCAAATATAGTCTACATTCAAAGTTTATTACCTTGATTCTGTTAGCACAGGGAGGTCAGTTTTAGAACAAAGTGTGTTTTACAAGCCTCTCACTGGTCAGCTGGTCCATAGTATGGAGTGGGCAGCTTTTCCTCATCATATTCTGAGGTAGGCTGAAATACTCATCTATGGAGTGACTGCTGTGCAGCAAGGCAGTGGAGTTTTAGTAAGATAGATGATGAAAATGGACACCAAGTGCAGCTCACCCAGATAAATCAGTCTTCAGATTTAAATGTTTTGGACTGGGTCTCATTCTGTAGCCCATGGTCTTCCTGCCTCAGCCTCCAAAATGCTGGGATTAGAAATGCAACCATCACACTTGGATTCACTGTAGGATCTGTGCTCAAGACAGAAGGTTTGGGCCAAAGGCTGGAAATGACAGATCTCTGCAAACTGACATGTACAATACTTGCACTTGGAATCTTGACCACCCTAGTCCCCGACACATTGGTGCAAGTCCGACTGAGTTGGAATTCTGACGTGTTCTGTTCATTTCAGTCCTTGTGTAACTGGCACTCTACTCTGCAGCCAAATGAACCCATGAATATCAACACTCATAAACAGTTCTTGTACACACTTTGTGAGCTCAGTTTAACTAATTTATGTACTATACTTCACTTAGTTAAAGGCCAGCATTTAGTCTAACAATCATTGGCAGGCTTTCTTTTATAAGACTAATAAATGGTTTCTTTTAGTCTTGTATCAACATGTATATAGATGTCTTCATTTTGATAACTAGTGAATATGTCCACATGTATTTATGTATACTAAAAGGATATTGCATAAAATAGGGTTTTAATAAGTGAAATGTTACCTTGACTTTGCATATGTTAATAACTTCATTTTAATTTGATTAACAATATAAATCCAAATACTAGTAGAGCTAGTATATCATGTATCAAAATTTAAAAATTTTTAGATTTCCTGTGTAGTAACTGCTTCTTTCTTTGCCTGTAAAGGTGTGACGTGAGGCAGGATGGCAGGTTTGGCCACAGCTCCGTGTCCTTCTGTTTCTCCTGTCATGAGTCACTTGAGATCACTACATGTACTGCTGCCTCTCCGCTTGTGTTTCTTTGTGAATCATTCACTGTGTCTATAATTTTAGTGAGGCTTTATATACTTTTGCTATAGTAAATTAAGAGAGTGATATTTATTTAGCCCCAAATACTGGAAATCATTTACCAGGTGTTTGTTGTATTGATATTTCTTGTTAACTTATTTAACCATTGGATAATATAAAGTCTTGCCAGGGCAAAACAAATGCACATAGAGAACTAAAAATCACTCCTTTTGAGTGATCTATACATGAGGAAAATAACTCCACGGACCCACCAAGGCCTTTGTGCCCACAGGTCACTAGGGAGACCAGGAATGAAAAAGACACAGTGGCCTCTCCTCAGTGGAGGAGATAAAATGTCTATTTTCCCTCCGAGAAAGGTGAGAGTGGATATTGTTAACCTGCTAACCTTTGTTATCTGCGGAGGCACCTCCCCCAAAGGCTCCAGAATGTTTATCCCAGACTCTCTCTCCCTAGACCTTTATCTGTGGTTCCCAGTAAATAGAACCCATCCTAGGGGGGAATCCTAGTGTACTTTATGGCCCACTGATATCAATGCTATCTCAGAGATCACACTAGATTCTAGGCCTGTTTGCTATAGACCCCACCTTCAATGTCACATGTACTTTTCAAAAAAGTTTCTATGTAGTCCCACCCTGAGATTTACTCTGCACCTAGAGTTAAAATGATCATTGACTAGACAGCTTTTCCCTGAATTCTACTCTGTTTAAATGTGCTGATAATATACCCCTGGCATCAGACTCCTTAAAGTTTTAACCCAGGTTGAAAAAGTCAGTCTGAACCAAGTTTCCATTTTCACCACTTAGCAGGTCCTTTTGCTGCCTGCCATGATATCCGCAGAGACCTCCACACCTCTAAATATAAGAGGAATAAAAGACTTCACCATCCACAGTCAATTTTATATGTATTTTTTATTCTTCTTTAGGAAACTTCATAGCAAATATTCTACAGTCCTCAGTTGTGTAAAATTTGAGTTAAATTGTCTATATTTCTACATTGGTTGGCCTCTAGGTAGTTAACTGTTAAACTGTTAAGAACTAAGGAGTCCCCTCCCCCACTTTGCTAAGCCTCCCATCCACTACATTTGGGTACAAAAAGGGCACAATAGTGCCCTATCAACATAGAATCAGACTTTTATGTTCCACCTGAAACAGGGAGCCTGGGCTGAAGACACTCACCATGTGCTATCTGTTTTTTCTTTAGCTTGCTGGATGAACTCCCAGAGTCAGTGCTTAAGTGGGCTCCTTCTGGAAGCAGTTGCAGTAAGTTGGTCAATAAAACCTTTCTCCATCCACAGGTCATCTCAGGAGCCGCTTTGTGTGTGTTAACATTACCCACTCCCATTCCCACAGGCCTAAAGCTTCACGATCACAGATAGTTTGCTAAAGAAGATGTTTAAGTCATCTTTGACCTTAGAGCCCAAACCACGGCACTCCAGAGACTTCCTAGTTCTTCTGAGTTCTTTGTTTATTTGTCTTTTATAGTTGTAGGTTTATATTTTGAGAATCATTCATAGGTTACTCAACAGCAACTGGCATTTTTAGAATTAAGTTATTTTTGAATGAAGATAAAGTCAACCTATAAAAGGACTATTTTGAGTCAATATATTTGCAGAACTTAATTATTGCATGCCTGAATGCTGTTTACACGTGGGTTATATTATACAGATCAGTCAGCAAAACTTTTTAGATAAGAAAATGACCTGATTTTGGCATGTAGCAGTGTATGTTACAATTAGGTTTTTTGTTTTCCTTCAAGTTGACAGAGAACTCTTTCTGAGTTCTTTTGCATCATTATTGATACAAATGGTAAACAGAGCTGGTGCCCAGTCCTGTCACTTTTATTCGCATGTGTGACCCATGCAGTGACTTGAGCATGAAGCTGCTTCTCATATAGAAAAGAACCAACTCACTCGACCATCAGACTTCTCATCTACCAGGGCAGCTTAGCAGAGTGAATCTTAATCTCACCTTTGGCTGACTTGTTTGAGGGCACATGTACACCGCCCTGGACAGTTGTCTGCACATGTGTGAGGGGAGCAATAGAAATGTTGTCCCAGCCCTACATTCACAGCCCAACTCACCTATGGACCAAAGAAATCAAAGAGGAATGACTCAGGCCTGTTCCCACCTCCATTTCCTAAGTCCCCTCGAGTGTCCTTGTGCTAAGCTTTCCCTTTTGGTGACATTTTTCTTCTAGCAGAAGGGACAAGCTGACAATTGCAAGTTCTGTTGTTGTTTGTCGAATTCTGTAACCACTTTAAAGAACTTGATTACACCGACCTTGCTCCCTTTTGACTAGCCTTCTTACCATGTCCGAGAGTGTATGTCCTCAGCGAGACAGAGAGCACGAGGAACAGAGCTGCCATTGCCTTTTAAACCTATGTCCCTCCCTTAACTTACTTGTCTTTTCTGCTCAGGTCTAGAAAAGAAGCCTTGGATGCTTCAGATTATATAAGGGGGATGCTTGTGAGCCATTCTATGTCCCATTATACTTCTGTCATTAGATAGATATATGTGAGAATTTTAGTCAAATGGAAAATCTAGTGCTGAGTCACACCTGATTCCTCATTTTCACACCCATGAACTTCCTCTATGCTAGTAACTATAAAACAGATTTCAGTGCTTGGAACACAAAACGTTTAATAGGACATTTTCTCAGGGAGTGTAGAACCAACACAATCTTGAAAATAAGCTGATTTGCAAACCATGTACTCTTGTTTGTGTGTATATATAAATATAAATACACACACACACATACATACATACATACATACATACATACACACATACAGCACTCAAGAATTTTGCAACATGTGTGTCCAACTCGTGTGGTAGCTTCAGAAGTTTTTTATGTCTTGAACTAGTATCAGTGAGGATGCGTCCTGTGTTACTAGCCAGAAAAGCAGACAACTCAAGAGTATAGTAATTCCATGATACTATATGCATTGTGTTTAGTAGCTCTGGAAATTCACAAGTCAATCAAAGACTAAGCCCAGATTGTGGATGGGTAATATTTACATCAGTGCTTCATCAGAATGGTTGGAGCATGAGGCTCATTACAGTGAATCCATACTGAAGGTGGTCCTCCTTTCCTTTGTGGTTTCCTGAGCCTCACTCATGTCATGCTGGTGCCCACGAAGTCTTTTGTACAGCTACTCTCAGTCGGTGCTATGCTGGGCATTTTCCTTTGTCTTTTGACAGACATTTGTTCCCAGCAAACTCGGCTCTGTTCTCCATTTGGGATCTTCTGATTAAACAGACTTGTTGTTTATATGAAGCTTAACTTACCAGATATTACAAGACTAAAAACCAGCAGAATATGTCTCAGAAAGTGGCAGAGTGTTGCTGAGTATTTCTTTAGGAATTGGATTTGGTAGTTCCCACAGGGATACCAACAAATGACAGTTGAATTACGTTCTAAAACAGGAGCTGGCTATCAGTGATCTGGTGGACTTGGTGTTAGGTAACAGAGCTTGATATGTCTCTTAAGCTAGACAACAAAAGGAGAAAGAAGTTGCCTAATTGCTAGATTGTTAAAAACTCAAAACAACAACAAAGCCAAGAGCTCTCATTTTAACCATGTTAGCTCTTCATTTCTAGATAATTCTAACTGATGAATAGAATGGTCACTTTGTGTGGGCTGGAGAGATGGCTCAGCTACTTAGAGGGTTTACTGCTCTTGCAGAGAATCAGAATTTAAATTCTCCTCATATGGATGAAGTCACAACCATTTATAACTCCAGTACTAGGGGAACTGAGGACCTCTTTTGACCTCCATGGGTACCTATGTTCCTACATGCCTGTGTGAATGTACTTGTGTGTACATACACATATACTCATAAACAGTTTAAAAATAGATCACCCTGGTTTTAGTAGAAAGTGAAAATGTGAGTATTACTTTTGGAATGTTTTTCTCTAGAGAGTGAGACCTAGTGCGTCTATATTTCTGTTTGAATGGAGGGAGGACACAAGGGACTAGAAAGTGTTAGAAGTTACTCCTCGGCTCACAGAGCTGTCCCAACTTTCTGGCTATGGAAATATAAACACCCAAGCAAGAAAGAATGAGATACTCATATCTGGGTCAGTAGTAAGTTTATAAAGGGTGAAATCATATGGAAGTATAAACACATGAAAATATGATTTCACCATGACCCTTTGAAACAGAAGCACAGAGAATAGACATTTTAATGCAACACTATCCCTTTTTCTTACTAATTGTGTTTCTTTTTTAAAAACTAGTGAGTGGGTATAGCTCACTGTCTGAGTTAGTGCCTAGCTCATGTGAGGCCTTGGCTTTAAAGCCCATCACTAAAATAAATAAAAGCTGGGACGTGAAGTCACTATGTAGCTCTGGTGACACACTTTTACATTAGAGAGAAAATAGAAAACTCCTCATCCTACTGACCTAAAATCAAGAATAGCAGGGTGCACTGGGATACGGAGGTATAGAAGACTCAAGGGAGGAATCCTCCCTTGTTAAAGCCAGCCATGACTAAAACCATGAATCCATAGTGATGTCTAAGTATCCTCATAGAACAGTAAAATGAAACCTATAGGTAAAACTTGCAATCTGTTTTTCCTTTGAAGTTAGATTTATAATAAGGGACACTTATTTTTAAGTGAATATTTAAATGTTCAACCTGAAAGATGTCTGAAATGCATGGATTGACTGTAGTTTTGAGTAGTTGTAGTTGTTAGTAGCTGTACTTCATAATTGTGCAGGGACTTCCATGTGACATGAGCCCATTGTACGTATCAATATTGTCACTTTATCCCATTGTCAGCAAATCATGTCAGTTATTAAAAATATTTTTATTTTAAATTATAATACTTTTTATAGACTTATTTTGTGTTCATTTGGGTAGGTGTGTATGTGTGTGTGTGTGTTTTAAAGAAAAGGAGGTAACAGAAAAATATTGAGATTATTAGAGTTTTGATAATTCTTCCTGAGTGACACATAAAAACTTGATACTTCACAGGTGAACTTGTCGAGTTCTTGATGTATGTTCATAATTTAGCTTATGATGACAAGCCAGACTATCAGAAGCTCAAAAAAATTCTGAATCCAGATGGAATACCTTTAGGGTCACTGGAATTTTCCACGAAAGCACAGAGTGTCAATGTGAGGACTCCAACCCATCAAAAAGTAAGTATAACATAATCTCTGTGCTCTTGCCAATCACACACTGTGGAAGTGCCTCTGTGGAGACATCTCAGGGCAAAAGTGACTTACTTGCTACATTAATTCCTATTTCTGTTAATCCAGCACCAAGAAACATGAACGTTACTCTCATGTGTTGTCTCTTAAAATGGGATTTGTTCCTACTGTGCGTTGATAAAGAATGAAGCATTTGCTGATGGCTGTGTGCATTGATTACTAGGAAAGAGGGAGCCAAAGGCCACTTGGCCTTGACTCAGGAGAGCCTTTATGTGCTTTCTTATGCTTTCAATCACTCCTGGCCCCTGGGGCTTTGTCTCCCAGTTGCACCATAACAGAGTTGCGTAATATTCTTAGATAGTATTGATACATATCTGTTGACGTTTCAGTTTATAGAAGGAATTATTTTCTTAGCAAAGTTGTTATTAAATTTGTTATTTACTTTATTGTGCCTCTTGGAATAAATGCTCTCATATCAACTTTTTAAAAAGAGGTAATTCTTAAAGCAAACAATGATAAAGTCAAAGCATTCTCAGAAGAGGATGGTAGAAACTAGAGCTTGTGATTAACAACAGTGTTACACAGACACAGAGGTAACTCTCACTTGAAGTTCTCCATAGTAAATACATGCATGCACATGCATCTATCCATCCATACATACATACATCCATACATACATGAATGTAGAAGGAGTTCTTTTCTGCTGGAGGTACAAGTTAGGGTTAGAATGCCATTCACTTCTAACTTTTCTTACGAACTTTGGATCATCACAAGTGCCCGTGAGCCAGGAATGTAGGATGCAGGCTAATGTGGCTGCTGGGCAAATGGTGAGCAAGTCTCCGTGCACAGATGGTTCTGATTTGCTGAATTTTGTAGCTGCTGCAACTGAAGACATAAAATATCCTTCTAGTCATAAATTAGCTCTTTGGAAGCAAAACCTTGGCACAAGAGCTTTACAACCTTCAATTAGTAGGAAAAGAAGTATTTGAATGGCTGTGGTATTGACATCTGCAGGCCCGCATAGTAATCATTCTTAATAGAAGAGAATATCTGTTTGAGGAGGGTTTGCATGGCTAATTAACTAGCAGTGAGAATATGTAATTTTTTCATGATCCTCTGATTGTCACCTTTCTCTCGTGACAGAATTACATTTTATTGTAGCAAGTGCCTCACAAACCAATTGTCAGTACTGTTTACATGTTACAGGAGGCAGAACAAAAGTTCATGTTTAATGAAAAGCCACTAGATTTTGATCTTGGTAATTATGGAGACTTATTTTAACAGTTTTATTGACTTTTGTATTTTTATGACTTTTCCAGCAAACCAAAACAGCATTTCCCTGACATAGAGCCCTCACAGCCATGGTCAGCACTTAAGAGTTAAAAAGATTTTCACTCCTTTCTTGTAGTTTTCAATTTCATAAGCATAACTGAAATGTAAAAGAAAGCATTTAAAAACTACTATATCTTCTAGTATAAAATTCCAGTCATTAGCTCCACAGTGTTCAGTTCTCCAAATCAAAGAGGATTTGTTGTGAAACCATTTTTTAAGCAGAAAATAACACAGTATAGAACATTTTCCAATGAGCTTTCATTAAAAATATTTTATTTCTTTTGATTAGACCACTTTGATTTTAAGAAACACTACTTAAAAATAACAGTAACTTTAAAATTTTAATTTGTTATCAGTGATCAGCCTGGATATGTAGACAGGAAGACATATTCCACAGCATATCAATATTTAATTTGTGACTCTATTTCTATACCATTTTATGTACATATAGATGTTTAAATATATCAAATATATAGTTGACTATCTGTGGGTAAATTGAATCTTAATTTTAAGTTCTACAGTTTACATATTTCTACATTTTAATACTATAAAAATCAAACCAAAAAACGTTGAACATTTGCCGTCATAGCTATACTGTCCTCAGTTCTGCTGAATGATGCACACAGGATGATATCTGCAGTCGGTGATTCCCTAACAGAATTGTATGAGTTAAAAACTGTCAGTCTGGTGACTACCAACGTTCACTTCCAAGTGCCAGCCTCTTTCTCAGTCCCTCAGCACACCTTGCTACTGTGCATGTGATACCACTGCTACTTGACAGGGTAGTGAAGAAATTAGTAGTCCTTGACAGATAGTTCAAAATATCTGTATATGTACCTGACAAAGCACACATATTCAGACACATGTTTTCTACTCTTTATTATTCAAAGGAAAGGACGTTATGGATGCTTAATTTTTCAGCGTATTTTCTAAAATGAAAGTTTTAAAATTTAACATTCTTAATAAAATGTGTTTGACTTAGAAAGTAACACACTAGAGTAAGAAGCTCCGTGAATTCATAGCATGATGGTGCAAAGCAAAGTGAGGTATTTTACGAATAGATGTTTGAATGGGTGTGGTGAACATTTACTGTACACTAGGATTTTCTCTGGAGGTAAACTGGAAATGATTTTTTGCCAGCATAGCAGAGATGCCGTTGTTTTATTTTTCCTGAAAAGCATAGCGTTTACTTGCAGGACCATCCAGCAGCCCTGGACGTGGCTGCTGTCACCAGGCAGGTTGGGTTACAAGGTTCCTGGTCTAGATCGTCCCACAGCAGCTTGTGCTGCCCACAGAAACATTTGGCTTTGCTTGTTTGTTTGTTTGTTTGTTTGTTTGTTTTGTAATGTGCTGTGTTAGGTTTGGATCGATGTCTGCTTTAGCAGACATGCTACTATTGCGCTATCCCCCTGCTCATCCTCTGCAGTTTACTCTTTCAAAGTCAGTGAATGAAACCATATCTCCGCAGTGCTGGCCTAGGTCAGTTTCGGCTCCAGGGTTCTCAGAGTGTAAACTCATCCATAGAACCTCAGGGTGCAGCCCTGCCTCTTTCTCCAGGTCTCATTTCAGTGGCCGAGTCTCTTCCTTGAGAAACAGGAAGTCAGATGAGTTGCCCATTTCAAGGCAGAAGGAAAGTTGTGGGTCAGATTGAAGGTTCCAGTTTCCCTGATCTCACACAGAAAAAAATGTGTGTCCTTTTCTCAGCCTGAACCCAACGTCCAGCAAGTCCAGGAAGAATATGTATTGCTAGGGTGCAAAGCTTCATGGAGGAACTTTAATTTTCAAAAGAATTCTCTGAGCTTGTCTTCCTGTATGTTTTCTATATGAGAGGAATGGAACACAAATCCCTGCCTGGGAGACTTTATTACCAATGTTTAGGAGTATAAAGTGTTCCAGTTTTATAGAACAGTGTAAGGTTACATTGGAAAATTAAGCAAAATACTATTTCATTTAAGTAGTGAGTTTCCTTGAAGGTGATGCATATTTGGGTAGTGCCTTCTTGATACTCTGAGATGCCAAGAGTGTTTTGTATTTCTTTTCATATCGTTGTAAATAAGAAGGTTTCACTCCATTCAAAATAAAGAATTTACTTATCTCATCTTACTCTTAGCATTATAAATTTGGGTAGAAATAAAATTTTTCCATAAGTAGGAAGCATTTTGCTTATTAGATAGAAGTATCCATAGCATTGCAGCTCAAACCTCTGACCATTGACCAGATCCAGAGGACACCATCTTTTCCATGAAGTCTCATATGTGATGAAATCTATCATGCCCAGTCCTGTTCAAAGGTCATAGGCTTTGGAGGGAAAACTGATACCTTTCATGCTTAGTACATAGGACAAACTAAAAGTCCTCAGTTACTGCAACTAACAACAGTCCATACAACCCGTTATCTGCTGTTATGAATGCTTAGCCAGAAGAAATGTAATTGTGTCACAGAGGCCTGAATATCTTATTATTCTAGAGTTATTTGCAGCAGGGAGAGGAAGTATGCACTGACAAGTGGATGAAAGTAATGCACTGGCTAAGAAAAGTCATCAGCTTTGGAAAAGAACAAACTCCCCTCGTTTCGTTAATACTCAGTGAAACATGGCCAACTGGTCCAGACAGACACTGCATAGTTGTAACTCATATGTGGAATCTAATTCAGCAAGACACTGCAGAGTAGAAGGAGAGATAGCAGAAGTTTGGAGGTGAGGAAAATGGGGGGATGTTGATTAAAGACACAAATATTTCAGTTATGACTTATAGGAGTTTCTTCTACAACATGAGAGCTATATTTAATACTGAGCCGTGTGCTTGAAATCTACTAAGAAAATAGATGTCATATTTGTACCCCACTACACACACTGATGTGATAAATGTATGGACTTATTCATGGTATTGTACAATGCGAGAATTTCAAAACAGCATAGCAGACAACTTCAATCCTCGTGTTGATTGTGGCTTAATCAAGATGGAAGGGAAAAACCTTCAACTAATCCAGAGATGGTTTCATGATGACTGCTATGCCAGTGTTCCAGGGGGAGAAACAAGTATGGGGACCCTCATTTCACACCAGTTAAATAAATAACAAGTCTGCATTTCTTACCCAGCTGAGGACAGGGAGGGGTGGGTGGCTTGCAGGTCCCATCAGATTTCCCAGTGGACTTAGAGGGAGGGTGGAAAACAGTTACACTCCAAGTGATTGGGAAGCATTCCCAATCTTCAGGTTAGTGAAAGGCAGTGGTTTTGCCATTCATTAAGATGCTGAGATCCGGGAGGAGGTGCGAGGAGAGGAGTGTTGTGGCAACTGAGCCCGCCTTCAGAGCACCAGCCTATTCCAAAGAGAAGGAACGAACACACTTGGCAATAGAAACTGAAAATTGAGAGACTGAAATTAAGACTCTATTTGCCCAGCCAGCATAATTTATTCTCTATTTTGGCACTGGCTACTCCATTATTTCCCCTTCTGCTGTTCCTGTGTCCTGCTCTCCATTTAACCCAGGGAGAAAAGGCGACAGCACTTTGAGCTACTGGAGCTGTGAGGCTGCTGTACAAACACTTCACTCAAGGACCTTCCTGGCTTTCAGTTCTCCACCTGTGTTGTAGGAGCTGCCCTCCAGTCTTGTGTCTACTCAAGGTTATTGAGAGTCAGTCATTCCCCAGATGTCACCACAGTGTGCAAAGGAAGCCTGAGAGACAGTGAGCGTGTCATGATGTTGGCCTCTGGTATTAGTACCCGCTGCCAGATGACATGAACTTGTCTTGCACAGAGGTTAAACTACCTGCACTCTGTGTAAGGAACATCATAGGCGCCTGTATACCTTCACATCAGTTAGCCTCTCTTCAACAATAGGAAAATAAGGTATTAATTAATAGCAACTTAAGCTACAATGATAACTGGTTCCGCTCACGGCAAAGGTTAATAATGAATTCACATGCAGTTTGAAAATGTGACAATGTTCCATAAAAATATAATTTTCATTGTAAGCAAGTTTTCTGTAGAGATAATTTTTAAAGCGTGTCTGTAACAGTGATGCTAATTTTAATTGGTCTTTCCCATTGATGAAAAAGGATCTGGATCTTGCTAGGTAATGCGGTTTTCTCCCACAATAGCCATTGTTGCTTTTGGTTTTCATTTCTTTATCAAGCCCATTTTTAGCCAGCTTAGGGTTTTAAAGAATTTGGATATGAGTGAATTTTGTTTTAATGTCATAGTCTTTCTTTCATTACATATTTTTACTCCATATCAACAGGTTGATTCACCAAAGGCAACAAGGAAACCAGCCAATGAGTTCCCAGCTAAGTTCACAAGGAAAGTCTGCAGCGAGGCAAGAGCAATGTGGAGGGAGGAGAAGGTAGAGAGCCGGCCCTCAGTGCTGCTGAACAGGGTGGCAGCACCGGTGAGAGCTGGGTGGAGGGCTTTTACTGCTGTCACATTCAAATCAATGCATTGGGAATACAGACCCACTCCCTGCCCCCATGACCAAGGTTGTTTGATTTTGTCAAATGAGGATAGAAATATCCTGTACTCCTGGTGAAATCAAAGAACCATACAGTATTTCTCACATGAACAGAAGCAAGCACACAGGCAGATAGATCTAAACCCCTAAAATGGTAATGAAGCCCACTTGGATTTCTTTTACCATCTACAATCCATTAGAGACACTCCCCTGCATATTCTGCATTTTACATGATTCCTCTACTCTAATCCTTACCATCCAACATAAAGGTAGTATCTGCCTGTCAGTAGGCTGTGTTTGGAATTGTTTGGATGGAGAGTACCTTGCCTTTTACACATGACTCATGCAGACAACAGCAAAAGACCCACCTCCACCCCCACCCCCCCAAGCCCACATCCTATGATGAGAAAGCAAAGCATACAGAATTTATCTGGAGAGAAAAGGAAAGTTGAATTATGTCATAACAGCCAGTGTTTCCTTTGATTTGTGCACCATCATTCTCAAATGGTTTGAAGCAGTTCAGTGTGAAGCGGGTTAATTTAATACCCCACCTTTCTTTCTCACCCTCTACCCAAGGCAGACTGATGTATGGGGCAGCTGGGATGTTAATCACTAAACTGAGCGCTGAATTTGGCTCTGAACTTCTTGGCAGCTGAGTCAAAAATTAGAAGTGGAGTTCTACATTTCTCATCCAACCAGCAAACAAGTTTATCGGGGGAAATGTGTTGTTAGTGCGCAAAGGGGCCTCTTGCATTTATTCAGTATGAAATAGCATTATTTGTGGTTTTATTTTAAACTTACATCCCAAAATCTATTTCAAATGGGCATATTTTATAGTCCCACTTGTAAAGTTAAACACAAATACTGCGTGGTGACAAACTCAGAAATGCTAAGTCTTTAGTGTGTACTGGAATCTCCTGTCCTGCAAGGCAGGACGATCCTATGAAAGTAGACACCCAGGATTCAAGTACAGAGATGCATTCACATTGGCCTCCCTGGCAGTGCGATGCTGGTACAGATGTCTTCACTCCAGCATTCCTTTCTTTGTTTGCTCAGTCCTCTGACTCCAGTGTCAGTTCCAATTCTCACCTCGAGATTGGCTTTGCCTCTTAAAAAAGTCCATGACCATGAAGTAATACTGCACGTAGTAGCACGCAGGCTTTTATGTCTGCCCCTTTTATTCATTACCTTTTGAGATTTCTCTGTATTCATTATATACCAATAATTCCTTATCATTGTGCAATTCATGTATTCATTTCCCTTCTAGTGGACACATGAATCATTTCTGGTTTCATATATTTACGGAAAGTATTGCTATTAATTCTGCCCTGAATCTACTATGGACATTGCAGACATGGAATTACTAGATCATTGGACAAATATGTTCAATTATAAAATTTGGCACATAGTGGGGCCAGATGGCTTACCAAGTAAATGCTTGCCACAGACCACCTGGGTTTGATCCCAGGGATTCACTTGGTGAAAGGCAAAGATTGACTCCCACAAGCTGCCCTCTGGGCTCAATACCTGAGCCATGGCATGGGTATAGCTCCCCAACCTGACAACCAAGTAAGTGCAAAATGTTAGCAAATATGCACGACGTGGCTGTGCCTTTTATATGTGTCATGCTGACATTTCTTCTCCAACATTTAGTGTTGCCAGTCCTTTACATTTAACCACTCTCACATAATATATTAGCATTCACTTCTGAGTACAGCTATTTATCTGATGCCTAATAGCACTTATGTTCCTGGCCATGTATATATCTTCTTCTATGGAGTGTCTAAGGGCTGGCAATCACTTACATAGTCTACACACAAGATCCTTGTCATATTTCTGTAATATGCCTAGCCTCCTCCTTCCACTTTCTGTAATACTGTTCATTCATAGTTGAATTTTGACTCTGAATTCCCATGTACAGCATGAGGGAGGAGTTGAGATCCACCCTATACTTGCCTTACCAAAGCATAGTATTGTGGAACCATTTTTCCTTTTCCTAACTGAATGGATTTGGATATCTTTTTAAAACTCAGCCAAGTGTCTCAGTGGGACTAACACTGGGGGGGTTTCCTCCACTCTGTTAGACTGCATGCATCACGGTTACAGCACATTCTAAAATTATGACTGCAGCTCCTTCAGTTTTTAAACACTGAAGAACAAGCTCTAACCTGCAGAGCCTTGCTCCCTCTGTAAGCTTTTTTTAATAATTGTCTTCCGTACAGTGTATTCTGATCACGGTTGACCCTCCTGGCCTCCCAACCTCTTACCCATCCAACTCCACTCCTCCTTCCTCTCTCTCCCTAGAAAACAAAATGGGGAGAAAAAACAGAAAAGAAAAAGCACAAGAAACATACACACATAGAGGCAAACACACATGCACACATGCAAAGTCGGAAACCATAATATACAAGCAAAAGATCCACAATGGAAAAACAAACAAGCAGAGACACCCAAACAAAGCCTGAGACAAACCTTCTCCACAACACCATTGTGGATTGGAGTCTGCTGAGCTTGTTTTATTTATGGCTTCACATTGTCATCATATTAGAAGAATTTTCAACTGTAACTTCATCCACACTGTTTCCGTCCTTCGTCCTCTTCCTCCTGAGTGCCAAGCACATGCATGTAATATTACTTCTTCCACATGGCAGCTGAGGCACTGGGTCTTTAGGTTAGCCTTGCCGTTGGGCATTTCTTTTCTTTTTTTTATTGGATATTTTATTTACATATAAGATGTGATCTCCTTTCCCCATTTCCCACCCCTGCCAAGGAACCCCCTGTCCCAACCCCCTTCCTCCTGCTTGTATGAGGATGTGTCCTCGACCCCCCCACTACTCCTACCTCCCCACCCTCGAATTCCCCCACACTGAGGCATCTAGCCTTCACTAGACCAAGGACCTCCTCTCTCACCTATGCTCTACAAGGCCCTCCTCCCCTACATATACAGCTGGAGTCATGGGTCCCTCCCTATGTGCTCCCAGGCTGGTGGTTTAGACCCTGGGAGATCTGATTGGTTGGTATTGTTGCTCTCCCCAAGGGGCCGCAAACCCTTTCAACTCCTTCAGTCTTCTCTCTAACTCCTCCATTGGGAACCCCTTGATCAGTTCAATGGTTAGCTGTGAGCATCCACCTCTATATATGTCAGGGTCTGGCAGACTTCTAAGGAGACAGCTAGATCAGGCTCCTGTCAGCATGCACTTCCTGGCATCCACATCAGTGTCTACCTTTGGTGACTGCACAAGGGATGGATACCCAGGTGGAACAGTTTCCAGATGGCCCCTCCTTCAGTTTCTGTCCCACACTTTGTCTCGATATTTGCTCCCATTAATATTTTGTTACTCCTTCTAAGAAGGACCGAAGCACCCCTACTTGGTCTTCTTTCTTCATGAGCTTCATGTGGTCTGTGAGTTGAATCTTGGGTATTGCAGGCTTCTGGGCTAATATCCAATTGTCAGTGAATGAAAACAATGTGTGTTCTTTTTTGATTGGGTTACCTCACTCAGGATGATATTTTCTAGTTCCATCCATTTACCTAAGAATTTCTCAAATTCATTGTTTTTAATAGCTGAGTAATACTCCATTGACTTCAGACAACCAAATAACCCTATTAAAAATGGGGTACAGAGCTAAAGAAAGAATTCTCAACTGAGGAAACTCAAATGGCCAAGAAGCACCTAAAGAAATGTTCAGCATCCTTAGTCATCAGGGAAATCAAATCAAAACAACCCTAAGATTCCACCTCATAGCAGTCAGAATGGCTAAGATCAAAAACTTAGGTGACCATAGATGCTGGCTAGGATGTGGACAAAGAGGAACACTCCTCCATTGTTAGTGTGCCTGGCCAACACATTCTCATGCACAAATCCTTTCTGTCCTTTGAAAGTGACCACTTGGGGGGGGGGGGGGAGGGGGAAAGAAGACACACTGCTTGAAGGGTGGCCTGAGCTAACCCTGGAGAGGACAGATGTTTGACTGCTCTATTAAAAAGGAAGCTATTCTAAATTACTAAGAAATTGGTAGCAGGAGGGGGGGATGCCTGAAGTCACCAAGCTAAAGCAGAAACAAAAGAACCTTGGACTTCTTTCAAGTTAAGTAGTGAGTGGTCAAACAGCAGTTCAACTGTTTCTGTTTGCAGATACATGAAACAAGGGCTCCCTGCTACATGTAGCTCAGCCCCAGTGCAGCATAGCCCCAGTGCAACACAGCCCCAGTGCAACACAGCCCCAGTGCAACACAGCCCCAGTGCAACACAGCCCCAGTGCAGCACAGCCCCAGTGCAGCACAGCCCCAGTGCAGCACAGCCCCAGCCTTCCAATAGGTCTGCACTGTCGTGATGTGTAAAATGTCAACAAGGGGTGTTAATGACCAGACTTGCTTGGTGTGTTGTTTTATTTAGCACTGTTAAAGAGTACAGAATAAATGCCTTGATAACTCAAATCTAACAAAATATACTTCTTTCATAGGAAAACTCAAGGACAAGGAAAATACATGAGTATACTGATATTTTCAGTGAAATGCAGAGTCTTGGACAGACACCCAGCTATACGAGTTTCCAAGGTTCATATTGTAAGCCCTATCTGGACTGCAACAGTAGAGATCCCATCAGGAAGCCAAGATCCCTGCCTCAGTACAGATACACGCCCACGGGTAATCTGGGAGTCACAGACTTGGAAAGTTCTCCAAGATTGTGGCCTGCAGTTTTTCAGTTGAGTCTGAGTGAGGAGACAAAGGCAGACATGTACTACTACGGACTCACTATATTCTGCCTGCTGACGTTAGTATGTCTAGCTTTGTATTTTCTCTGAAGTCATCAAATAAATTGGTTTTTGCTTTTGTTTTTATTTTTAAACAATTTTTAAGCATTCCTTCTCTTCACAGGTAGGTTCCATTAGGGTTTTCTCCCAGACATTTTCAAGGTAATTGGCTTTAAAAGAGAAAGAGAGAGAGAGAGAGAGAGAGAGAGAGAGAGAGAGAGAGAGAGAGAGA
>NW_021604569.1:4138209-4186758 GCF_004785775.1 Grammomys surdaster
AGAGAGAGAGAGAGAGAGAGAGAGAGAGAGAGAGAGAGAGAGAGAGAATATTTTAACAAAATTTTGGGCATACTCTTAAGAATTAAAATAGTATTTTAATTTACTATTGGTTTTTCATAGAAATTATTTCACCACACAATTTCAAATTATTTTCTTAAGATCACCAAGAAATTTAGAAGGCATAAATCTTTTTGATCATAGACACTTTGAAAATTAAGGTATGTTCAAAGATAATACATCTCATAAGAAATTATCATAATTTGATTAAATAAAGAACAACATATTTAAAAGCCATTAGGTAACCTAACTTCATATCCACTTTCTATAACACATTCCCCAGAGCCAGGTACATTTTATAAAAAATGTGAGTAGCATTTCATATGCCATGACAACTGGCTTACCTTACTACAGTAGGGACATTCACCAAAGAAGACATTAAAACTCTGTCGGCTGGTACTCAGCCCTCTCAGCCACTGCACAGAAGAAAGTACAGGTCATGTTAGTAGACACATTCCATCCAGATGGACTTTGCCTAACTTTGTTTTATAAAAGGGAAATTATTTCTGAGCCCATGTCCAGTTACTATTATATTGAATAAATGAAAAATCACTATTAAAATTTGGAATATAAACTTCTGATGTATAAGCAAATTATGGGTCCTTTAAGACTTGGCTGACAATTACACACCTCACATGCAAAAGAGACATACACACAGAGAGAGACTCATACAAGTTCCACTACCTAAACCAATTAATTACATATAAACAATTTCTCTGTGAAAGTATATTTGGATTTTGAGATTCTGATCTTAATTCAACAGAGGGTTACTTTTCACTGCACTGACTATGAGGCAGTCCATTTTTTAAAATAAAATGAATATTCAGTATTACAAAAGAAAGTACACATTCCATTATACGTTTCCAAGTAGACTTGGATTTTTATGATTGTCTAAGGTAAAATAACTGTCCCTATGTTTCCTATTAAGAAAGGGTAAACAGCACCAACTACTGTCTATGTTTCAAGAGGGAAAGACAGAAACTTTTTGGCGTTTTCCCACTGTAAGATGCTTTGCACAGAGACAGTCAGTCATACAAGCTGTGCCCTAGCAGGAGTACTACAGGAACTGACTGAGAGAAGAAAACACAATTCATGTAGAAAAGAGATGCTCGGGTCAAAAGAACCTTTGAGCACTCCAAAGAGAATTATTTTATTCGTTCTCTTATGTATATGCAGCCTGCACAGTAGCACACACTACCTACTCACTAAGTGCCTTACCTCATCCCTCCCTCCCTCATCTGGCAGCTCTAGAGAACTTAGAGAGTGGTAGCAGACATTTAAGGAGACTTCAGTTATAGCCACACATTTCTTATGTGTCAATATGCTATTCATGGGTATATTCTAGATTGTTTTTCTCCCTGGGATTTCTGGCACACTCAATAGTTTGTGAGATGAAGAAATGAAGCCTGTGAATGTGTGAAATTAACTAGCAAGAGAAGTTTGTGGCAAACCAGAGGAGTACTTTAGTAAACACATTATTTTAATTCTATGTTTCCTGTGTAGAGAATTACTAGTTTTACCTCATACAAGCATAGTTGATGGAAAGGCTGTCCACACTGGGGATTATTACACACTTGATCAGGAAGGGCACCGTTCAGGTGACGGGCATAACAGATTCCACAGTCCATGCTAAAGTCCTTCAAAAGAAAAGTGTTTGTGTTGAATGTGGATATGTAAGATTAAGAAGAATGAATATGATATAAAGAATATTTGTTTCTATCTCTGTGTTTTAAGCATGCTTGTGCACTGGGGAACATACAAGCAGGGATAACACCTAGTCTATTCACAGTATTCCCACTGCACTTGAATATACAGAGATTTCATTTCTAGCTGGCAAGATTTTTATGTTTTAGCCATTTTTCCATATACATAATCAATCCTGTATCTATACAAAGACAGATCTGACATGAGCTAGTGAACACCGAATCGCGCAATTCTGCAGCAAACAGAACAAGAAAGTCATCTCCATCACTTAGAATTAACAGCAGTGGCTCAGTCCCAAGCCAACCCCACCTTCCTTATCTCTACAGTATCAATGGTGCTGCCCACTTCTAAAAAACTATTGCTGTCCTTCACAAACTCACAGCAAACTAATTAAAACTGCACTGTAGTCATCTATAGCAGACAGTACAAAACCCAAACATCTCATTAGTGTCTCTTCTTTTCTTTGTAGTTTTAATAAGTATATCTGTCATTAACCACTTCCCGGCTGAAGATCATGAATAAAGCTCCTGCTTAAGCACCTAGCTAATGAAGAGTTAACAAGTCCATTGATGCCTGTGTTACTTGTAACTAAGAGCTCTGTGTTGCAACATTCTTCCAACTTCTTTTCTTTTTCAGCCTTGTTTTCCTGAGAGAAGCATTTACATTTTACTATTAGAATAAGGTAGACTATTGAAGCAATAATTAAACTTACAGAGTCTCCCAAGATAGTACGAGCTGGAAAATCAATTTCTAAAACATCTTTCAAATTTTGTAACAGACTATTTTCTGGATCCCTAAAAGCAAACAAACAAACAAGTCTGTAAAGTTTGTTAATCCAATGAACAGTGCCAGTCATACTGCCAAGGAACCTACCATAAATGAATGTTACCACTCAGCTTGATTCCTAGGGGCTTTGTCACTGTAGATATTAAAAAGAAGAAAAGGTTTTAATAATTTAGGCTTCATTGCTTTTGTCTTGTAACAACCACTGGCATGGCATTAGTTTAGCTTTGGCTTAAAATCTCAATTTTCTCTTTTGTAAGAAAGAATACAGTTTAAAATGAGAAATGTATTTAAAATAATTATAATATTAATATTTTTGGAATATTTAATAATGTTGGACAGGATTTTATGAACCTGTTCCAGATCTGTAACCTGAAGATGACATACCATGGTCAGCTCCAAGAAAGCAAAACTCAGGAAGCATGGTCGGGTGCCTGGGGTCTACCTCTATGTTTATGGAAACATTACTCCCTGAAATGAAAGAGTAAGGCTTTCAGATGTGACTGTCAGATTGTCAAGCAAGTCAGTACAAATCTGTGCATGCTCATTGTGACACCTATTTTATCTCAGGAAAAACTGGCATATTATTTTTAGGATTGTATAGAAGTAAACATCGTTGTTTAACACTGAGATGTATTTTTGAAATTGTGACTATCATTAAAGATTCGAGGACCTCAAGTTTCAATAGACAAGACCAAGATTTATATGATTAACTTAAATTCGTACGTTGCTAATTATGTGCCAGTAACATTTAATAAAGATTTTGAGTGAAATTATAAAGGCCTTTAATATATAGAAATCATACTTGTAAGGAATAAGCTAAATTACTTTTCATAACCTTTTTTACAAGCTTAGTATTTCATATAATTATGGTCAAATGTAAAAAAAAAAGGCCTAGTATAACAACTGGTAAAAATTGATACATCTAAGAAAACTTATATAAAAACTTTGTATTTGTGCTTTTTGAAAGATTACAAGTGTTTAATTCACATTAAACAGATGTTTGTCTTATTTAATACCTCAAAGAAACTTTCTGAAGCTACAAAAAATGACTTTACTTAGCAATAGATTCTTTTACAAGTTTAACTGTATTGGCTATGTACAAATTCCACAAAGCTGGTTGGTGAAGTTATGTAGTATAGTTATGATCAATTTCAGCTCATGTTTATAACAAAAGTGATATGATAAATTCTATAAGTTTTGTGCTAAAGCTGGCAGTAATAAATTTAGGTAAACAAATCTGACAAAACATAGTAAAAGTCAAAAAGAACTATGTGGTATAGACATTCAATGAGAAAAATTAAAACTGCCCACTTTTCATTTGTCAGTACAGAGCACACGCTTCCCATTTGTCTCAGGCACTGTCATCTACCACAGACCAGGAAGTGTTCCCAATTAGGCAATGGCTGTAGGAACACACCTCCTCACTCAAGGGTTGGCCCTACAGCCTGTCACTGCTTCAGGCAGGAAGAAGAGCTGAAAGTAAATGCAGAATGTGTCTACAACTTGGCTGTTCCAGCTGAACGATAAGGAAACTAATAGAAAACGTAGTTCAAGAATAATTATTTTAATGGAGCAAGGATGATAATAAATCATGACATTTCCATATAGAAAATGTTTTCAGTCTTAGCATCTACTTGTTGACAAATACACTATAATTGGTTAATTATTCCAAGTTAAATACTAGTAGACATTCTCAAACTGGATAGTAACATGTTGCTCGTAAAGTGCTGTGGTTATCCATCCCGCCAGCTCCGCCAGGTATTATGCTGACTAGAAAGTCCAGAAGCTAAGCTGCTCACTGACTTCAGAATGATTCCCATCATTGTTTCAAAATGTCTATTGGAATGCATCCTGTACAGTAGCTTTTAACAAGACCAAAAAAAAAAAAGGAGGAAAATATTAAATGGAGACTCTAAGTAGCTATTACCATAATGTGGTGAGAAATACATAAAAGTATATAAAAATTGAGATAAAAATCCAAAATTTGTAAGAAGGTTAAATGCTACCACAGGCTCTGCTTTGTTTGCTCATGAAGAAGATAACCATCGGTCAGAGACTAGGGCACTGCAGCAACACTACAGCCGTGCTCGTTCTTCAGCCAGTTCTACTCATTAGAAAGTAGGTACTCGTCACATATGTGGGCTCACGTGGTGCCGTATGTCTCAGTGGCATGACCCAACTCAGTGTCGTCCTTTTCTATATTCCATTAGAGAGGACTGCCAGATCTTTGCTTCCACAAAAGACAAAGACTTTGTCATTTCTAACCCAGCCTTCTATTCTAAGCAGCATTCATTTGGAATTACCTGGAACATAATTTCTGTGCAAAACTAACAGTAATTAACCACTGTCTGAATGTGGCTTCCATTGATGGTCACCTTTCATAAATAAACACTCAGCGCTTCCCATCTCAAACAGTTAAAGTAACCATGTAGTAATAAAAATCAGGTTTTATTCCCAAGAGTTTCAATAGCTGAATCCATACAAAGAAATTTATTGAAGATTTTAAATGCCATTTTCAAATTTGTTTTTGCAAATAAAATAGAATAAATTCAGACACCTCATCTTTCTTCCCTACCTAATGCAATCCTGCGTGCTGTCGCACTCCGGGAAGGTTTCTCTGGTTCTAGCACCCACGTCTTCTCATCAATTTCATCCATAACATCCCAGAACGCCTTCAGCGTCTCTAATGCCACCAAGAACTGACGATATACATTTACCAAGGAGCTCTGTGAAAAGACGGAAGATAGAAGTTAATGTGCTCTCCATCCAGCAAATCAGTTTACACTCAAAACACTGCTCTCAGGCCGCGGAAGCGGCACCCCTTTCCCAGAGTGTGGACTCTGACAAGCATCAGGGCTCTGTTGCAGGCTTCCTTATGTGCAGAGCATTAGCAATCTTTGTCACTAGTCTGCATTATCAAGAATGCTCTTCATGAAACCATGTGACACACACAATGCATAGAAACAGAAATCACATAATGTGATTATATAGATATAGATATAGATATAGATATAGATATAGATATAGATACACATATAAATAAACTTGATGTTATCATATCTAATGCATTGAGCATATACCTACAATGTTAATACAAATTACATTTTTGCTCTATAAAATGAAATTAAATACAGTGATATTCATAATTGGACTAGATTAACTTGAAATATTGCAAATGAACAAGCTTTGCAGACCTAATTAGTATAAAAGTATGAAAATGTGTTTTGTGGTTGTTGTTCTGTTTTGTTACTTGTTTTGTATTGTGCTGGGGATTAAACCAAGGATGAAGTACATACTAGGCAAGCGCTCTGCCACTGAACTTTATCGCCAACCAAGCTTTGCATTATTTTTTTAAGAATTCAAAGTCAATTTCACAATTGATTTTTAGTCAACCTGTGAATTCAGTTTAAATACATTAATAATTACAAGTTAACTTAAATATAGTTCACTAAATAAACCATGAGCATTTTATAGTATAATTTATATTTTTCCTTTTAGAAAAGGAAAGTATTTCTTATAAAATGGTATGATGCATTTAAAAGATACAACTATTTGCTGAAAGTTTTTGTACCGCAGTTTAAGAAGAATGAGAAAATGGTTTGCATGTATTCATTCCAAACAAGTGACAAAGGAAGCAACACTGGCCCTTGCTCACACTCACCACCCCATCCCTGCAGGAAGGCTGTAGTGTGAGATGAGCCCTTGGCTCCTTTGGAAGAAATGGTTTCACACCTGTAGTCTACTGAGCTAGACTGGAGTGGAAGAATGGGGACTAAACCTTATGTCTGAAAATAACCTTCTAAGCACTAAAGGGAGGGTGTCCTTTTTATGGTACGCTACATTCTGGTACAGATGTAAGTAACATATCACACCGCTCTAGGACTAGCTCTTACACAGCTAGCAATGGAGTTAGCATACCCGGCCTTCTCTGTGTCATCTCTATCTACACCTATGTATTTCATCTATGAATTCAATGTCGACCTCATGCTTAACCCCATTCAAAGGGGACGACGAGGGTTTTTATAGTCACATCTTTTACTTGAAAGTATTTACAAACATATTAGCCATTTCACCTACATACAAAACATATTGTTCAAAAATGTATTTTGAACAATAAATAGTTTTAAAATAAAGAAAAAATCAGTTTAAGAGAAAACCAAACAATACAAATAACCTACAAATTAGATGTATGTGGCAGACCTTGAGCCTAACAGCCATTATTAGACTTTACTAGAAAAACTTTCAGAATAAATGCTTCAAGGTAAGCATTCTAGGTAAGGAAGGAAAAAAAAAAAACTTTGTTAGCAACCTCAGGGATGGAGGAGATGGGAGTAAAATCATCTCCCCAAAAGCCAGAAGTCAGATTTTCAGTCGTTTGATTTGATTGTCAAATCACGCACACTTAGTTTGAAATTATCCAATTAAAATACTATGCTATTCCTATATGTTAACAATAGTATTTATACAGATATGTCAAAAAATAGTGTGGCCAAAGTTAAAGTCAAAAGCCATTATTACCAGTAATAAGTAAGTCTCTATTTTTTAAATAAAAAAAAAAGCCAACTCTTCATTCTGTAATATGTACAAGTTTAGAAATTACTACTGATATAGTTGACATATTGATATAGTTGGTATATTGACATATTGATAAAGGTTCTTTCTGTCAACTTGAAAAATGCTAGATGAAAACCCCAGTAAAAACGAAGTAAGAAATCTTTTGTAAAAGCTACAGCTCTTAATAAAGATGAAAGAAGCCATAAAACCATCAATAAGGACATACATCAACCTGAGCTGATGGGCTGAGGGTGAGTGTGTAAAAGTCATGCCTCTTTTAAAAGATTTGGAAATTTCATTTATTTACAAACTCAAGACATTCCTACCTTATGATCTAGCAATTCCACTCCATGAGAAGTGCAAAAACAAGTGCATACCAACACGTCTGCAAGAATGCCTACTGCAGCCATGATTACAAAAGCCCCAAACCTGCACAAGTCCAGATATGCTGCCAAAGTAGAAGAGAGAAAACTAACAGGAACAAGATCTTAATCTTCAGCATCACATGGACTGTGTGTCCATTTGAATGATGTTTAAATTAACTTAAGATCTATGAAGGAGAAGAGGAAAAAGTGGTACCTGCCAGGACCCTGCTATTTCATGAAATTTTTATCCAAATTGTACTGTACTTAAATATGCCTAAAATAAACTGCCCAGTGTTAGACTCTAGAAGTATAAGCCAACACCAGCTACTGAGTCACATTTCCTGGTGCGACACCGTCCCCTGTGCACAACTAGGCATAATTACGTTGAAATTCTTCTTGAAGTATGTGCCACTTCTTCCATAATGATGGGTTCTTAAAGATGGGCTACCATATGTTATCTTAAGGGCCAAGAAGAGGATCCAGTGTGGTCTTCGTCATATTCATAGCATAGAGGTCATCTAGAGTATTAGTCACCTCCAATCCTGGTTATGGGAACATGGGGGAGCCCTGTTTTCAGAGACCATACATACTTCCTCTGCCCACATGCTGAATGTAAGAAGCTTCCAGGAGGCTGTTGGCGCATCTCCATGGTTCATCAACCCCTACTTTTCTATATATGTGTCTCTCATTTCTTGACCCCATGTCACCCCCAATCAATAAACTGGTCAGTTCATGGCAAAACTCTTTCTTCTTTAAGCTGCCTTTAGTCAGAGTGTTTTATCACAGCATCAGAAAAAGTAACTAAATATAGGAGCTGGTTCCAAGAGTAGGGTGTAGCTATGATGAACTGCCCATGTTGTTTTGGGAAGGACTATGGGAGAACTTTGAGAAAGCCACTGAGTACAGAGCTTAAAGGGCTGTGTTGTGGGCTCTTGAAAGAAGCATGTTGGGAGAAATGGAAATATGGAAACCTGACTTGTGACGTTTCAGAGGAAAGCCAAAACACACTGGGGTTGTGTGTACAATATTTTGTTTTAAGAATCTGCTAGTCAGCTAGGGCTGAAGAAACAGCTATGATTAATGAGAGATCAGCATCACTGATGTGAAATCTATGGGAAATATTTTCTCAGGGTGAGGAACAGAAGAGAAGGGCAAGGCTGCATCTCGTAAGTCATATAGTTGGTACTGGTACTGAAGGCATGAGGGGTAATAAGGACAAGGTTATAGAGAGGGGCTTAGGGCTGGCTACATGACAGGGTCAGTGTCCCTACAGAGGCCAATGGTCATGATACAGCCTCTGTTGCAGTAGAGAAGCTGGGATACCAGAGATGCCAAGACCATGGTGGCTATCTGCTACCAGGGACAGTGACAGGTATGAAGTGGAGCTGTCCTAAGCCTACAAGGCAAGCTGTGTGTGCTTTGGATGGCAGTTCTGGAGAGATGGGCCACTGAAAACCTCTGGAACCCAGAAGGTCCTGAGTCTCAAGACACTGATCCATAGGATCTGGATTTACATTACTGGGGTTTGGCTTTTTTTCTTAATCTTTACTCTGTCCTGGTTCTTGCCTTGTGGAGTGAGAAAGTATGTAACTTGTTTGCAATATTACAAGAGCCTACAATTGAGTCTATAGACTTTTAAAGTGACAACAAAGTTTTAGAGCATGACATTTTTAAGCAGTGAGACTTTTAAAGTTGTATTATATTATATATTATTATATTAACAAGAGATCCTGGGCACACACAAAAACAGAAAAGTTGTGGTTTAATGGTGACATGTTTGTCAACTTGATAAGGGACAAACTGTCCTGTTTGGCTTTTATTGTCAATTTGTTATAACATAGGTCCTCAGGGATGAGGGAATCTCAACTGAAGAACCACTTCAATCAGACTGGCCTATGTGTATGTATATGGGACATTTTCTTATTTGTAATTGATAGAGGAGGGCCTGGCTTCCTGTGGGTGGGTACATCTCTAGGCAAATAGGTATGAACTATATAAGAAGGCACTGAGCATGAGCCAAAGAACATATGAGCAAGCAGCTTTCCTCCATGGTTCCTGCTCAGAGTCCCATCAATGATAGAGAACCTGGAAGTGTAAGTTGAAATAGGGCCTTTTGTCTCCAGTTGCTATTGGTCAGCGTATTTACCACAAGCAACAGAAAACAGACCAGTATACTAGACTACAGCTACTTATAGATAAATATATGCACATTATGGACTAGGTTCTACATAGAGGGGAAAGCATGCTGGTCTCTTTCCTTTCTGAGACCATCCGCTTTCCTGAAAATTTCATGATTTCAATTCTCTTTACAGCTGAACTCTTTACTACATTTTCTATGTAAACTTTCTATGTAACTTTTTATGATACATTATCATTATCTACTAGCCTGCAGGTGGACATAGAGGTTGGTTTCAGTTTCTTTTCAGTGGAGCAGCAATAAACAGATGTGGAGCTATTTCTGCAGTAGGCTACGGACTTCTCTGGGTTCATGCCTGGGAGTGAAGTGTGCCCTTCCTCCAGCCTCGAGCAGGCCCAAGACCTTGTTTACCACAAGAGACCAGATAATAGGACCTAGATGGAACTAACCACCTTGGCTGCATATCAATAGACACCTAAATGGAGTCACCCACCTTAGCTGCGTGTAGATCCTGCTACAGGAACTTGAAAGAAGAACTGCCCCTGGGCTTGCCTTGAGACCTAGAACGAATTATCCCACCCATTTCCCCTGGCTGAAACTAGGAAGGGTTCGGGCGGGGTCTTCCCCTTTAAATTGAAAGTTTAACATTAAACCATCGAGCCTTGATCAGAGAACTTTGTCTTGGCTTCATCTTTTCTCGCTCTCCGTCCCCTTTTCGTTCCCAGCCCTCTTTCCAGGTGAATCTGTTCAACTCGTGGCCGCAGGCGGCTACACTGAAGTATCTTAGTCATATGGAATTTTCTTTTTAATTTGCTGTGACCTCCACATCGATTTCCATAGTACCTAATATTAATTTGCACTTCCACCAGCAGTAAATATGGGCTGCTTTCCCCACATCCTCCGAACATGTATTGCCAGATTTCTTGATGAGTCATTCTTACTGGAGTAAGGAGATATCTCAAAGTAGTTTTAATCTGGGTTTCTTTGATACCTAGGAATATTGAATACTTTTTGAAACATTAGCTATTGGTATATTTTCATATGAAAATTGTCTGTTCATATTCCTAGTCCGTTTATTAACTGGCAGTTTTAGTGTTTAGTTTGCAAATTCCTAAGTAAAGATGACATATTTTTCCTATTCTGTAGATTCTTTCTTTTGTTGATGTTTGCTTCTGTTTTTGTTCTGTGCAGAAACTACTTTTATGTGGTCACATCTGTTGATACTGAGGCTAGTTCCTATAAGTTCTGCCCAGAAAATTCTAGCCTGCTCCAGAGTCTTGAAAAGTATTCCCTATATATCTCTAGCAGTCAGTTTCAGCATTTCAGGTTTAAAATGAAGGTATATGATCCATTGTAAACTGGTCTTCATACAAGCTAAATGATATGTACGTATTTTCATTCTTCTGTAACTAGAATTCCTCTCTTACACTCTTCTTTTACTCAATATGGCATTCAAAGCCCTAGCTATAACAATTAGAAAAGAGAAAGACTATGTTCATAGCAGCCTTATTTATAATAAGCTGGAAAGAACCCACCCAGATGTCCTTCAACAGAGGAATGGATGCAGAAAATGTGGTACATTTACACAATGGAGTACTACTCACCTATTAAAAACAATGAATTCATGAAATTCGTAGGCAAATGGATAGAACTAGTAAATATCATCCTGAGTGAGGTAACCCCATCACAAAAGAACACACATGGTATGCACTCACTGATAAGTGGATATTAGCCCAGAAGCTCACAATACCCAAGATACAATTTACAGACCACATGAAGCTCAAGAAGAAGAAAGACCAAAGTGTGGATTCTTCAGTCCTTCTTAGAAGGGGAAACAAAATACTCATGGGAGGAAATACTAAGACAAAGTGTGGAGGAGAGACTGAAGGAAAGGCCATCCAGAGACTGCCCTACCCGGGGATCCATCCCATACACAGTCACCAAACACAGACACTATTGTGGATACAAAAAGTACATGCTGATGGGACCCTTAAATAGCTGTCTTCTGAGAGGCTCTGCCAGAGCCTGACAAATACAGAGGTGGATGCTCACAGATAACCATTGGACTGAGCATGGGGACTCGAATGGAAGAGTTAGAGAAAGGACTAAAGGAGCTGAAGGGGTTTGCAACCCCATAGGAAGAACAACAATATCCACCAACCAGACCCCTCCAGAGCTCCCAGGGACTAAATCATCAACCAAGGAGTACACATGGAGGGACCCATGGCTCCAGCTGCATATGTATCAAGGAAAAGCCTTATCTGGCATCAATGGGAGGGGAGGCCCTTGGTCCTGTGAAGGCCCAGTGTAGGGGAATGCCAGGGAGGGGAGTTGGGAATGGGTAGGTGGGTGAGGGAACATTCTCATAGAAGCAGGGGGAGGGAGGATGGTATAGGGGGCTTCTGGGTGGGTGGGGGGAACAAGGAAAAGGTATAACATTTGAAATATAAATAAATAAAATATCCAACAAAATAAAAAGAGAAAAACATTAAAAGAATAAAAATAAGCCAGTCTGTCTCTATATGCAGATATGGTTTGGTATTTAAAAGACATTATAGATTCTACTAACAAACTCTTAATTTTAATAAAACTGTACAATAAAGTTACATATTATAAAACCACCATAAAAAGTAGTCATCATAGATATTATGTAAAGGGAGGTTCTGATATTAAGGTCTAGTTCCCTAATTGGTTCTTGATTTGTCAATAAAGGCTGGGAGCCAATTGCTGGGCAGAAGGTACAGATGGGACATCCAGGTCCCAGGAGGAAAAGGCAGATGCAAGGAATGAAAGAGGCTGCCATGCTTTGAAGAAAAGAGGGTGCTACCACCATATAAGCCTTTGGGCCACTAGGGCCTGCAGCCTCATCAGATAAGGGCAGCAGGCCAAGGATGTTGGCAGGGGCTAGGTGATACAAGCCACTAAGTTTAGGGCAGATGGAGAGACAGAGATGATACATTAATAAGGGCATGAATTTCTAGGCAGGAGGTATTAGCACCCAGCAACTGTGCTAGCAGATAAGTTCTAAAGTAATAAAGCTGTCTGAGTGTCCTTTATCCACAGATTCAAGGGTCTTTGGTTTTCGCTGGTAACATGACCCTTCCTGGAGCAAAGATGGGTAGAGAGAGAAAGGCTGGGTTGGGGCTGGCAGCAGCTGATCCCACAGCCAAGCTGGAGCAAAGGCCATTAGAAAAGGAAATCGGTCCATCTGCCTAAAAATTTCTCAAATTCATTGTTTTTAATACCTGAGTAATATTCCATTATGTAAATATACCACATTTTCTGTATCCATTCCTCTGTTGAAGGACATCTGGGTTCTTTCCAGCTTCTGGCTATTATAAAAAGGCTGCTATGAACATAGTGGAGCATATGTCCTTGTTATATGTTGGAGCATCTTCTGGGTATATGCCCAGGAGTAGTATAGCTGGATCCTCAGGTAATGCTATGTCTAATTTTCTGAGGGACCACCAGACTGATTTCCAGAGTGGTTGTACCAGCTTGCAATCCCATCAACACTTGAGGAGTGTTCCTCTTTCTCTGCATCTGCTATCACCTGAGTTTTTGATCTGAGCCAGTCTGACTGGTGTGAAGTGGACTCAGAGTTGTTTTGATTTGCATTTCCCTGATGACTAAGGATGCTGAACATTTCTTTAGGTGTTTCTAGGCCATTTGAGTTTCCTCAGTTGAGAATTTTTAATAAGGTTATTTGGTTGTCTGGAGTCTAATTTCTTGAGTTCTTTGTATATATTGGATATTAGGCAAATGGATGGAACTAGAAAATACCATTTTAAGTGAGGTAGCCCAATCAAAAAAGAACATGCATGGTATGTACTCACTCATAATTGGGTATTAGCCCAGAAGCTCGAAATACCCAAGATATAACTCACAAACCACATGAAGCTCATGCAGAAGGAAGACCAAGTGTGGGTGCTTCAGTCCTTCTTAGAAGGGGTAACAAAATACTCATGGGAGCAAATATGGAGACAAAGCGTGGGACAGAAACTGAAGGAGGGGCCATCTGGAAACTGTTCCACCTGGGTATCCATCCCATGTGCAGTCACTAAAAGTAGATACTGATGTGGATGTCAAGAAGTGCATGCTGACAGGAATCTGATATAGCTGTCTCCTTAGAGGTCTGCCAGAGTCTGACATATTCAGAGGCGGATGCTCACAGCTAACCATTGAACTGATCATGGGGTTCCCAGTGGAGGAGTTAGAGAGAAGACTGAAGGAACTGTAAGTGTTTGTGGCCACATGAGGAGAGCAACAATACCACCCAACCAGAGCCCCCAGAGTCTAAACCACCAGCCTGGGAGCACATAGGGAGAGATCCATGGCTTGACTCTATATGTAGGGGAAGATGGCCTTGTTGGGCATAGGTGGGAGAGGAAGTCCTTGGTCTAGTGAAGGCTAGATGCCCCAGTGTGGGAGAATTCGAGGATGGGGAGGTGGTAGTGGGGGGGGTAGAGAAACATCCTCATAGAAGCAGGAGGAAGGGGGATGGGATACAGGGTTCGTGGGTGGGAGGGAAATGGGGGAAGGGGATCACATATGAAATGTAAATAAAATATCCAATAAAGAAAAAAAATGTAGAATCCAAAGGAAAAAAAAAAGGAAGTCAGGTTGGGGCTGATTTTGATCTATCCCAGAGCTAAGCCTGGTGGGACAAAAGGGAGCTGTGAGGGGCCAGAGCATAGCAGCTCTGGGCAAGGTGATAACGTGCACTTAACACTATAACCAACAATATCAACCATGTAATCTCAGAGAAGTAAATTAGGATAAATATCCCATTCAAAATAACTTAAAAAGGAAAGAAAACAAAAACATTACCTAAAAACACACACCTAACCAAAAGAATGAAGACCACTACAATAAAACCATAAGGACATTAAAACAGAAGGTAAAGAAAGACACCAGGTGATGAAAAGACCTGACTCACCCTGGGTTGGTAGAGTTAATGTTGTGAAAATGGATATACTAGCAAAATTAACCTACAAATTGAATTCAGTGCTCTTAAAAGTTCTGATATCACAGTTGAAAAGAAGATAGCCTTATTTCACAAATAAGAGTAGGGAAACAGTGTGAACCAGCAAAAGAATAAAATTAGATATACATTTTCACCTTGTACAATATTTTAAGTTCAGAATTCTTATGTGAACTTGTAAATATTGAACCCATTTATGAAATTGGTCCTATAGAAAAAAAATACATATCTTCAACCTAAGACGGTCAATTTCAAGTCTTATCAAGTAGTCTTCACACAAGTCTAAAACAATGTAAGATTAAATAAGTGAAAGACACTGAAATGGATTGTGTCCTTCCTTATACAGTTCAATACAGCAAATATGAACAATAATTCTACAAAATGTTAGGTCCAATATCGATGACACTATAAAGTATGGCAGGTAAGATCATCACGTATTACAGTCAAAGCTCCAGTCCCACACTATGCTCTCTATGTCATTACATCTCTCTCAGCAAATATCTTAGTCAGTGTTCTATTGCTGTGAAGAGACAGCATGACCACAGCAATTCTTATACAGGGCATTCTATTGAGGCTGGCTTTTGATTTCAGAGGTTTAGTTCATTATTGTCATGGCAGAAAACATAGTGGCATGTAGTCAGACATGGTACTAGAGGAGAGCCAAGAGCTATATATCTGGATCAGCAGCCAGCAGGAAGAACAAACTGAGCCACTAGTAGCTTAGTCTGAACTTCTGAGACTTGAAAGTCTGTCTCCTCCAACAATGCCACACCTATTCCAACAAGGCCACACCTCCCAATAGTGCCACTCCCTAGTAATCAATTCAAACCATCATAGCAAGTAACTCAGTCTCAGATTCATGTGGTAACTGGTTTTCCTTTCCACAAGATAATTAGTTATAAAGAGAAAACGTTTACTTTAACTCACAGTTTGGAATTACCAGTCCCAAACTGGAAAGCACTGTTGTGTTGGCCAAGCAATGAGGGGGCCTATTAACAAATGTGGAGGAGTAGACTCCTCAAGCACACCTAGAAAGCAAAGAAGACAGAAGAAGAGAACAAGGTCCTTCAATTTCCTTCAATGACCTAAGATCTTTCTACATACTACAAGTGAGCTGCCAATGACACCATTCTGCAGACCAACACTTTATGTGGCCTTTGGGGGATACTTATCAACATCATAGCACTTCTACACTACAGAGATCCTTCCAAGATTTGAGAAGGATAATCTATATAAAATGTCAACTGCTCGATATATAGTATGTCTTTACACTTTCAATGAAAATATTTGAAGACATAAAGTTCCTGACTTAAAAAATTTTGTATCCTAGTTGATTTAAAGACAAATCAAATAGGAAAATACTTGAACCATGGATACTTATATAATTAACACATAAAAGCTATTTAAAGCATAAATAAAATAGAAATGAATAGACATTAACATAAAATGGGGAAGAAATAATTTCCTAAAGTCAAGAAGCATATGATCTAAGAAAAATACTGCCTTGTGAGTGACACATCACTGCTCTAATTGCAGAGCTACATGGTGAGCAAAGAAACAGTTTCAGGGTTCGGAAAGGTAGAAAAAAAATGAAGTGCTTGGAATATCTTAATTGTCCAAAGTGACTTTTCCTCCATGATAGCTCACTGCCATGGTCTCTCTTCTCTCTTATTATCTGACAGCATTCCCATTATTTGTGACACTCTATAGCAGGGCATCAGGGAATTGGTGACTATTTTGCAGATCCCATGGGACCTTAATCAATACCCTTAACCCTTTCCAAACTAATCAATCTTAGATCCATTATGAATCTGTTTGAACAACTTTGTTCTATTTTTTCCACTAATTCCTAGTTAGAATGGTTTAACACAGACAAACAAAGACACACGCACACACACACACACACACACACACTGTTTTTTATTTTCTTCTTTGTACTTTTTATTTCCTATAAAACAATGTATTATTTTCATAATACTAAAAAGCCTATGTAGAAACTGGAAAAGATGATCTATTAGCTTTCTTTGTATTTCATGATGTTTATAATATGTTAAAAATATTAATTTAATAAGATAATTTCAACCTATGCCAGTGCAACTGGTAAACTAACCCAAAATGCCATCATTTATGCATATATTCCCAAGAAGATGATTAAAGAATATGAAATGAAAGAATGAAAATGCAGAGTAGAGCCTGGTGTGGTGGAACACACCTAGAACCCCAAGAGTCAGGAAGCTGAGAAAGAAGACCAGGAGTTGACAGCCAGTCTTGGCTCCAAATACAAAGTCTAAATAAAAACCATTCTCAAACAAAACAAAACAGATGCAGGACAGAAATGAATAGCTCACAAACAATCAAACTCAACGTACAAACAGAAGGCTAAGTGACCCCCAAGTCAATAAATTCAGAGGTAAAAAGTATTTCATAATCAAAACAAAGTCACAGAAGCCTTTCAGCTAAATCTTAATATGGTGGGAATAGAAATGCTAAAGAACAATGTCTTCCAGAATCTTCTATCACAGATAGATATAAAAATGGATAGGGAGACAGAGAGCGAAGGAGCTGGAGGAAGAAGATAATAACTATGGAACACTTTGAGAAAGCTGGAGAATATCCAGAAGTTAAAAAAAAAACATGGTGGCCAAGTAAATTTGATTCCACCTACTTTAAAATATTTCCAGTAAAGGGCCATATGAAGGTACACCAACTACAACAGGATTTATTTTAATATAGAGTAGGGTTGAGATAGGAAAGGAGTGCTAACAATTCAGCTAGCCCTAGTATGTGTGTCTTAGTTAGGGTCACTATTGTTTTGATAAAACACCATGACCAAAGCAACTTGAGGCCAAAGGACTTATTTGGCTTACAACTTCTACATAATCATTTATCACTGAAGAAACTCAGGACAGAAACTCAAACAGGGCAGGAACTTGGAGGCAGGACCTGATGTAGAGGCCATGGAGGGGTGCTGCTTACTGGATTGCTTCTGGTGGCTTGCTTAACCTACTTTCTAACAGAACCTAGGAACCAGCAAAGGGATGGCCCCACCTACAAGAGGCTAGGCCCTCCCAAATCAATCTTTTTTTTTTTTTTTTAATAAAAAGCCTACAGGCTTGCCTCCTTATGTCCATTTCTTAATTGAGGTTCCCTCCTCTCAGATGACTTATGCCAAGTTGACATAAAACTAGCCAGCACAATGAGTATAGGGAAGACAACCACATAGTTTAAAAGGCAGGAAGGGTAAGGCAGTTTTAAACTACCACTGCTTCTGAAGTACGAGCTAATGAGTACAAAAGCAAAGGTTTTATGTGTCCCATGACTAGACGATGTACCTTTAAAAAAGGTTTATTTCTTGGCTTCTATCACATTGTCATCTGGAAGTGATGTGTGCTTAGTTCTAAACTCTTTAAACAAACCCAAACCACAAAAGAATACCTGTCCCTGAAATGATTAGAAATATTTTCTTGGGCTAGAGAGATGGCTCAGTGGTTAAGAGCAGTGACTGGTCTTCCAGAGGTCCTGAGTTCAATTCCCAGTAACCACATGGTGGCTTACCACCATCTGTAATGGGATCTGATGCCTTCTTCTGGTGTGTCTAGAGACAGCTACCTTCTGAAGATGAGCTACAGTGTATCCTTATACTTAAATAAGTATTGAAAAAATATATTTTATGTTCAACAAATTACCTTGGGGTAAGCAGACCTATGAAGCTAATACTTCACAGCCCACTTCCAGCCCACTGTTACAGAAGTTACAGACGCTTTCCACATACTGACAAAAAGTCAAATGAACAACTCTGAAGAAGGTTACAATTCTCTAAGGCCAAGGAAATCATCTGAAATAAGCCTAGTCCTGCTTTTTGTGAACAGAATTTAAACATACTGGCAGCAAAATTTCTTAGAAAGTCAAATACAGTAGCATAGGGTTTGTTCACCTTTGAGAAACAAGTCAAATGATTGAGACACAAGAAAAAAGCCAAACTTCTGGACTTTTTAAAATGGTGTACTCTTGTCTTCACCATCATTATTGCACATAACAATGCCTATTTCTATAAGCCTAAGATACCCCCAGACAGCAAAGGCTAAGATAAGGGCTAGTATGAGGGAAAGTGTTAGAAATGAACATGAACATAAGGAATGGAAATGAGGTACTGATTGGCCACCACAGGGAGCATCCTTTTGAAATGATCCTGTGACAATAAAAAGCACTATGAAAAGCTGAAGAGGAAATTCTCCTTACTAACCTTACAGGGAGCCTTTAGTTACTTGTTTGCATGCTCCACTGAACAACTGTCACAAGGGGTATAAAATCTCACAATCTCACGTGTACTCTTATATACACAGCTGCCTCAGGTCTCCCACAAGACTCCTGGATCTGTTGCTAGGAAAGCCCCAGAGAGGAGAATACTCCATTACGAAGCTGAAGGAAACAGCATGGCAGAGTGAGACTGAGGGAGGGAGGTAGCCTGAAGGAATCAGCAAGTGACACCAGTTGATGGAAAACATTCACCACAAGAAATTAGCTCATAGAAAGGCTTAATGGTAATCAAAGGGTAAAAGAGAATCTCTGTCTGCATGAAACACTGTCCAGTTGGGCTTTCCTCAAAATTCTAGAGTTCCCTATATAATCTAAACACAAGTATATTATTAGTACAGGAGTGGAAAATGAGCTTAACCTATAGACTACCTCTCTATACTCATAATAGCATCATAAAGAAAGAGAAAATTTTAATTTTGACAAAGTTCAATTGCCAACTAGTTCCCCCCTAGATGTTGTCTTTGGTGACTATCAAGATGTCTCTGTCTGATTGAAAGCGTCAAGTATTTTCTAGGTTTTTTTTTTCCAGAGTTTTGAAGTTTCAGCTTTTATGCTATGCTTCTTATCCATTTTGAGTTTATAAGAGTTAGAGGTCAACTTTTGGCAGAGACTTCAATTGTCGCCACATCATTTGTTGAGAAGACTGCCCTTGCTGTACCCATTTGTGTGCACCTCTGTTGAGCACTAGTGTCTGTGAGTCTGCTCTGCACTTCATGTCCCACTGACCTATTGCTGACCCTTCTGACACCAGATTATCATAAGAAAAGCAGATCTTTAAATCTTTAGACCACATGTAGTTATTCCTCCATTTCAGTTCTCCAGTTATTGGTCTATCAAGGTCTTTCTGTTTTGATATGATTTTAAAGTAATTTTCAGGGCCACTGGTAATAAATTGAACTTTTCAGTGGGCTTTTATAGAATCCACAGGTCAATCAGAAAAGGAGTGGCATCTTAACAACTCTGAATCCTCGAACTCACAGACACAGTTCACATACAGATTTGAGAAAACGTGCAGGTACTTCAGCAGAGATGCATGTATGTCAAGCTCATGGACAGAGGTTTCACCTTCAGTCATTAAGAAAATGAAACTTGAACACATTTAAGATACCATCAAATGTCCACCTCAGTGGCTACAATGAAAGCAAGGGTCTGAGCACACACAGCAAGGGTCTGAGCATAGCAAGGGTCTGAGCACAACAAGGGTCAGCAAGGAAACAGCAGAATAGGAAGTATCAGACACTACTGTTAAAAAGGCACAACAGTACAACATTGACAAATACTTCTTTGTCAAAACTCAAGCAAGGTAGATGAGTGGGTTTATTTCTGGGTCTGTAATTTGATTCCATTGATCAAATATCTATTTCTATAACAATATCACGCAGTTTCTATTACTATCGTTCTGTAGTACAGCTTGAAATCAGGGATATTGATTAACTCCAGAAGTTCATTTACTGTACAGGATTGTCAGGATTGTCTTACCTACCCTGCTTGTTTGTTTGTTTTTTCAAATAAGGTTTAAAATTGTTCTTTCAAGGTCCGTAATGGCAATTGCATTGAATCTGTAGATTGCTTTTGGTAAGATGGCCACTTTTACTATGTTAAACCTATCTATGAACACAATCTTCTGAGATCTTCTTCAATTTCTTCCTTCAGAGACTTGAAGTTCTTGTCATACAGGTCTTTTACTTGCTTGGTTAGAGTTACACTAAGATATTTTATATTATTTGTGGCTATTGTGAAGTGTATTGTCTCCCTAAATTCTTTCGCAGCCTGTTTATCATTTATACAAAATAGGCTACTATTTTTTTTTAGTTAATTTTGTACCTAGTCACTTTGCTGAAAGTGTTTATCAGCTGTAGGAATTCACTGGTAGAAGTTTTGGGGTCACTTATGTATACTATCATATCACCTGCAGATATCGATACATTGACTTCATCCTTTCCAATTTGTATTCCCCTGATCTTCTTTAGTTGTCTTATTGCTCTAGCTAAAACTTCAAGTACTATATTACATAGATAAAGGGAGAGTGGGCAACCTTGACTTGTCCCTTATTTTAGTAGAATTGCTTTAAAGTTTTTCTCCATTTAATTTGATGGTGGTTGTTGGCTTGCATTATGTTCAAATATGTCCCTTGTATTCTTGAGCTCTCCAAGACTTTATTATGAAGGGATGTTGGATTTTTGTCAAAGCCTTTGTTAACATCTGATGAGATAATTATATGTTTTCTTTTTCTTTTGGTTTGTTAATATGGTGGATTACACTGACAGATTTTTGTATGTTGTACCATCTCTGCATCTCTGGGATCAAGTCTACTTGATCACAATGAATTACCTTTTTGGTGTAATCTTGGATTAGGCTTATGAGTATTTGTGTTTAGCTATGCACTTTGTATCCCTTAATCTCTCCAAGACTTTTAACATGAAGGGAGATTGGATTTCTGTAAAAGGCTTTTTCAGCATCTAATGAGATAATCATTTTTTTTTCTTTCAGTGTGTTTATATGGTAGATTACATTGATGGATTTTAATATATTGAACCATACCGGCACCTTTGGGATGAAGCCTATTTGATCATGGTGGATGATTTTTCTGGATGTGTTACTGGATTCAGTCTGCGAGTATTTTATTGAGTAATTTTACATCAATGTTCATAAGGGAAACTGGTCTGAAATTCTCTTGCTTTGTGGAGTCTTTGTGTGGTTTAAGTATCAGGGTGACTGTGGCCTTAATAGAATGAGTTTGACAATGTTGCTTCTATTTCTATTTTGTGAAATAGTTTAAGGAATATTTATATTGGTCTTCTTTGAAAGTCTGGTAAAATTCTGTGCTAAAACCATCTAGTTCTGGGATTATTTTGGATATGAGAGTTTGATGACTGCTTCTATTTCCTTAGTGGTAATAGGACTATTTAAATTATTTACCTGATTTTGCTATAACTGAAGACTCCTTTTTATTCCATTTTGTCTCCATTAGAAAACTAGGCCATGGTCCACTTGCTATACAGGGTGTAAGATACTCAGTTTGTGCAACTGATCTGCTTGTCTGACTTGCTTTGGGGCTGAAGACTGCAGTCTCCAGTTTAGCACCTCCTGGTGAGAACAGCAGGAGGCTAGGTAAGGTCTCTGCAGGGAATTGTGCTTCTCTTAGACTCTGAAAGAGGAGGGAGGCCTCCCTCTGCCCTTTGTTCTCAGCACTTGTAAGACTTGAGTGCCTGTTCACATGGTAAAAAGTTCACTACAAGTTTGCATATAAATTCAGGCCATAAATTGGATAGGAATTTTATAACAGAGAATGTCTACATTTATATCCACTAGGAGCAATTATCTGGACAAACACTCATCAATTGTTACTATTTTACATGTTCATGGAAAGTTAAAGACCTAATCTGTGCTTTAAATTTTGTATAGATAAACACAGTCAATATCTTATCTCCTGTTTTTGCACCTGTGGTCCTGTGGTGTATATCTTCTTTATGACCTTAGGTTAATGATTTTGTAATCCCTTGGAATGTTTGTAATTCCTTGTAAGTTTTAGAAGTCTGTTGTTATCTCAGAAGCAATTAAGCAGTTCTGTTATAAAAGGGGCTCTCTCTGTATGCCTTACCATTTGGAAATCATGGCGGCCCTTGCATGCTAGTTATAGAATAAATGTTCTCTGTTTTTGCATACAATCTGAGTCTGGGGTCTTCCTTCAGTAAACTTCGGACCATTGTATAACTATGGTAAGTAGTATAAATCAAGAAAATCATCTATTTCCTTTAGATTTTCCCACTTTATAGAGGACAGTAATGGTTTTTTTTTGTTTGATTTATTTATTTATTTATTTATTTATTTATTTATTTAATTTAGTTTTGGTTTTTCATGACAGGGTTTCTCTGTATAGCCCTGGCTGTCCTGTAACTCACTCTGTAGAACAAGCTGGTCTTGAACTCAGAAATCTGCCTGCCTTTGCCTCTCAAGTGCTGGGATTAAAGGCATGTGCCACCACTGCCTGGTGAGGACCATCCTTTGAAGTAAGGTCTTATTATCTTTTGGTACAGTCCTCAGTCTCCATTGTTAATTTGAATGTGTCTCTCTGCCATTTACTTAGTTTGCCTAAAAGTTTGTCTATCTGGTTGATTTTCTCAAAGAACTATCTCTTATGAAAGCATTTTATTTGGTGCTGTTATATCTGGATGTCTGCATGTAGAAGAATGAAAATAGACCCATATTTATTGCCCTGCACAAAACTGAAGTCCAAGTGGATCAAACACATCAATATAACACTGGATACACTAAATCTAATAGATAAGAAAGTAAGGAACTGCCTTGAACACATTAGTACAGGAAACAACTTCCTAAACAGAACACCCATAGCTCTGTCATTAAGATTAACAATTAACAAACTGAAAAGCTTCTGTAAAGCAAAAGACATCATGAATAAGACAAAACAGCAGCCTACAGAATGAGAAAAGATCATCACCAACCCTACATCAGACAGAAGGCTAATATCCAAAATATATACAGAACTAAAAAAATTAGACACCAGTAAACCAAATGGCCCAATTAAGAAATGGAATACAGAGCTAGACAGAGAATTATCAACAGAGGAGTCTCAACTGGCCTAGAAGCACTTAAAAAAAAAAATGTTCATTGTCCTTAGTCATCAGGGAAGTGCAAATCAAAACAACTCTGAGACTCCATCTCAGAGTGATGATTTCCAGTCAAAATGGCTAAGATCAAAAACTCAAGTGACAGCACATGCTGGTAAGGATATAAAGCAAGAGGAATACTCCTCCACTGATGGTGGGAGAGCAAATTTATACAACCACTCTGGATATCAATTTGGCAGTTTCTCAGAAATTGGGAATAGTTCCATCTCAAGACCACTCCTGGGCATAAATATAAAAGTTGTTCCACCATGCCACAAGGACACTTGCTCAACTATGTTAATACTAGCTTTATTCATACTAGTGAGAAACTGGAAATAGGCTAGATGTCCCTCTACTGAAGTATGGATTTAAAAAAATGTGGTTCATTTATATAATGGAATACTTCTCAGTTATTCGAAACAAGGATATCATGAAATTTGCAGGCAAATGGATAGAAATAGAAAAGATTATCCTGAGTGAGGTAACCAAGACCCAGAAAGACAATAATGGGGTAAGGATAAAATGGGGAGGGGGGAGAGGTGGGGAGAGGGCTGGGAAAGAAAACTGAAACCTCTGGGACAAAATGAAGATCTGCCATGGGGGAGGCTCCCAAGAGTCTATGGGTATGACCCTAGCTGAGACTCCTAGCAGCTACAGATATAGAGACTGAAATGGCTACCTCCAGTAGCCAGGAGAAACTTCCAGTGGAGGGAGGAGGACAAAACTTATGATCTAAAAATTGTTCTTCCTACAATATGTGCAGGGATAAAAATGGAGCAGAGATTGTGGAAATGTCCAACTAAGGACTGGCCAAACTTAAGACACATCTCATGGGAGATTGCCAAACATGACACTAATAACGATACTCTGCTGTTTACAAACAGGAACCTAGCATAACTATCTTCTGAAAGACTTCATCCAGTAGCTGATAGGAACAGACTCAGAGACTCACAGCCAAACATGAGGTAGACTCTTGTAGAAGAGTACAGGGAAAAACTGTGGGTCTTGGAGTGGTCAGGGACACCACAAAGAAGACGTACAGAATCAATTAACCTGGGCCCATGGAGCTTCACACAGACTGAACCACCAACCAACAAGCACACAGGGCCTGGACCTAGCCCCCTATTCATTTGTGGCAAACATACAGCTTGGTCTTCATGTAGGTTCCCTAACAATTGGACACAGGTGCCTGCCTTTGGTTCCCTTTCCTCTAGCTGGGATCCCTTGTCTGGCCTCAGTGGGAGAGGATGCATTTAGTCCTGCTGCAATTTGGTGTGCCAGGGTGGGTTGGTACTAGGTTGCAGAGCTTCCCTTCTCTGAGGAAAAGGGGAGGGGGTGATGGGAGAAGGATTAGTAATGGTGGAACTGGGAGGAGAGCAGGGAGTGGGGCTGTAATCGGCATGTAAAGTGAAGAAATAAATATATTAGTGATGAAAAAAGAAAGAAAAATAGTTAGATAGTTCCCAAAGAAGTTAAATATATAGCTTCTGTAATATCCAGCCACTTCTCTCCTAAACATGCTGTCAATAGAAATACAAGCATATGCTTAGACAATGACATATACTGTTTATAGCAGCTTCGTTCTTATATGCAAAAGCCATGTGCATCAAAACAAAGACGTCACAATTGACACAGTTGACATCATAGGGTACCTGGTCTCCGTTGGTTTATGTGTGACACAACTCGTGAGCCTCAAGAGTATCATGGAAGAGGTGGTGCAAGGCTTGTAAGAAGCAGAGGATCAGAAAATCTGCTGTGAGACTGTACCTCCTAGAAATGGCAGGGAAGTTATACCCACAATTCCTCAACAACATGTTTGCCTAAACATGGTATGAATAAGAATGACACCAACAGACACACTAACATGGAAGGCGGAAACTTCAGCTAGGACTCTTCCCTAGACAATGAACTACAGAGTGGGTAGGATCGTTCTCTCAGTAGATAAGCCCCTAATGGTTGATCAACAGCAAATGGTCAGCTCTGAAATGAGAGGTGTGGGAAGGAGCAGACAAAGGAGGCTTGGAGAGAGGAAAGGTAAGGGGGAAATTATCTAATTATATTCCATTAAAATAAAAAGAGTTAAAACTGTATGTATGGTTATGTGCATTCATGTGTGTGCATGCAAATGAGTGTGTACCTTGGCAGTGGTATTCAGGGCTAAGGATAGCGTTAGGGGTCAATCTTCACCCTGAACCTTCTTTGAGACAAGATCTCTTTCTTGTTTTTCTGCTGTACTTGCCAGGTTTCTCCCCACAGAAACTCTGGGATTAAAGATGCTCCCACTACATGTCCAGTTTTTATATGGACCCTGAGAATTTGAACTCTGGTCTTCATCCTTGCAAGGCAAGCACTTTTAGCCAGGGAGCCACTTCCCAGCCTAACAGCCTAGGAAACTCCTGAAAATTTGTGTCCACAGACAAGTTAATGGCAGCACGTGGCAGATTCATAAATACTTCAGAATAAAAAAGCATAAACTATATGACATGCTGCATGGTGAACCTCAAAACAGTTATACCAAAGAAAGAAACCTGTCATTGGAAAGCACAGCACACAGAAAGATAACAGTGACAAAAGCTAGAGGAGGAACAGGACAGAAGGGACAAGTGAGGGAGCCACTAAGGGGAAGGAGAGTGTAAATTTGGTAGTGGTGTTAGTTATCTTGAGAGTGGAGATGATTTCACAGGTGACTATTTGTAAAAACTCATCCAATTGTACATTTTAACTGTGTTCCACTAATTTGTCAATGACAGCTCAACAACACTCACCATGGTCTCCAGACAGTAACAGATCTACCAGTATGTCTGCATTGTTTTCCTTAACAATTAAAAAACTTAGGCCAAAGTAACAATGCTCCTTACAGCTAAGAGAAGACAAAAGAATAAGTGGTTCATATCCATGAACACACAGAGATAATGAGATCTTATCAGATACATAGTACATACACTGGAGAAGGAAGAAAGATAGATGCATGTGGACTAAAATATGGCTCTTACCCCATAGCTGCTATTAAGTCATGTTAAACTACAAAAGCACTTAGGCATTAAAGTGTGAATACTGCCAGACTCAAAGTGCAGTGCTTATTATCTTTAAAAGCATTTTGTTACTTTCTTAATGCCTGAAGAGAAGCAGTAACGGCAGTCACTTAAGCAGATCTCAGAGTGTAACATCTTCCTCTTAAGCACTATTCTTTCCAGTATTTTAATAATGTTCACATAGTCCTGGAATGTGAGCTTTTGTGCTCTGATGACACTTAAATTAATAGCATAATTTTCTAGGACTTGCAACAGTTGCTTCCTATTCTGATTTTTTTTTATATATTTCTCTATAATACTGGCAGATAAACCCTCTAATAACCATTTTTATCTTTGGATGATTCAAAAGTTTTGCATAGAATGTGAAAATATGAAGAGATTAAACTTCAGAAATTTAATTTTAATGTTGACTGCAATATTTCCAATCAGGTAACTTTAAGTAAATCTATATATCCAGTTCATTTGATTTTACCTGTATTTCCAGAAAGATCCTCACCTGTGTCTGTAGTTACATCTGTGACTGCATCTATTCAATCCCATGTTTCCTGTTAACTGAATCCACAGAGGACTTGTCTGTCCTGTTCCAATATTATTGCAACTGCAAGTGACCACTTCAGGCATTTGCTCCTCTTTCAATTCCTGTGAAGAAGCTATGTGCCACGAGGGAAAAATGAAGCACAATCCCATCATGTCTGACAGGACAGCTGTAGCAATTTTACTAAGAAAAAGAAAATCTGTCAAGCTCATGTTGAAAATAAGTAGGCACTTTTAATATTGTCCTCAGCTTTCCATGTTGTACACTACAAAACAAAGCAACAACAACAAAAAGCAAAAAACTATCAAGTCAATTAGTGAAAAAAAATCCAGTCCATCTTTGTCTGTATGTGTGTTATACGTGTAGTGTATGCATAGATGTACATGTGTGTTGTACATGTGTGTGGACTCATGTGGCAGCCAGAGATCATTACCAGGTATCTTATTAGCTTCTACCTTTTTTTTTTTTTGAGACAAAGTCTTCCTCTGAACTTGAAGCTCCTAGATTCAGCCAGATTGGCCGATGCACAGGATCCAGGGGTCTGCTTCTCACTGCTGCATACCATTAGAGTCACGGACAAGTGCCACCATGCATAAAATTTACTTGGTGCTGGGAATTCAAACAGCTAGTCAGGCTTATGCAGTAAGCATTACCAATGGAACTACTTCCAGAAACCAATATAATTTTCTGTTATGCAGTACAGTGTCAATACCTGACAAAGAAAAAGCTAGCTATATAGAACTTTTTCTCATGCATACCAAACATAAAATAAAAAAAATGAAAGGACTAATCTTACACACATAGCTGGAGACAGGACACTTACTCCATTGACAGCACTTTAAAAATACACACTGTCCTGTTGCCTCTGCTGTCTCCTCCGCAGCTCGGAATCCTTCTACACATGACACTGAGATGCTTTGGCTTTTGATAATTTCTCTCTCTCTCTCTCTCTCTCTCTCTCTCTCTCTCTCCCTCTCTCTCTCTCTGTGTGTGTGCGAGTGCACACACACACACACACACCAGAGAGAGACAGGGGGGGGGAGGGAGAGGGAAAGAAGGAGAGGGAGAGGGACAGAGAGAAAAGCACACACATACATACAAGCACACATGCAGGGAGGTATTTCCTGCCAGAAAGTTCTAGTGCCTCTCACACATTTCATAACTGATCACTAGTCTGTTTCCAACCTGCTAGCTTTTTATCTTCACACTGAGGATGTGTTAAGGTACTTTCAGAAAGAGCCACAGTGTGCGTGCAAATGCTCCCATGCACTGGTGGGCGACAGAGAACAAATGCAAGTCAGTTCTTTCCTTTACCTGTGTGAGTCCTGGAGACTGAACTCAGGTCAGCTCACTAGGTTTGGTGGCAAGCATGCTATGCTGAGTCATATCACTGGTCCCCAAAGAATGTTTTAAAATATGCAAAGACTCCCATGTGTAAGTACACTAAAACCCACCCATCCCAAAGTATTCCCTGGTCTAGGGAAAGACTGGTAAGAAAGTCGGGGGGAAGGGGAGAGCACCAAATGTGAGCAAAGTATAATGATACACACACAGAGGAAAATACCATTATGAAATGACTATTTTATATGTGCACTAAAACCTATTGATGTAAGTGCAAATAGAGTATATTAACTTACTAGAAAGGATTTTTGATCAAAACAAAATATGATAGAGGATGTTATTAACTTAAATTGTATATGTGTTTCACTCATATTGGCTGAAATAATTTCTTCTTATCCAATCATATTTTAAAATATAAATCATAACATTAAGAAGCCATTTGGAATCTGATGTATTTTTCCTTTTACTTGAGGTACATGCTATATATGAATATTTTATCAATTTAGGCTAACCATTGAATATTAGTTTAAATAACAGCAATATATTAACCAACAGACAGCAAGGCATCCAGCTTCTGCCCATGTTCAGGTTAGTCATCTTTCGTGTCTACACCCCTTGCTGAGATTGAGACCTTTCGTGTTCCTCATGCATGTCTCTTTATGGAACAACCAACAATTCTTAAAACCTTAAGGATCCTTAAGTCAACATATAAGCTATCATTGGCTAGATATGTAATGCACATAGACCTGACAGGCACTTCTTTTCCTCTGAGCTCTATACTAAGAGCTCACTATGCACAAACTTTTTATATTTGCATTACATGTTACAATTCAAAAGAACTTTTGTTCATAATCTCAATTTTTGTTATGTGCACTCTATGACACAATTGGTATATGCAGACAGGATTTGATCCAGCCTTTTAGACTGTGTTTAAATTATGAAGGATACTATGAAGATCTAGAGTAGAATCTGGTGTTAACAGGAGCAGGCACATCATTTCAGATGTGCATTAAGGTGGTAGATAAAAGGGCATTTGACAAACAGCTTATCGCATTACAGCAGTCTCTGTGGTCTTCATGCACAGAAGGCGCTACTATTGCAAGAAGCATCCCAAGTGCACAGAGCCAAAATTTCCTACAAGCTTAAACTAACTTTGATAAGTTTGGAAATCAACAGTAATTAAAATTCTCTTTTCCCTAAAATTAAAGTAACTATTGGAGAGTCAAAGGTATCCATCCATTTGATTCTAAAGTCATCTTCTCTCTTTTTATATCTAGCTATAAATAGATATCTAGATATATATATAGACAGACAGACAGACAGACATGTCTCTTGGGGATACTGTTAAATGAGGTAAGATAAACATTAACTCTAAAAAAAACAAAAACTAAGGTGAAAAAGAAAAAGTAACTATAGCCAACCACTTATTATCTCTGCATTATACATAATACAATTGATATCAAACTTATAATACAATTATTTGGTGATGATCAAGACATTAGGTTTGTTTGGGGTCTCTGGCAGGTTAAAACACACAAAACAAAACAAAAAAAACCAAGCAAATAGAGCCCAGCCAACTCACTTTCCACAGTATAACATTATACATAATACCTAAATGAACAAATATATATACTAAATCTGTGATATCACGAATTACAATGCTATCACAGTTTGAATCCCAAATGTTTCCCCAAAGGTCTATGCATTAAAGGCTTTAACAATGTTCCCAAAATGGTGGTACAGAACAGCTAGAAAGCTGATAAGAGGGCTTAGGCCACTGATGTCATTATCTCAGCAGGGGTAGGACCCTTCTTCTTCTTCTTCTCTTTCTCTAAACCACACATTCTTACTGAAAAGAGATACTTTGATCCCAGTCACCTAAAGTAATGAACCCTTCTGGAGCACAGACACTACTTCCAAAACTTAAGTCAAAACAAACCTCTATCTTTTTTTAATTGACTATCTCAAGTATTCTCTTTGGCAACAGAAAAACTGAGTAACATAAATATTAAAAGCACATACTACCAGTTTAAAGTGGTTGACACTGGAGAGAAACAGGTGCGAAGAAGAGTAGAGACGCTGCTACTTTATCTACAACAGAAAGAAAACTATCAAACTCTGCCTTGGATTCTAACTCAAATTATATTCAGGTGTAAGTCTTATTTTGGTAGAAAATTAAAGTAATGTTTTGTCCATACTATGACAAAATGCAATGACAGAGACATTTTACAACCAAATCTGTACCTACTAAGGGGACAATTAAACAAAGATGTAGAACACCTGAATCAAGAAGAGAGCGCACTGCTTTCAGCACCAAAGGAAACAGATAGGTATCGGGTGACTGCTGTGAACACAATCTTCATGGACATGTCCCAACTCCCATGATCCTAAGGATCATTTGAATAAATGTACATTTTATTACTGCTATTTTAGAAATGGCAAGGCATAGTTCTACACTGTACATAAAGATGTACTAAGTGACTATAATTTTCTAATTTTGCTTCGTTTCATTTCCCTTTATTCCATTCCAGGCATTTTTTAAATGGATGTTATTGAAAAAGAAACAAAGAAAGGCAGCTAACAGACACCCGAGTCCAGCAGAGTCCATGACTCCTTTTTCTATCATATTACAGAATTTTAAAAAATGACTTTTCTCTTTTATTTGTAATACTACCAATGACAAAAATAATACTGCCACAGAAGCAAAAGCATGTATAACTTACTAATTTAAGAGTAAAGGAAAATGTAGTTTTGTGAGTTTTCTGACCAAATCAACAAAGGGATAATAAATAAAACCCAACGACATAGACCACCAGTGGTTTCTCAGAGCTGAGCTCTGTGAGCCTCAAGGAAGTTGTGTTTCTTAACAATGTCTATTTCCTTGAGAACCTGTGAACTGAGGCAAATGCAGGCAAGAGACCTGTATAAAACTATACAGTTTAAGAGCCTAGTATAGCAGCTCACCACTGACTGACCAACCATATTCAAGAAACAGAGGCAGAAAGTTCGCCTTAAGTTTCAGGATTGTTGGAGCTACATAATCAGTTCCAAGGCAGTGTGGGCTATACAGTGTAGCCTGCCTCAATAAAACAGACAAAAGCCACGCGGTGAAGTGTAACATGAAGTGGGCATGCCCAACTGTGGGTCTGCAGCTTTGAGGAAGGACCTCACTCCCTGCTGGGCAACAGAACTCTTTAATTACACTCTTCAGTCATCAGAATATCGCCTGTCAGACAGAGGCTGTATCAGAAGTCTCACTCTTCTTCACCCATGGCACTGCCCCAGGAGGATCAGAGTTCTCCATGGTAGGAAATATACTGGACACTGCTTCGCGATTCTAATCAAATCTAAATATTGCAAGTGCCTCTGGCAAGTTTACTCCTTGAAACCTACAGTTCATGACACAGTCTCAGGTAGAAAACAGTCTGTGACCTGGGCAAAATCAAAGTCCTTTTGTCCTAAATGTCTGACATTAGCCCAAGACAATCTATCAGCTGACAATATTGACATGTATGGACTGTGTGTAAAATCTTAAAGGTAACATATTTCGTAGCACATGTGATATGAGGAGGACAGCTCACACTCTATCCTAAATTCTGCATGGAGGATTCACTGAGTAAGGAAGGCATGCATGTGTAAAGGCCCAGTCACTGGGTCTGAGAAGCACTTTTGTGTCTCTCTGGCACACACCACTGCTGCACACGCAGCCGCCTTGCCCTTGCTGCCGATTTCTTACCACAGGAAATGTCTCCTCTGCGCCAGAGTACACTGGCTGCTGCTGATCATGCTGTGAGACACCTGCACTGGTACGAGGCTTGTCATGCCGCACAAAACCCTGCCATCTTCGGCCTGACACTGTGCACGTTATAATTATTCATCCAAATGAGCATGTCAGAGCAGCAGCAGCAGACCTCTCATCAGAGCAAAAGAAAAATACATCAAAACATTATCAACTCAGCAGGAAGACGGGGACCATAAGGAAAATCACCCATTTCTAATATGGATGCCACAAAGCCCTGTCTGTTATGTTACAAAAAGAAAGGAAAATAAAGATCTTCCAAGTTTAAAGTCCAGGAGCACTGAAGCCAGAGAAGAAATACACAGAAGCAGACAAAGACTTTGTAAATCAGTTAGGTGGAATCTATAAAGTGTTTTAAATGCAACTTTATTATTAGACTACAACAGGAACATTCATATGGCTTACAAATCACAACTGATTAAAAACTGTTAAAAAGAGGGAGGGAGGGAAGTAGGGAGGGAGGGAGGAAGGAAGGAAAGATAGGGAAAAAACCATCCTCATCCTGTAGGAGCAGAACTGCCCTAACATAATGTTGTTGCCTCATTTTTAATCTTACTGTCCAGATACAACTTAACATTGCCAACACTCTAATGTTGAAAAGAGTTCATATTTCTATCACCAAAAGCTTTATGACATAGGTAAATACTTAAAAGGAAACATTTTTGAAACTTTCTAAATTTTAATTCCATGTATTTCATTTAAAAAAGAAAACAGAAATTACCTCAAACTGAAACAAATATGGCCAAACTTCATGCACATATATAATACAGACAAGATTAAGTTTAGATTGTTCTATAATACTTGAATATGAACAAAAGACAGATTTTCTTTGACAAGCCAACAAGGCAAGACCATTAATATGGATATACATTACTGCTCTGAAAGTTTGACAAACTATGTAACAGTCTAACAGTGGTGATGAAAAGATGTTCATATTCCCTGTAACCAGGAAAGCATTAGTATCAGAACAATATGAAGGGTGCATAGAACGTTAAAAATACTTCAATTAGGCACAGATCATGACCGTGGCAAAGCTTATCAATTGTTGGCAGTCTGCGGTAATGTAAGAATCACCATGTGTGCCTGGATGCCAGGGCAGACTTACACAAGCAGTTTGGGAAGGGGAGCAGGCAGTATTTAGTAACCTCAGAGGCATGTTCCATATATCAGTTCTAGGAATACTAATACAGAAATCTTCATATATATGTACCGGATAGTACACACAAGGGTTCTGCTGCAGACTGACAGTAAGAAACTGTGGGTAACTTTACTACTCGGGCAGTGAATGAATTGACTGATGAACATAAGGATCTATAGCATTTTAAGAGCAAATTGACACATGCAGACAAGTATGGATAAATCAACTAAATAATGCTGACTTAAAATGCCTTACATTGGAGATATGGCATAGGAATATGCATGGGTAGCATGCTTAGACTTTAAGGGAAAGAGACTCCTGTTTAGGAACTAAAGGGGCCCAGAAAAGAGAAGACAGGCACTGTAACTCTGGGAACACATTATTTCATTTCTAACAGAAAAGGGAGGACTAGATACAGATCTCAGACAAATGTGACAGTAATGCCAAGTGTGAGTCAAAAGGAGTCTTACCTTGCTATAACTTTGATATATTCCAGTTACTACTAGTTAATCATGTTTGCTTGGATATATTACAAAAAAAAATTTCTGAGAGTCATATCTAAAGTTCTAATGGACAGTATTACATTAACCCCATGCTCACAGGGCCGAGGTTCCAAGCTGGTAGTAAAGAGGAACACCACATCCAGCTGCCACAAAATAATTGTGATGTCACATATACTCTTCATGACCTGTCAGGAAACTTACATAATATTCACATTAAAAAGAAAACTACAAAACTCATCAAGATAAATATTAAAATGGACACAGTAACACAATCCAGACTTGATACTTTCTCCTGATCTCAAGGAAGTTTCTTAAGTAAAAGATGAGGCTTCTTGAGTCAAAAAAAGTTTTAAAGAAAAAAAAAACCTACAATTTATAGGCAAACAGATTGTTGGTTTGGTCTTTCAAAACAGGGTTTTTCTGTGTATCCCTGACTGTCCTGGAACTTGCTCTATAGACTAGGCAGACCTGAAACTCATAGAGATCCTCCTGCCTCTGCTTCCCTAATGCTGTGATCAAAGGTGTATGTCACCATCACTCCGCCACCAGTATTTTTAAAAACTGATAAGCTACAGCTAGCACCAAAGGAAAATTACAGGTACTTTCCTTTCTTTGCTAAGTCTTACCAATTTCCAATACAGGACATTTTTCTTAAAGAGGAAAATGTAAAAACAAGCATGACTTAAAACGTCAGGTTAATTATCTGAACCCTCACAAACCTAAATCCTCTTAAGCATTTCAAAACTAATTTATGAGCAGGGGAGATGGCTCACTGGGCAAAGTGTCTGCCACTCAAAGCTGAAAACCTGCACTCAATCCCACATAAAGACAGAAGGAAGAATATATATATATCATAGTGACCCCTGTAAAGCATGATTATGAATTTGTTTTCTCTTTCCAACCTATAAACAGAGATGTCTTCTTCTGAGTACTGTCAACTACCAACCCTGACCTAGTACAAAGGAGGACAGTGTCCTGGTGAGATTTTTCCTTAAACTTCAACACTGTCCTCCTTTGATTTTTAAGGCTAGTTTACTACTAATACCTCCTTGTACATACATGACAATCAGTTTCTAGCATGATTCTAAAGACACTGACCTGTATCAATGCACCAGGAAACTGAATTAGCCTAAATAGAGCAAGCACGGACTAAAAGCACAGAGGACAATCACACATACATTCTACTTATATCCACGGCTTTCTAAAGAATTTTTTAAGATTTAAACTTAACAATGTACAGCAATAGAACTTCTACATGGTTGCCTAAAGATATCTAGACAATGTGTTAGGCATGCTCATGTGTATATTTAGAGACAGAAAGATAGACATTAATTTTTGGAAAAATATGAATTATTAAAGAATGAGGTTTTATATATAAAGGCTTAAAATAATTAATTAATTTTAGACCCTAAAATAATCATTTGACTAAAAAGAATATACTTCCCAATTATTTAAAATAAACTTAATTATTTACCTGTGGTGTCCAGGAAACAGAAAATGGAACAGGAAAGTCCACAACACAATCTGGTGGCTCTACAGGATACTGTGACAAAGCATTAAAGTAGGTCATTCCCGTGTCTGTGTGACAAGCTGACATGAGGCATTTCAGAAAAACTAGACACATTAAACAAAGCATCATTACCTCAATATACGTAATGATGTAATATTTGAAAGAATATACACACACACACACACACACTGAAATTGCACTATTATAGTGACACTGAGAGCTGACTGGTAGCAACTCCATGCTTAGGAGATACAAGGATCAATGACATGGCAGTTCCAAAAAGTAATAAGTAGGCAACATTGACCTGAGTCAGTATCCATGCTGCTGGTATCCATGATCTGAGGGACCAAAAGCTGAGTTTCAGATTTTCTTTAAACAGAGGTTAAACCAATTGTTATTTAATTACTCTGATCATAAATTACATTTCAATTAGCTTCAGTCACCAACTGAATAAGTGGTGTATGTTAAATAATCAAGAAGCACACACCAATTACTATATGCAATTATTAATTTGAGTGTGACTTCCCATAATAACCAACTACTCGTATCAAAAAGAAAAAAAACCCAAAAAACTAAAACAAAGAAAAGAAAAAATAAATAATGAAATGCCTTCTTCTTCATTTGGGAAAAATAAAACTTACAGTTTTAAGCAAGAAAAAATTTCAAGATTGGTAAAACTATTAGAAAATTAATTACTTAGTTATATAAAAAGAAATGATAGTCATAAGAACAAATCAGGTTTCTAAGTTACCAAAGATTCAAAGCTTTTTTTAAATTAAATTTCTTATTGCAGAACTATATTTCAAGATCAATTAAAATACAATTCTAGAATCTTCAAAGTCATTTATAATTAAAAATACTCATTACTTGCCATTAAAACTAAATTCCATAAAAGAAAATGAGTTTTACAAAGTTTCCTATGACAAGCTGTTTTAAGTCCCAGGTTTCACTTTGTCAGTCTCTCATTTTTCATTACTTTATTGAGTAAAAGTCACAGGAGGGAAGGAAGGAGGAGGAAGAGGAAGAGGAGACGTAACTTTAACATGTTTTTTAAATTACTCATTTGAAGCCAATGTTTGCCAAAGAATTAACATTTTGCTATCAAGGTAAGTGTGACTAAAATGAAACTAAATATTAATAGACAGCAATTAATCTATCTACAGATATAAAGCTACAAACAAAATTAAGAGAAAGCCCCAGAAAAAAAATATTATAATCCTTAATTTTGAAAGAAGAAAATGAGAAAATCAGGTTAAAAAGTGACAATGGCAGAGCTTAAAAGTGTTACAAAGATCTGTTTCCTCTAATTTATCACGCTTCTTTAAAAATATGCAGGTGACTAGATGCTCAGCAGACAGAACAGCTCGCCTCAAGCCTGACATTGTGAGTTCAATCCAGAGGACCCACATGGTGGAAGAAGAGAGCTAACTCCCAAAAGTCGTCCTTCAGCATGTGTACCACCACAGTGAGCACATGCATGCACTCACACACACAAGAAAAGTGATCAGACAGATTGATATGTAGATAGATAGATAGATAGATAGATAGATAGATAGGTAGGTAGGTAGGTAGATAGATAGATAGATAGGTAGGTAGGTAGGTAGAGAGATAGAGAGATAGAGAGATAGAGAGATAGAGAGATAGAGAGATAGAGAGATAGATAGATAGATAGATAGATAGATAGATAAATGATATGTGCCCTCAAAACCTTTCTGCGGCAGAGATAGAAAATTTGATTCACTCTGGGTTGTTAGCCATCACCTAAGGATCTAACTTAAAGAGTCATCTGTGTGGGTAGTGTAATATAAAGGAAGGCCTACACTTAAGTAAGATTCAGTACAATAAATACCACAAATTCAATGACATGGAGAGATCCACACATTTTATAATTAAAAATACTCATTACTTGCCATTAAAACTAAATTCCATAAAAGAAAATGAGTTTTACAAAGTTTCCTATGACAAGCTGTTTTAAGTCCCAGGTTTCACTTTGTCAGTCTCTCATTTTTCATTACTTTATTGAGTAAAAGTCACAGGACACACAAAAAAGCACACTCAATACATGATAACCCTGTGTGTAAAAATGCGGCCACTGGATCATCTGTAAGATGATGACACCTGCTTAATGTATTTATAGTGGTGTGTACATGGGCATTTGGTGAATTAAACTGATCAGTAGTGGGTTTACTGGATATTCACTCTAAGTTCAGCAAATACAAAGATGTTCTGTACACATTACTATTAAACAAAATGCCAATTTGTTCAAATAAACCACATAAATGAAGAGAATTAAAAAGCAATTTTATATGGATAGGAGTTTATTATGAACTTTTAAAATATAAGCTTACAACATAGGCGTTTATCTTATTTTCCTGGCTGGTTTTTTGGTTTGATTGCTTGTTTAGTTTTTTTGGTTTTTTTTTTTTTGGGGGGGGGGGGGGGGGCGCCCCCCACAGGGTACCAATCTATATAAAAGACAACCTCTGGAACTCAACTCACTGTACAGCCTGGGTTAACTTCAAATCAGATTAGGAGCCCCTTTTTTCTTCAACTTCTCAAGTGCTGGGATCACTGTGTTAGAATTCATTTTTAAAATGACTTCTGAACCGTAGTAGCTAAATTACAGTATAGGACTAAATACGATGTCCCTAATCCATGTAGGAAAAGTTAGGATGGTCTTTAAATTTTCTAGGCCTATGTAGTACCAACTTGCCTAAGTTATAAAAACTATTTTGTTATTTTTTCTTTGTTTTGATGGCTCTGGGCATGAAATGCATGGCCTTGGGTAAAACAGTAAGTCAACTGATCTATAGTTCCAGCCTAAAAACTTTTATTTTGGAAATCTAATTGACAACATGTACTCTGTATATAGGAATGGAGCAAGATGCCACACATGTGTAATCCTAGTATCCAGAAGTCAAAACCATGATCATCACAGGCTAAAGGCTAGTCTGGTCTACACAGCAACTTCCAGGCCAATCAGAACTGTATAGTGAGGTTCTGATTTGAAAAAACTATTTTTTCAAGCAGAAGTTTTAATAATTTCTCAGTGTAGTTGTTCTGTAAGTCTCTCTTGAAGAAAGGCAGGTGCTAAATTTTCAAGGAATTTTATACCATGGCATACATATATTTGTTGCAACAGTTCTTAGGTTCTGTAATCTCTCACTCCACAGCATATTCTGAGTCCTAATCGGCTCTGACCAAAGAAGGACCGCTGCCCCACATGACCACACAAACCACAACAGCAAGTGCTAGGCCTCCAACACACACTGAGCTGTGCTCATTACACAGGAGCAATTTATTTATTTGCTTGCTCGTTTACTTATTTAATTGTTTGTTTCATGATTAGTTATCTTTAACAAGAGTTGTGTGGCCCAAGTCAGTACTGTGTTCACTGCAGTTTAAAGTTGATGAAGATGGTGGTTGAACTGTGAGAGTATGTGTTCAAGAATAAAAGCAAAACAAAGCAAAAATGTACTCCTTTAAATGTTGTCAAGTCAAGAAACAAAGGTTTATGTAAGTACAAAAAAAACAATTTAAGATTTGTTTTTTTTTAAATCATAGCTTGGATTAACATATTATTTCTAAAATCTCACCAAATAGCTTTAGTGATCAATGTTTCTTAACTGATATTACTAGGCCCAAACACTGAGCGGGGAAGCAGGGTGGGAGGGAGACAGAGACCACATATTGAAGACAAATTTGGCCTATCTATAAGACTAAATTAAATCAACAAATCTAATAAATCAGACGAAAATAAGATTAAGATCCCCATGTCTTTTTCAAATATAAACTATCCTCCATCTCCTCCTATCTCAAAAAAAGGTTTGTCTTTTCTCTGCCAGTGTTTGCCTGTAATATTGTTGTGGAACTCTAGATGTGAAACAGAAACAGGAAAATATTTTTAGAGAAATACCTCATCTGCATACAAAGCTATATTTTTAAAATGTATCAGATATAATGGAACATACTAATATCATTATTTGCAAAATCACCAATTTATGAAGTAAATTTTATACTTAGAAAAAGTCTTTTGCTACACTGAACTGAACAATATTAAACTGATAAAAAAAATAAACTAAGTCTTTGAAACATACTTAAAAGCAGTGTGAACACAAAGCACTGTCTGCTTAGTAAGCACAAGACTTTAACCCTGCAGACAGAGGCACTTAAAATCTCACACTCTGACCTTCCTATTGGTGAGGCAGCTTTCGTCAGTGTATGGATCCTACACAGTCACTGGAATGAAGACACAGAAAGAACCCTTGGTGCTGGCCACATGTGACCGTTTACAAGGATAAAAACGAATTTCTTCTGTTTTCTTTCTAAAGCATACTTTTTAAAATTTAAAAAGAAAACAAACCTTTATTTTAATGAAACAATTCTCTTAACTCATTTTAAAAATTAGTTAGATTCATATCCAACTAAATTGCTGATATTATACCTAAATGTCCCATGTGTACAGGAGAAAAGAGTCACTACAGAAGCTGTCTCTTGGAGTCACTAAGAGACAACAACTTTCCTGAGCCGCCTACTACAGTTTTATTTGTTTGTTTATTTTCTCTTTTGAAAATCTTAAATGCCAGACACATTTTTAAAAAGGACAAACACAATTGATCTTTTCATCACTAGAATCTTCTGAAATAGAAGTGATTGATGACTCCCAGAAACAATGAAAATCTGGATGTCCTGGTGTCCTTTACATTTCACTGTTTCCCCGGTCCTTACTAAGGGATGATTAATATGTTGAACTCACTTATTTAGTTCTTAAAATTCTGAATCTAGAACTAAAGAATAAAGATGAAACAAAAATATAAAATGATTGTTTTGTGAATGGATATAGATCACTGGCATATATAAGCTTATAAACACACATAACCTTTCTAAATTCTTAAAATATACACAGCCAAAACGAATAACTGATAAACTATGAGTGCACATGTGCGTGTGTGTGTGTGTGTGTGTGTGTGTGTGTGTGTGTGTGTTAGAGGGTGGGGGGAGGAAAAAGATTAAGAAATACAAAAACAACTCAGCCAAAAAAGTAGAAGCAAAAAATGTTTCCAGAACTTTACTTAGGACTATGGACACATCTTTTCTACATAGGCTATTACAACAATAACATCATGATGTTTGGAGCTACTGACTCTTCAACGTTTCTTGATAATAAGGTCTACATTTTTATGAAATTTGGAATAAATTAGTAACAAGAAATTATAACTAGGCTTTTAGAAACTGGATGAATCAATTCCTTGAGGCTTTCTAAAATCAATTTTTAAAATCACTCATGTCATTTAAAAATCACCAGCACTTGTAAACAGTGAAAACATTCAGAGTTCATCTCTTAAAGTATGTCCTGACCACAAGAACAAGGCACGTACCTTCGCCTTCAACTTGACAGTGATTAGGTGCTTTCTACCAGAAGCATCGTCTGCTTTTAACTTGATGGTGCTGAAGGAACTATCCACGCTCGCAAGTCTGTGAGGAGAAGAGAATAAAAAATGATCACACAGAGGTGGGCTAGGAGATGGGGAGATGGGACCATTCCTACTACTACATGGAGAAAATTAATCAGGAATTTCTGCATGCCAGCTTTTCCTCCTGCTATAGATTTACTGCAGTTAATACACCAGCCTGGTGCTTAATGCAGCCATAGATCTCTGGATTATTTACAATGTGTGTCAAGGCTCATGCTGTGGTCAGTGAGCACTATGTTTCGCTTTTCCATCACTGGAACCTTTGGCACACACAGCATGTTTCTGTCAGCCTCTACTTATGTACACATTAAATTTCCTGTCAAATTCTTTGATCCATTTCTGTAGTTTCATACAGTATGGGATTTTTATACTTCCTTTATTTGTTTTTCCCCTCAATGAACTTCTCCTTTGTTATCAGTAATGTTACTGTACAACAATCTGGCTAGTATTAGTTCACACACTCAAATTAATCCTATGGAAAATGCTGTATAAGCACAGGTATGAACTGGTTTCTTAGCAATAAATTTTCCTTTTGCACAAAATATAGCTTCTGACACTTAGCCTAGGCATGTATTCAAGATGACTAATATTTTAAACACATAGCTCGAACTCAATTGTTTTGACTTTGAATCACTCTAAATGCATGAATTCTTTACAGTATCCTTTGAAATACATCATTCTGTAAAAATACAGTCCCTTGAGTACCATAAGCTACTGCCAAAGTAGCCCAAAGTTAGCAGTGTGTTTACTAGTCCACAGCCATGTGGATGGCTCTTGACATTTTTACAACACTCTTCTCTTATAAAGATAAAAAGTAGACTGAGAAAACTGTGCAACTCATCACCCAGACAGATGAAGAACTCAGGGCTCAGAAGAAATGTTTGCCTCCAAACACAGGTGGCTTTTTCTTAACATCACTATAATCCATGTGGCTACTGACAAGGAACAAAGGAAAAATGGTTCAATTAAAGAAAGCATTGGACAACAAAGCTGTGAATCACTAATGAAAAACAGGCAGGAATCTGAGAGCATGTGTTAACAATGGATTAAGGCATAAGATGAAGCTATGTAGATTACAAGGTTTTTCTAATCAATAAAATGTCCAGGGTCTTAGAAAACAAATGAAACTAAAACTATGGTAGAAAACATGTTTGTTTACATGGTTAGTTTTTTCCCCCACTGATGTCTTAAAAACCTATTAACCTCCCCACATCCAAACGCTGGAAACATCTGTCTCCATCACCTTTTTCATGAGTTCAGACACATGTGCACCTGACTGAAAATTTCTTCAGATCCAAAATGAAGAGAAGCACATGTATTTATTTCCTTTTATTTATAAGCAACAGAATTATTTAAAAATAAAGGGATTTCTAAAGTATGAAAATAACAAGAATTAGCACTGATTAAACCAAAAGCATTAACTTTTATGAAGACACAGCTTTAAAAGCACTGGCTAAAACAGATGAAAGTGGGTGGGCTCCCACTTAGCAGCAGAAAAAAAAAATCTGTAGAACAGGGTGTGATTGTAAGTGGCCAAAAATATGGGTACTTCTTTTTAACACAAGAGATTGAAATGGAAGATATATTTTTAAACTAAATTATAAATAATAACACATACAGAAAACTTACAACTGTTCTGTTATTAACTTTTCAGTGAAATAATCATGGCATTTAGAATCAAGCAAGACAACAACTTAAAAGAACGATGGCTACTGAAACTGATGCCAATCTACTTAATACCTGAAATTTATAAGAAAGAGATGACAAACCCTGAGAAGCACAAAGAAAAGGTCAAGAGTAAAGATTAATAAGGATGAAATCTATAATTGCTAAGGTGAGAGTCAAGAGCTACATATTGAACTAAGTGTACACAAATGGGACCTAAAACATGCTAAACCTCATGTGTTCCGCATCTCCTGAACTAAAACATGCTAAACCTCATGTGTTCCGCATCTCCTGAACTAAAACATGCTAAACCTCATGTGTTCCGCATCTCCTGAACTAAAACATGCTAAGCCTCATGTGTTCCGCATCTCCTGAACTAAAACATGCTAAACCTCATGTGTTCCGCATCTCCTGAACCACTCTTAGTTTAATCAACAACTTAAATTATTTAGCTCTTTTCCTTAGCCATTTCGATGCACTGAAGTAGTACTAACATCCACTGGCAGCTTACATCAAAGCACAGACTGAGAGGATGTAGGTATGTACTTCTTCAACCCTTTGATGCTTCCATTCTTACTGTTCAGTACTGACTGCATCATTCCTGACCACTCAAAGCTCCCTCCCTGACCATGCTTGTCACTTCATTTCTCTTCATAACATCAATCCATGCTGTCTCCTGTGTCAACATCAGCCCTGCCTTTGGAATCAAATCAACCCCTTACCCCAAAATATTCAGTTAGCCCCCATTCCTAGCAGTCTCTGACCCAGCACCGAAAGTTCTGTAGTCTAGCCTCAAAGTGTTGTCCTTTCATGTGAGTTCTTGGTTAGATTTTTTTTCTTTTGTCAACTCAGTACAAGTGTCATCTGGGAAGAGCGAACTTCAATTGAAAAAACACCTCCATCTATTAGCCCATAGGCAGAATTTATTTGATTAATGACTGATGGGTGTGGGATCTCCCAGCCCACTGTGGGCAGTGTCAGGCCTGACCACAACAGTTCTCAACCTGTACATCCAGACCCCTTTTACAGGGGTCACCTAAGACAATCAGAAAACACAGAAACTGTATTAAGATTCATGATAGTAGCAAAATTATGGTTATGAAGTAGCAACATAAATAGTTTTATACTTAGGGGTCACCACAACATGAGGAACTGTATTAAACGGTGACAGCATTAGGAAGGTTGAGAACCACTGCCTGAGCAGGTGGATTCGACATACCCTGATTTCATATATATATATGAAATCAGGATGAACAAACTAGTAAGCGGTGTGCCTCTGTGGTCTCTGCTTCAGTTCCTGACTTAAATTCTTGCCCTGACTTCTTTCCTACATGATGAACTAAGACCAGTAAACTGAAATAAACCTGTTCTTGCCAAGTTACTTTTGGCCATGGCATTTTATTTCAACAATGGTAACCAGGCTAGAGCATATAATGTATTTCTTTTTCAGCTTTATTAGCAAGTATTAGCTGTGCTCTAATTACTAGGATCAAATTGCATAAATAAATATTTATTTTCATTTCTCCCAATGGTATGATTCTTTGAAATGTATTCTGAATGATAAAAAAACATACCACAATTAACCAGCTTCCAGGATTATAGGCTTAAATACAAAGCCTAACAACACATATTGGTAATTTTTCAATAGCACATCAGATATAGCATGAGCCACCTCTTTCTGAAGATAAATGCAAAGGCCAAGCCACAGAAATGTACTCACTCTAAATGATAAATAATATGCTGTCAGGGGAGAACAAAGCATCAGTTCACATCTCTGAGAACCATTTAATCTATGAATTATCTAGGGACATGTGATTATTAAAATAAATATAAGGTATCTGACAAATGGTGACTATACATCTCTTCCAAACTTCAATAATTTCCAGTCTCAAGTGATGAGACTAACAGGCACTGGGATGGTTCTAGGTAAAACAGGATATATGACCATAGTTATTTGCTACAGAGCAAAATATTTGATGCTTTCAAATCTAGAATACTCAACACCACAAAAACAATCCAAACACTCCAAGTCTTGACATTTTAATGAGCCACTCTGGAAAGCAACATAAACTGGTTAAGAGAAATCTATCAACTCATCTTGGGTCAGGTATCACGGATCTTCATGAGCCAGTGTACCACCCAGAATCATCCAGAGCTTGTGCCACCTTCACCAGAAGGAGTCCCTGTTGAGAATGTTTTTAGGGAAGTTGAACTGAGTATAGAAATGGAAACAAGACCAATCAAACTTAAAGTTAGCAACTAATTCTCAAAGGCACATCAGTAAAGAAGAAAAAAAAAGATACATCCCATCCTATTTTCAATATATTTTTTTCCTTTCCAACTTAAATATTTTTAAGTCCTGATCCTATTTGACCCAAGTGTCTGTTAGAGCTGGATGTGGAGGTTCATGTTTATAAACCAGATACTTAGGGGGCTGAGGCAGGTGTAATGTCCTCACATTCGAGGATACCTGGATTACACAGCAAGTTCAAGACCAGCCTCAGATACAGAATAAGAGCCTATTTTTAAAACTTAAAAAACAAAAGACAACAATGAAAACACAGAAATGCCAACTATTTAATTTTAAAACAAAGTAACTTTGCCCTCAAATGTTATCCTCGAAAAGACCTTTCTCTTCTTATCAGATTTTACACTAGCTAATCTACAAGATTATTTATTCAAATACTTAGAAAATACAGGTATTTTCACATGGTGTCAAAATCATTAAGTTTGTGAAATGCATTAAAATAAATTATGGTGCATCACTTCAAAGGATATTTTAAATTATAGCTGCCAGTTGCTAAGGAAACACCTCAAAGAGTAGTAAGTCTGATATGGATCAACACAGTTCAGGCCTTGATCTTGGGTCTGCAGGTCCTAGACTAATTATATTTTGTCCTGGTAGACCACACCTAAGAATTAATTTATGAAATTCATTTTGTCAGTTTTCTTAATTCACTGGACAGTGCTGGGTAAATGCTGACAAAAATCTCACTCCATGCTTCTCATATCCATTCACACAGCATCTCCTCTCCTACAAAATTCTTCGCAAGCAGAAATAGCTATGCTCCGAGTCACTCACCCTGGTCCCTATCACTAAACTCTGATCTTTCACGATCTGAGCAACAGAATTTTAAAAGTCTCTCTAATAACAGAGTAGTTTTGTGAATAGACATTTTACTTTAGATTTGATTAGCTTCAGCTTCAGTGTATCCTATCTCTAGACCTAAGAGTGCTTCATTAAAGGTTCCACATCAAAGGTGTTTTGTAATACAGGTCCAAGCAGCAGAATCACCAATGTGCCTAGGTGGAATGTACACATCCATATACACATTGTATAAAAGCATTTACTTGGAGTTTATTCTGAGAGTTAAATAATATAAAAAGCAGCACACAACAGGAACAGGTAGTCTTATTTAGAGTAACTTTAGCCTAAGATAACTTTTGTCTAATAAATGGTACATGTCAGAAGAATTCACACCCTTACTGAGCTTTCATCTCTCATACAAGTGGGAAATTTAGTCCCTTTTCTACCACCTCATAACAATGCGACAATGCAAAGGAAAAGTCAATACTTCTAATGTATCTCCTAAAACACTTACTCCATCGAAGACTTCACACATTTGTACAATTTCCTTTATATGACTCCATTGCTTATGGCTCTCATGAAATGCCACAATTAAACCCTACACTACTTATCACAGTTGTAAATATGTGCTGCTGTAACCATCTCCCTGAAGTCTGACTCTTCCACTAGATGTTAAGTTCCATGTGGTAGCTTAAGACTCTAGGGCTCAAAGGCCAAACGATTTTCATGACTTCAGCTCGAATTGTTAAGACAGCATCTCAATGGTTGTTTTGATCCTCTTCCTAGCCCCATTATTATGATTAATTTTATTTAAAAGACACATATATTTCAAATCCTACCAAGGAACAGAGCCCTAAAATACCCAAAGCCAGACTTGATGACTACCCATCAAAGACATCAAGCAGTCCTAATTCCATCCGGACAGTACATTTAAAGCTAACGTAAAACCCATTTCTGGCTAAAATGGAGTAACACTATGGACCAGAATTTTTCTGAACTACTTAATTAAAGTAGCCTGATAAAAGTAGGAAGAAGAGGGGGCCATCAAAGAATTGCAAATGACAGCCAGGATTTAAAGGCCGAACAGCATAGGGGAGCAAATCTGGACAAAGAATCCAGATAAAGAGCAGCTATTAAGTGGCCAAAGAAACAACAACAACAAATACAAACAAAACAAAACAGAAATCCTTAACAGCACTTTTAGCAGTAGGCTTCCTGAGGATTAGAGAAAATGGACTTGAAGAGACAGAAGACAGAAAAAGGCATGTCTAGAGAACTTGCTCTATCAGTCTTCCAGCTTTCCCTCTGACAAACCTTTAAGCAAACAGGGTAAAAATAGCAGGAGAAAGCTACCAAAAGACAAAGAATATCCAGAAACGCATAATAGTAAGAAGAGATTAGTCAGAATTTTGAGCTGGGATGAGAAGAAGTCTAAATGAATACCCCCAAGATCTCAATAAAGACCCCATTAAGTGTGACTCTTAAAAGCAATGCAAACAAGAAATGGATGAATTTTTGCCAAAACAAATCCACCATCATGGGTCGCATACATGCTCCAGGGAAGGGCCTGACCCAGTTGGTGCTGCCCAATCACCATAGCGTCCCCACGTGGCTGAAGATGACCTCTGATAACCTGAAGGAACAAATTTACAAGTTGGCCAAGAAAGGCCTGACTCCCTCCCAGATAGGTGTGATCCTGAGGGACACACATGGTGTGGCACAGGTCTGTTTTGTGACTGGAAATAATATCTTGGGAATCCTTAGGTCCAAAGGCCTTGCCCCTGATCTTCCTGAGGATCTCTAGCATTTGATTAAGAAAGCAGCTGCTGTCTGAAAGCACCTTGAGAGGAACAGCAAGGATAAGGATGCTGAATCCCACCTGGTTCTGATAGAGAGCAGACACTCTTAGACTAACTGGGTGCTCCCACCCAATTAGGAATATGGGTCGTCCACAGCCTCTGCTCTAGTGGCATAAATTCTCTGTGTTCACAGCAATAAAATCACTTTGAGTAAAACAAAAAATGGATTATAATTGAGATGAAAACTGGTCTTATAGATAGAAAATACTGAGAGTTCAAAATCCACCAATGGGGCGGGTGGGAATGCCATAGAATACAGTTAGCTCTTGCTTCAAAGAAAAGATGGAAGGAAGCAATCTGGACCATCAACTCATGGAAACAACCACCTCTGAATTCAATCAAGCCCTATCAAAATCTCTCCCCATTTTATCTGTCTAGCAAAAGAAATCTTGTGGGGGATGAGGAAGAACTGTCCTGAGTCTCTAACCTGTTTAATTGCACTTACCAACCTGGAACAAACGACTATTGGGCACAGTGCTGCAGTCTATGTAAGCAAATACTGAAGATCAGACTCCAGGAAGCACTGACCAAGAACACTGACTGAGCTGTCTGCAAATTAAGCCACTTTCCAGTTTCTTTTGAAAAATTTTAATAATGTCAGTGAATAAAAACAATGTTTTAAGGAAGAAGAAAATGAGGAGGAAGAAGAGCAGGAGTAAAGGAGGAGGGGGAAGAAGGACAAGACTGAGTTCAACACAAAGAGGAAGTGCAACAGACCCAAATATAAAGTCCTGTACTATGCTTTTTATAAATCATTAAGTCAAGCAGCAAAAGCAAAGGCTCTAAAGGAAACGAGAAAAGCAAGAGCGGTACAGAAGAATAGAGAATTCCAGGAGTATGTGACCATGAATAGGAAACAGAAATCAATGAGATTATAACTTTACTTATTTCATAAATTAGTCTTAGGTGTGGGTTAGTTAAAGGTTAGGCTTACCCTGTGGATACTCAAGGAAATAAACAGTGCTGATTCCTTTTGTAGCTTTTGTACTGATTTCGTGAAACTTAAGGTTTGAGATATTCCAAACAGGTAACTTCAGTTAAAACTCAGTGTGTGAGAGTGAAGATGCACTGTA
>NW_021604569.1:4187158-4210118 GCF_004785775.1 Grammomys surdaster
TTTCCTAAGTGGTTTTGATGGTTATCAGGGGGTGGGTGGTTTGAAAAAAATAAAGCTAAAATATTATTGCCAAATCTTTAGAACCAAGGATTTAGAACAAGAAAACAAAAGAGAAAGAGGAGGGGGAGAGGAAAGAAGAAAGGAAGGAAAGAAGAAAGGAAGGAAGGAAGGAAGGAAGGAAGGAAGGAAGGAAGGAAGGGAGGGAAAAGAAAAGAAGCCCTGTTAAACCACACTGAATTAAAAGAAAAGAGAAGGAAAAATGTGCACCATGGTAAGGAGTTTTAAGAAGGAAAAGTTAGTGAATATTATAGAGTAGTACAGAGGTCAAGGACTAGGACAGCTGGAGTGTCGGTTTCCATGGATACAGCTCAATGTCAGTGTAAGAATCAGTGGCTACAGAAGTGACACACAACTGAATACACTTATTTCTAGTACTACTCATAAAGAGTTTGTGTTAGTTTGGAAAAACGAAAATGGGAAAACAAAAGGTTTCCCATTATTATATTATTATATATTACTAGTGTACAGAACTATAATTACCCTAAATGACGCTAAAATGGACTAAAAATCTGACACTAAGCTTCTCCTAACCATTGCTAAGGGAGTTTAACCTATTAATTAATAATTTATATTATTGGTTAATGAAAAGGGCAGATGTAGCAGAGAATGTAACTTTTAATATATGGAAAAAACTATCTTTCATTATTTCTCAAAAATACTGTATCATAAAATGGAAGGCACCCAACATAACTTCCTGCATCTTGTCCAACCGTTAAGATCTCTTAACGCAAATCAGTGACTCCACAATAATGGTTCTCAGTTCTAAACTCCAATTTGGAAACCATAATTCTATTATATACACTTCAACAGTCTAGCTATACTGAAACGCTAGTACTTGCAATCATGCTTTTAGTAACAGTTGGGTGTGAAGTTGTAATTTTTGGCAAGAGACCAATGTCAAGGCTTATAAGTACAGATCTATATGCTGTCGCTACTAGCCAGGAAGACAATGAAGTTAAGAAGCAGTTACAAGAAAAATCTAAATAAATAAAATTCATGGCTGAAATAATGGCTGACCCATCTCTACACAGAAATACACCAAAAGACATGTTCCACTCAACCCCAGTGCTGAAAACAGAAAACAATGAGCTATGGATAAGAGGGGAAACTGTTCCAAGTACACATTTGTAAGAAGCACAAGGAGAAGCTGGACACATGGGCAAAACACCAGAATCTGCCTTCTAATAGTAACAAGTGCACTGCATTGTGATTGTGGCTGGAAACAAATTGTGAAAATAATTTGAGACACACTTTGCATGCGTGTGTGTGCATGTGTGTGTGTGTGTGTGTGTGTGTGTGTGTTAGCTTCCAGGTTATGATGTCAGTTTATTAAAGGAAGTATTTTTATTTCATAATTATATTTATGTTCAGAGAACTTAGCAGTGTACATTTAACCAAGTTTAGTGGTAAATTCTTTGCCCTTTGCCTTTTCCAGCTTCGAAATGGCAGCCACAGATTTGGGGTCCAGGACCTTGCCTCCTCAGTGAGCAGATCTCATTGAATCTGTCTTATGTACTTAGGGCTAAACTTCCACCAGCTTAGCCAGAATATACCTTGTCTCTGAATTAACTTATGTGAAGGCAACAGTGGTGCATGTCTTTCTCTGGACCAGCCACCCGAGCCTGGCCTTTTCCTGATGATGCAGTAAGGGAATCCCATCTTGCAACACAGGGCAGGCAGGAGGACCACCAAATCAATGGGGTCTAAGTTGTGGGCAGTCACCACCAGCTAAGCCTTCTTGTTCTCTAAGGTGGTGACTGTATTGACCCCTGCTTGGACTGTACTGACCCCTGCTAGAAAGACAGGTGGTCTCTTAGGTGGGACTTCACCTTTGCCAGGAGCTTTCTTCTCAGCATAGACCAGTAGGCTCTGTTCTAAGGTCAAGGGGTCTCTTAGAAGGGACGTTCCTTTGCAAACAGCTTTCACCTCAGCATAGATGAGCAGCCTTTGCTTCTTGTGTTTTCTCTGCCCTGTACTAGTACACAAGCTGAAGCAGCTAGGTAATTATTAGCAGGTCCAGGACCTGGGGGAACTGGTTAAAAGGCAGGCATTATGGTGCTTTGAGCAGCTTATAGAGATGGCCCTTCGCTGCAGGCAGCTCACTGTTGAGGGGCCACTTGACAAAGAGTGTAAAATCTCTTTCAGGGTGGACATCTAGTCCAATGCCGAAGTTCTCAGGCCTTCTGGGCTCCTGTTCTTCACGACAGCCTGGGCAGGGCCCAACCTTCTACACCTTGACCTTCTTTCCTTTGGGTACCTTGCTTAGCTGAAGGAGAGCAAGAAATATGTTTTCTACCTTTGATGGACTCCTCTTAAATGCTACTTGATCTTTGGCTCCTTTAAATTACTGGTCAAAAGGCCAACTCAGAAAACACCAAGGAAGCAACACATATAAAAATAATAAAATGTCTTAAATACATTCAAAGAAAACTTGCTGGTGAAAAATTCCACATTCCAAGTGGTAGCTGACTCAGCCTTTGATTTATTTTGTATCTCTCTGGTGTTTTGAAACAGGGTCCCTCTGTATAGCTCTGACTGTCCTGGAATTTACAGAGATTCCCCTGCTTCTGCCTTCCAAGTGCTTGGATTAGGGATGTGTGCCACCAGAGCCAGCCTTCTTTTAAGTTTCTTAATTCTAAGTTTCTTTATTCATTATTTTCTTCAGATGATTTTTCCAAACCGTATTTATGAAGACTTAAAAGTATAAAAGCATTTAAAATATATGCAGATATTTAAACTTAGGAAAGAAAAACTGAATAATAGCCAAATACAGCTACATACGCAATTACAAATATACTAAAAGAATACTGCAATTTCCATTTTGATTCATATTTATCAGTATTACATTTTTGTGCACATATAGATGGGGTGTAGGTATATGTACATGTGTATACACATGCATGTGAAAGCCAGATATTTATGATATATTTTTTCTTCAATAGCTATCAACCTTACTTATTGAGAAAGAAAGGTCAGCATTAAGGTGGTTTAGTTGATCAGCGTGCTCCATGTGGACTAACCTATCAACTCAGCACTTCCATAGTTTTCACGCTTGCAGAGCAAACACTCTACCCACTGAGCAGAACCCCAGACTGAAGCATTGCATTTAAACGTGAGAAATATACAGTCACAATATCATTATGTGCCTAACGAAAAGTCCTACTAAGGTAAATCTTCTTGTGTGCATAAAATTCCATTCCTTCAAATCACATGTAGCTTTTCAGGTTAATATTCCACATAATTGAAAGCAGACAACAAACAGGATCAAATTCTCAACATTAAAAGAAAACATCAGATGGATCCCTCTGGTCTAAACCGGTGCCTTGAGACCACCTAGGGCTCCAGGTCTGCACCCAATCCCCCCAAACCCAGAGGAGGCTGAACTCCCAGGAGCTCTAACATGCCCAGGAACATAGGATAAAAGGATCACAGGGTCTCAGGAGCTTGGTCATATTAGGATTTCAGGATCCCAGAAGCAGCTTAACTCCCAGGAGCTCTTAACCCAGGATCTCAGGATCACAGGATCACAAAGACAGAGGACTCCAAGGAGTTCTGACACAAGCAAGATAACAAGAAAGACAGGCTCCAGTCAGAGACAGTGAGTGCAGGTAGCACTAGAGATAACATGATGCCAAAAGGCAAGCACAAGAACATAAGCAACAGAAACCAAGGTTACAAGGCATCATCAGAACCTAGTTCTTCCACCATAGCTATTCCTGAATACCCCATAACACCTGAAAAGTAAGATTCGGATTTGAAATTACTTCTCATATTGATGATAGAGGACTTTAAGAAGGACATAAATAAGGAATTGAACAAAACCATCCAGGACATAAAAATGGGAGTAAAAACAATAAAGAAATCACAAAGGGAGACTACCCAGAAGATAGAAAACCTAACAAAAAGATCAGAAGTCATGGATGCAAGCATCACCAACAGAATACAAGACATATAAGAGAGAATCTCAGGTGTAAAAGATACCATAGAAAACAATGACACAACTGTCAAAGAAAACACAAAATGCAAAAAGCTCCTAACCCAAAACATCCAGGAAATCTAGGACGTTATGAGAAGACCAAACCTAACAGGAAAACTCATAACTCTAAGTGCCTACAAAAAGAAACTGGAGAGAGTATACACTAGCAGCCTGACAGCACATCTGAAAGCTCTAGAACAAAAATAAGCCAATACACCCAAGAGGAGTAGATGGCAGAAAATAATAAAACTCAGGGCTGAAATCAACCAAGTAGAAACAAAAAGAACTATACAAAGAATCAGCAAAACCAGGAGCTGGTTCTTTGAGAAAATCAACAAGATAAACACTTAGCAAGACTAACAGAGGGCAGAGAGTATCCAAATTAATAAAATCAGAAACGAAAAGGGAGACATAATAACAGAAACGAGGGAAATTTAAAAAAATCATCAGATCTTACTACAAAAGCTTATATTCAACAAAACTGGAAATCTGGATGAAATGGACAATTTTCTAGACAGACACCAGGTACCAAAGTTAAATCAGGATCAGATAAACCATCTAAACAGTCAGTCCTTTAATCCCTAAAGAAATATCAGCAGTCATTTAAACTTTCCCCACAAAAAAAAGCCCAGGACCAGATGATTTTAGTGCAAAATTCTATCAGACCTTCCAAGAAGACCTAATAACAATTCTCTATAAACTATTCCACAAAAATAGAAACAGAGGGAAGACTACCCAATTCATTCTATGAAGCCACAATTAAGCTCATACCTAAATCACACAAAGACCCAACAAAGAAAGAGAACTTCAGATCAATCTCCCTTATGAATATTGATGCAAAAGTACTCAATAAAATTCTCATAAACTGAATCCAAGAACACATCAAAACAGTCATCCATCATGATCAAGTAGGCTTTATCCCAGGAATGCAGGGATGGTTCAATATACAAAAATCATCAATTCTTCACAGAGTTAGAAAGAGCAATTTTCAAATTCATTTGGAATAGCAAAAAACCAAGGATAGCGAAAAGTATTCTCAACAATAAAAGAACATCTGGGGGAATCACTATCCCTGACCTCAAGCTGTACTACAGAGCAGTAGTGATAAAAACTCCATGGTATTGGTACAGTGATAGGCAAGGAGATCAATGGAACAGAATTGAAGACCCAGAAATGAACCCACACATCTATGGTCACTTGATCTTTGACAAAGGAGCTAAAACCATACAGTGGAAAAAAGACAGCATTTTCAACAAATGGTGCTGGTACAACTGGAGGTCAGCATGTAGAAGAGTTCAAATCAATCCATTCTTATCTCCTTGTACAAAAGTCAAGTCCAAGTGGATCAAGGACCTCCACATAAAACCAGATACACTGAAACTAATAGAAGGAAAAGTGGGAAGAGCCTCGAACACATGAGCACAGGGGAAAAGTTCCTGAACAGAACACCAATGGCTTATGCTCTAAGATCAAGAATTGACAAATGGGACTTCATAAAACTGCAACGCTTCTGTAAGGCAAAGAACACTGTCAATAGGACAAAACAGCAACCAGCAGGCTGGGAAAAGATCTTTACCAATCCTACATCTGATAGAGGCCTAATATCCAAAATATACTAAGAACTAAAGAAATTAGACGCTAGCAATCAAATAACCATATTTAAAAATGAGGTACAGAGCTCAACAAAGAATTTTGAGCTGAAAAATATCGAATGGACAAGAAGCACCTAAATAAATGTTCGTTAGTAATCAGGGAAATGCATATCTAAACAACACTGAGATGCCACCTCACACCAGTCAGAATGGCTAAGATCAAAAACTCAAGTGATAGCAGATGCTGTCGAGGATGTGGAGAAAGAGGAACACTCCTCCATTGTTGGTGGGATTGCAAGCTGGTACAACCACTCTGGAAATCAGTTGGAGGCTCCTCAGAAAATTGGACATAGCATTACCTGAGGACCCAGCTATACCACTCCTGGGCATATACCCAGAAGATGCTCCAACATATAACAAGGAAACATGCTCTACTATGTTCATAGCAGCCTTATTTATAATAGCCAGAAGCTGGAAAGGTCCTAGATGTCCTTCAACAGAGGAACGGATACAGAAAATGTGATACATATACACAATGGAATACTACTCAGCTAATTAAAAACAATGACTTCATGAAATTCTTAGACAAATGGATGGAACTACTAAATATCATCCTGAGTGAGGTAAGCCCATCACAAAAGAACATACATGGTATGCACTCATTGATAAGTGGATATTAGTCCAAAAGCTCACAATAGCCAAGATATAACCCATAGACCACATGAAGCTCAAGAAGAAGAAAGACCAAAGGGTGGGCGCTTCAGTCCTTCTTAGAAGGAGTAACAAAATACTCATGGGAGCAAATATGGAGACAAAGTGTGGAGCAGAGACTGGAGGAGGGACCATCTGGAAACTGCCCCACCTGGGGATCCATCCCAGGTGTAATCACCAAATGCGAACACTGTTGTGGATGTCAGGAGATGCATGCTGACAGGAGCCTGATATACCTGTCTCCTGAGAGGCTCTACCAGAGCCTGATATATACAGAGTTGAATGCTCACAGCTAACCATTGAACTGATCACACGGTCCCCAATGGAGGAGTTAGAAGACTAAAGGAGTTGAAGGTGCTTGTGGCACCATGGGGAGAGTGATAATACCAACCAACCAGAGTTCCCAGGGTCTAAACAGATAGCCTGGGAAGACACATGGAGGAACCCATGGCTCCAGCTGTATATGTAGTGGAGGATGGCCTTTTAGGGCATCAGTGGGAGAATAGGACCTTGGTCCCATGAAGATTGGATGCTCCAGTTTGAGAGAATTTGAGGGCGAGGAGGTGGGAGTGGGTAGATGGGTGGGGCACACCCTCATAGAAGTAGGAGGAGGGATAAGGTGTTTCTAGGGGAGGAAATGGAGAAAGGGATAACATCTGAAATTTAGATAAAGTAGCAAATAATAATTTTTTTAAAAAACAGATAATGGAACTGGCTATTGCAATTGAGCATTTGAGACTTTTTGTCAGCAATTTAATATTACTCATATTACTGGGATTCCTTATAATCCTCAAGGACAAGGTACTGTGGAAGGGGGCCATGGAACTTTAAAACAATATCTTCATAAAATAAAAAAGGGGGAGGTATATACCCATACACCCCGAATTTATGTAAATCATGTTCTTTTTATTTTAAATTGTTTTAAAAAATTGGATACGAAGGAACTTTCTGCTGAGTGTCTATATCACTCTACAACTAGGCATACTTATGCCTAGGTGAAAGGGAAGGATTCACTTACTGGCATATGGCATGATTCTGATCAGGTATATAATATGGGGAAGAGGGCATGTTTTTGTTTTTTTTCTACAGAATGCTGAAGGAGCATGGTGGCTGCCAGAGTGTCAGGTGAGACATGCTGATGCCAAGACAAAGAAGGATGCTGACCTGCATGCTTGCTGACTGCGCTGACAATGGTGACTGGGAAACTGTATTGGACATATGTTCCTTATCCACCTTTGCTACCCTATACCCCAGATGGGACAAGCTGCCTTGCCTCAAATTTTTAGACCTTGTGGGACAGAGAATCAAAAAGAGACGTTATAATGACTCTTGTATTTTTCTTAAATTTGACCAGTTATTCAGACTCAATCATGGACTGGTCTAAAAATCAATCCAATATTGGAAATAACAGTCTTCATTTGGAAGGCTGCTTCTGGACATTTTCAGAGACATATTTGAAAGTTAGCTACAGGGGCTGGTGAGATGGTTCAGTGGTTAAGAGCACTGACTGCTCTTCCAGAGGTCATGAGTTCAAATCCCAGCAACCACATGGTGGCTCATAACCACCCACAATGAGATCTGATGCCCTCTTACGGGGTGTTTGAAGACAGTTACAGTGTACGTACATGTAATAAATAAATAAAAACCTTTAAAAAAAAAGAAAGAAAGTTAGCTGCAGTTATCTATGATGATATATTAGCAAGAGATAAAGTTGGGACAGGATCTGGATTTTGAACAAGTGTTACTACATGTAATAAGGCTCTTTTAATTGTCAAGTAAAAATTACTTTTGTTTCTTTACAGTATTTAATGTAAGTTGCATTGGTTGTACATTTTCTAATTGTGTTAGTGTGTTGAAACAAAGTATGTCTGCTTTGGAGGTCTATCAACCAGATTTTAGTTTATTGTCCTGAGTATCACAGAACCTTGGTATTCTGAAAAAAGCTTGCAAGTACTGGAAGAAGTGAGTCAGGCTTTAAGCAGAAGCAAGAGGGTAGTGGGCTTGATTATTACTAGTATAGAAGCTTTAATTACACTAATTGCTAGCAAATTGCTTCTGCAATTGCTTTGACACAAGAAGTTAAGACAGCTATAAAATGTTACTATTCTGTTGAATATATAAGAGGATTTAGATAGGCATTTGGAACGTTGGATTGATGTTCTTTATCCCATTCAAATTACTGGAAAGAGGTTCAGAGTTTAAGAGTAAGGAGCCATCTCGAGTGTCATGCCAAATACCATTGGATTCGTGTTAGTTCTAAAATTTGCAGGGGCAGTCATTATAATTAGAAAAAAGTGTAAGGACACTTGCAGTGTATTTGGCATAATTCTAACACCTCTCTGGATCCTTTAACTTTGCATAGTAAGCTTATGAATTTAAAGAATGTTGCTCTGCTGAGCATTGATGAGGCAAATACTGCAGGTAAAATTACCCATAGCCTGAGGTCAGTATTTCTATTTTGGTCAAGCTTCAAGAATGACATATATAACTTGATCATGCTAGCCCTTTTTGTCCTGGGAATACTTTTATTCCTGCCCATTGTGTTAAAGCTTGTCTCTAATAACATCAGCATGTTGGCAGCCAAAGTACATGGCTCGAAACTGAAAATGGATCCCCAGACAGACTTATTAAATTAACAGGCTGGCAAGCAATATACAGGTAAGAGTCTACACATAGACTTATCAACCTAAGACATAAGTGCATTGCCTTTGATAATGCATATTCTATGATGGGTAAGGAAGGCATACTTTTCAGAATGACCTAAGACAGGCTCAGTCTTATATATGAAATAAAAAAAGGGGGAGAGTCGGAGAGCCTTTGGGGCTGCTTGGCAAGAATCTGACATTGGCCAATGACAAGGAAGTGGGCTTCAGGCAGGAATCTGACATTAGGCTAGAACAAAGAAGTAACTTCAGGCAGGAATCTAAATATTAGGCTAGAACAAAGAATTAATTTCAGGGAGAAATCTAAATCTTAGGCTAGAACAAGGCAGTAGGCTTCGGTCATGACTTTGGGCTAGGACAGGGAAGTAGGCTCAGATAGTTTGGTCATCCTGGTAAGTCCTTAGAAACAGTGATCAAGGGAGTGTTCACAGAACTTTGTTTACTGCCTTGCTTGTTCTTTGACTATTTGTGTTTATTGTCTTGCTTGTTCCTTGACTATTTATATCTGTTGAATTGCTAGTTCCTCAACCTAGAACTCACCTTAATACTTTCATGTAATTAAAATGGTATAAAAGGAAAAGGAAGAGGGGGAAGGGATAGGGGTTTCTAGGGAGGGGAAATGGGGATGACATCTGAAATGTAAATAAATAAAATATCCAATAAAAAAAAGAAAAAGAAAAAGAAAAAGAAAATATCAGATCCTCTACATCAAGTAAAAGCAGCTACAAAACCAAGCTACAACAACCAGAAATACATTAAGCTACACTGTGTGAAACAAAGGCATTTCTAAGATATATTTTTAAATAGACTTACTTATCCCAACCAACAGCTCCTATCTCAGTAAGAAGGTCTTTGCAGAAACTGCAAGAAGGTGGTTGTACACACAACTCTTGTTTATTCTTTAAAGCAACTTCCTGTTGAAAGAAAAAGATTTTAATTGGCTAGAGAATTAACAAGAGAGTTGTTAACTAATTACAAAACAAAAGTTCATAATACTCTCATCATCTAACAGAAATGCTCACTATTTTTTAAAGAAAACCAATGTGATGGTATGTTGTTGTATTGTTCAAAGATTGTGGACAACACCAGGCACACAGCCAGAGTATCCATGAAATAATCTAGGGAAACTGAAAAACAAGTCCCAGAAAAAGTAACACACATTTTAGACAGATCATACAGAGGTTAAATACTGTCTTTAATATTTCCTACTTAAAACAACTTAGACTCATTGGTTTGGTTTTAAAGCAGATGGAAATAAAATAATCCACCTCAGAGAGTTCTTCTCAAATAGTCACCATTCTCAATAATTAGAAATCTGCATACCCTGGTTAGCACTAAAAAGTGCCACAGAAAGTTACAAAGCTTCCTGAATAGGTTCCAGAGCTAGTGACTTCATGTGAGCACCTCTTTCAAGGCTGTGACTGTCAGTGAGAACACAGCCTCAGAAACAAGCTAACCATCCACACAGTTTTAGGGACAAGATCCTAAATAGTATTGAAATCATTAACTTTGTCTACAATTTTTGAAGAAAGGTAGGCTACAGAATTTCATTTGTAGTCAGAAACACAGCCCAAATGAAAATACAGTACTGTAAGTCAAGGATAAGTGAGAGGGTGTTAATTTAGTTTAAATTAATAAATGTTTCTTGAAAATTAAATGACCAACATAGCTATAACTTACAATCCAATGGTTAGTTGTAGTAGTAAGAGTTTAATGGGAGACAGTCTTGTTCTGGTTCCCATGTTCTTATATTTGCATATTAAACAATAACCAGAACAAAAATTCCTAATTTTTCTCTAGTATCAAAGGATATGAAACAACTGTTTCTTTACCTTACTCAAAAGTTCCTATAATATATTCTTGGATGTAGCTTATAAGCTTGATCATCTTTATTAGGGCTTATAAGTTCATAAATCAAAATTTAAAATTTAGAAGCTGATTCTAAATAATTCTGATTCTAAGCATTTTATCAATGATGTACCTCAAAGAGCTGCTATGAGGATAATAGAATATACTCAGAAGAAAGATGTAACAACTAAGTTTCCAGTAAATACCGCCTTACACTATAAAAAGTCTCAAAGGAACTACAAAATAAGAAATATCAAAAGGCTTTCAGTTGTCAACAGCAATATTGGTATTGCGATTTTGACAGAATCAAAAATAAGAGAAGCTAAACAGATTAGACACAACTGTTGTAGTTTGGATTTGAAGTATCCCTCAAAAGCTCATGTGCTTAAGGCTTGGTCCCCCATGAAAAATACTATGAACTTTGGAATGGGTCAGTCCCCTAATGAGTTCAGAGCTCCATGGGCCATTGTGAAGCAAGGCCTGGTTAGAGAAAGTAGCTCACAAGGTAGCAGGACCACGAAGGGCATTCATCTGTGTCCTTACATCAGTCTCTCTGCCTCCAGTTCACCACAATATAAGCCACTTTTCTTCTCCCAAACATAATCTTCTGCCACAACAAGCAGAAACTCAGAAACTATGGGGCTACATGACTGTGAGCTGAAATTTCTGAATATAAAAGCAAAGCAAGGCTCCTCCCACTTAAGTTTTCTCAGGTGTCTTATCACAGAGACAAAAAATTAATCAGCACAATAACCAAAATAAGTAATTGGTAAATAAATAAGTAAATGTAATTTGAAACCAACATTTTAAAGTAAAGAGACAGAAGCGGAAACATTGTTATGAATTTATGATTATTTTCCTAGCTCTGCCTGCTGAAAAGAACAAGAAGCAGAAACAGTGAGTACTGCACGCAGTTTGAGTACTGCATGCAGTTTGTAGACCACAGTATCCAACACACTTACCATGATAATAATGATTATTATTACTACAAATAAATCCTACAGATTTATTAGAGTGGCTGATTACAGTTCTAGAATAGAATGAATAAGTATGTCTATAGCAACTGGCATCACAAAGCAGGAAGATTAGGTTATATTAAAAGACCACAGGAGGCAATATAAAGCATTTTGAACTGACCAAAAATAGGACACTTTCAGCATCAGAAAGAAAATGACTGTAATGGATTAAAGCTAATCAAACTTATAAAACTCATGAGTTAATAATGACTCTTACAGACATATTAGTTCCCTGTGGTAGTTGCTAGCACTAACTCATTATAATAAAAATTGCTTTTTAAAGAAAAGAAGCACTTACCTTGTTGTTCTAGGGTAAGCTATGCCTCATAGTAACTAAATAATGGTGAGGGTTCTTTATTCAGTTATTTTTGGTTAATAAATCTAAATGATAGTTCTGTTTTGTTTTCTTTTCCTTGCCATTTGTGGTACTATCCTTTGACAACACAGTATACAAGCTGTGAGGTTTTATCCCCTGTACCACAAAGTGTAAAATACAACTTAATGAGAAAAAAAATCCTTTAAAAATGCCAGTGAGATGGTGGACACAGAAGGACCCACAACGAATGATAAAACACATTGGTAGTAAGCGAACACATCGAATGATAAAACACATTGGTAGTAAGCGAACACAAAATTGTTGCAGATATATCTAAACCTATTGACCAACTTCACCAACTGAAGAATAAGCAGATATTGTACAATCCCTATAATAAGAAGTACAAATCATCAAGTACTCATATCAAAAGAAATATGCTGAGTTCTGACTGGCAGATTACAAAGAAAAGTACAAAAACCAACCCAAATCAAAAAAATAAAACCCCTCATTATCTTTTACCTAAATTACTTGGGAAATGCTTCAGATTTGTTTTTCAGATTTTAGATTTACATGTGCATAGTAAGATATCTTTCAAGTGGGACAAAAACTGAAGCATAATATTCACATTTTCTCCCTTATACACATAGCTTGAAGGCAATTTTAAACTACCATTAGCAATTCTCTGCATGACACAAAGTCTCACTCTCTGAGATCTGCCATTTGTGAGTTCAAAGCGTGTGGGATGTGCAACATTTTTATTTGGAGGTGATGGATGCTCAGCCCTTAGGAGAGGGTGTGGAAGAATTTCATGAATGGCTAACATACTCACTTTGTGCTGAGAGAGTTCTCACAGGGTACATGATTTGTTATGTCCAATAAGTAAAGGACATGAAAAAGAGGATCAAGAGGAAAAAGAGAGACAGCATCAATTAAAGCTTACATCAGCATCCAAGTCATCTGAGGTCAAGAGTGGGACTCCTCAGTCCAACAAGAGCAAAGCAGCTGAAAGACATCTCTAAGTCCATGGAGACTATAATTATCTACTCAAAGTCACTCAAATCATTGCCTTTTCTTCCCATTGTAGTGTACATATGTGTTCATGGAGTGTGCTGGGAGAATGTGTGCTACAGCACACATGTGAGTTTTAAAGGATGACTTCATGGGGTTGCTCCTCTCTTCACACTGTGGGAGTGCTGGAGGTGAACTCAGTCACCAGGCTGCACGTCATGTGCCAGTCGGTACTTAAGAGCCATCTTGCCAGTCCCAATACTCAAGAGTTGAAATAGGCAAGAAGCACTTAGGTAAAGATATATAAACTGATATATTTATTAAAAAGTTGATATAATCTCCAGGATTCCCTGAAGTTAAACTACTACAATATCTTCCCAAAATGTTAGGGAAGGAAGATAGATGACTGACAAAGGCTGAGGTTAGGTCATAGTATCAGAGTACTCACTGCAATTACCTCACTTTCTTTATGTTGCCAAAGCCCTTCGGGACTCTGTATCTGTGCAAAGAGTTACTTATATTACATGCTATTTAATTAAGTATGCTCACTTCATACAAGCAAGAAATCTGACTTCAATCTCCATCACCCATATAAAAAGGACAGACATGAAAGCATATCCCATAACCCATGTCTGGGAACATAGAGGCAGGAAGATCTGTGGGTCTCAATGGTTGCCCTCACACATCCATTCACATAAAAACATCAATACACAAATAAATACCATTTAAAACGTTTCAGAAACAACAAAGACTTATTAGATATCGTAAGTGTTAAAGTAATTCTTACCAAAATTATCTTCAACTCCATCATGAAGCTCATGAGATCAGGAGAGTGCTTCATTCTCTAAATTAAAACATTTTCAGATAATAACTCATGAAATGAATGTTCCATTCATTGAAACTGAAATGAATGTGGATATCTAAATCTGAAAGTGATTAATTAGTGAAACATTTGTCATCATGTCTAGTCCTGCCTACTTCATTTCAAAAGAGTGACTAAAACTTCTGTCTTTGATTTCTATTGTGATAAACACCATGACCACAAGCAAGGTGAAGAGGAGAGAGTTTGTTTCAGTTTACAGCTGGAGTCCGTCTTAAAGGCTAGGAACAGCAGGTAAGAGATGAAAGCAGAAATCATAGAGAAACACTGCTTACAGCCTTGCTCCCCATGGCCTGCTCAGCTTGCTTTCCTAAACCATCCAGGACCACATACCCAGAGTTGGTATCATACACAGTGGGCAGAGCAATCATTAATCAAGAAAATGCAGCCAGGCAGTGGTGGTGCACGCCTTTAATACCAGCACTTGGGAGTTAGAGGCAGGGAGATTTCTGAGTTCAAGGCCAGCCTGGTCTACAGAGTGAGTTCCAGGACAGCCAGGGCTACACAGAGAAACCCTGTCTTGAAAAAAAAAAACAAAAACAAAAAAAGAAAATCAAGAAAATGCCCCCCAGACTTGCCTACAGGCCGTCTGATGAAAGCAATTTCTCAATGGAGATTCCTCTTCCCTATAATTCAAATTTGTGTCAATCAAGCTGAATACAACTAACCAGGACTACCCTATCTGTGTGAAATGTATTGAATCATAGAGGACATCACTTAAAAGTATGCACATGCCTTCATTCCTTCACTGAAAGGCCTGACAAATGGAGGGAAGCATTATTTTAAAAGGAGAAGGAGAAAGGCAGGGGAAAGACATGTAAATGAAAAGAGAGACATAAAATATAAAATTGTAACTTGGATACACTAGATTTTTTAATAACAGTATATACTTTGTTTCTAGACCTTTAAGATCATGGATGCCAGCCCTTCACAACTAAATCATCCTAATTCAAAAAAAGAAACAAGTAGTAAAATAAAAACCATTATAATAAAATGACAAAAAGGAATATACCCTTTAAAAGAGAATGAAAACTTCAGAGAGCTGGTGTTCCATTCTTCCAAAATATTTTATTCTTATATAGAATAAATGGTTACACCTTAGAATGCTTAAAAAAACTTCTTGCATTTGTTTCTCTTTTACATTTGGATGCATTTCACTAGCCACACACTGCTCTGAACACAGCTAAATGCAAATCTGCTCCACATTTTCAGAAGAGAAAATGAAGAGCCTAAGCTACCTGCACAGCACATGAAGGCAAACCATTCCCATGACAGGGCTCTAGTGGACCATATGCCTATAGAGTAAATCTTATACCACAGCCGCTTCTACAGCAAACAACTTGTATCAAAGCCCTGTGAGCCATAGTCCAGCAGCTACATCCAACTCAGCACCTTGTTTGATAATCAGTGTCAACTGGAATGCAGCCACACCTGTGCGGCCTTTGCTTATGGCTCTTAAGGCCTTGCTGTCAGAATAGAGCATCACAACTGTGGCAGGGCTTAGCTGATCACAAAAGCTGACAATTTGACTACTGCCTTTTATAAAAAGTTTGTTGACTACTTAGGTTGCATTTACTGATAACAGTATAAGAGAAAAATAGTAACTCTCAACTGAATCTGGGAAATAAGTAAATAAATAAATAAACAAATAAATAAATAAGGGTTTGAGGGCTTTCCCTGACCAGCTGGAAGGAGGAAAAAAATTCAAGGGCAATTTCAGGCCTCTTCCTTCAGAATGAGCACAAGGAAGGGGAGCTATTTGTCCCACTGTTTGCTTAGCGCCTATGAACAAATTTCTCAGGCTATACAATGGACCCCTTAAAGGATAAGGGAGCAGGGTAAAGAGAGAACAGACATAGTCTCAACATTCCATTAAAGTGGTGCTCAGCTTACACAGCTAGAACAAGAGCTCACGTTCTTCAGTTCAGCAGTTCATCCCTGCACTAGTCTGTGCGTCAATGATGCGGTACGGAAAGTGAGCGTCCTTGTCAGTCACCACACATAACTTATCTTCAGCACACAATCAATACAGAACACCAGGAAAACCACTCAAGAAAAGATCATCCAAAGAAGTGCAGTGCTACCACATGTATTTTTCTATAAGAGACAGTCTGTTATTTTCATTTATTTCAGTAACAATTGCTGTTACAATGTTTCTATAATCTTTAAGAACTTCTCAGGTAGGGTACAGCAAGTACTGTGAATAACTAAGTTAATGCTGCCTAGCTATCTCCTTAGCCACCCTCAGCTCCTCTCCCTATAAAAGGTCACATGGACCTGAACAACTTCCTTCTGTCCTTTCCTGATCAGAGTCTAGAACTACAAACCCCATCACTGCCAAACAACTTACATCATACCTTCCTATAACCACTCTTCAGCCCAGGAGAGGAGTAACCCACAAAATACCACATAGGGAGGGACATGATACGGATGGACCTAGCAATCTTTGAAAACCTAAAGTCTCAAGACTGCAAATCAATTTCAAACCCCAAGGTTGCCTTGAAATCTGCTGAGGATTCCAGAAAACATTTTCTGTAATATGCAATGATTAATGCTCTTGAAACTTATAAAACCCAACAACTAACAAACCCCTTGTTTACAGACAAGGGCTTTAAGTAGTAAATTTAGAAATCTCTATCCTCATTTGAAGTGTAAGATTTTTAACAGACTTACCTGTTGGACTACTTGATGATATTCATTAAGTATATTTTTCAGCTGCCAGCTACACAGTAATCTAAAATTTTAATGGAAAATAGTTTATGCACTCTTTACTATTACATGGAGAAAATGTCTTTGAATGCTAACAAACATGTATATACAATCAAAAGAATCAAATAAGCATAATTCTGATAAGTAAATAAAAACATTACCTACTCATACTACTGAAAGTCATATCTTCAAAATGGCAGTATAAATTTTACTTCAAACAAAAATAACTGCTATCAGGAAGGAGCAGATTAATAATGCATCTTTGCTAAACTATAACACAGCCAAATAAAAACTTCCATTGAACTAGACTCTTCATCACAATAGGCAGACATAATCACAGTTTGGATCATAATATAGCAAATTTACACTTGAAAAAGCTTATGGTACAGTATATCCTCCAAATTCGAGATCAATATAACTGAACAGATATTTTTAATTATACGGGGAATGATAAGTTCATCATCACCAGCTCACTTCAACTCTCTACACAATACTGGTAGGTCAGTAACTATTTAAACGAAATTATTTTAATTATCTAGATGTAGAAAGTCTGAATTTGGGGCTGCAGAGGTGGCTCAGTAGTTAAGAGCTGCTTTTCCAGAACATCTAGATTAGATTCCCAGGACCCACATGGCAGCTCATAACTGTTCAAAACTTCAGTTCCAGGGGAATCAATGTCCTCATCTAGTATCTTTGGGCAACAGACATAAATGTAGTTCACATTTATGACATACACAAACAGAACATTTGTATATATAAAACAAGACAATAACAACAAACAAACAAACTCAGTAGGCCAGGCATGGTGGCACATAGGTGCTAACCCAACACTTGGGAGTCATAGGTAGGGGTCTCTGAGTTGGAGGTCAACCTGGTCTACACAGCGTTCCAGGACAGCCATGATTACATGAGAAACCCTCTTTCAGAAACCCATGAATGAATGAATGAATGAATGAATGAATGAATGAATGAATGGAGTAAGGAAGTCTGGGTTTCTAGCCCACCACCCCATCCACTGTTGTGCTAAGTTCTATTCCCACCACATCTCTGTTAGTAGCAAAGCAGTTTTCTCATTTGTTCCTCCATGGGGAGGGTCTTAGCCAATATGCTTCCATTCCTTGATACCAACTGGTAACTTGTTACTAATTATACCTTTACTGTGGCATTCCCTAGCTTATCCTTACTGTATCTCCTCAAGAAATTGAGCTGATTAAGTACATATTATCTTCAAAATTCCATGACTCTTCCTTCAGTGTTCACCTAACTATCTTTTCTACATATCAATTTCCAGTTTTCAACTTCCTTTTTAGTCACTCACTCGCTACAAACCCAATACCACCTCTACCTGTGATCCATCATAAAATGCTGTACTTCTCCTTAACTGCTCTGCTTTGCTTCTCTTTACTCTCAGACACTGAAGAGAGAACTGAGGCTTGTGGTGATACCAACAGCTTCTGATGAGCTGTTCCTGCCCACATCAATTTTACTCGGAACACCCGGACCAAGGCAGTTGAATGGTTCTTCACAAATTACTAAATTGTGACTATGTAGTAAATATCAGTGGGAAGCTGGGAAGTGGGGTAGGGCAAGTCCTCTAACTGTTTCCATTGTCCTTTAAATCAGAACTTGTTAGGGAAGTGTGCACTTGTTGCTACTGCTTTCAATAAAAGCAAACACAGAAAGAGTGTGTTAACTGTGAAAAGTCACAGGGCTGTGACTTTGATTCACAAAGACAAATTGGTTTGGAAGAAACAGAATGTGTTGGGGATATTGGAACTATGCTGATAAGCACTTCAGGCAAAACTACAGCCAGCAGAATCACGGCCTCTCTGGCCACCTGTGCCACTAACACATGTATACAAGCAGACAGTACCTCACCTTGCATTCTTGAGCTGCAGGTCTTTAGGCAGCACTATTCTGAGGTGGAAGTCGCTTCCCTGTGAAAAAGAAAAGTGCAGACTCCTTCTTTCACTTAATGCTAAAAAGTTAAGTCATATAAAACATATTTTCCTATATTTATAAAGAATATCAAATTTAGCTGAACTTTATAAATTGAAAAATGCAAAATATAATATGTATATTATATAGTGTATTTGAGGAAAAGTAATAATTCATAATTCTACATTGAAAACTTTATAACTACTAGGAAATCATACGACATTAAGACAGGAACATGGTTTTCAAAGAAAATGACAAAAAGAAATACAGTGAAAGTGTTAGCAAACATAAAGAAATTTATTTCTTAAAATATAAATTCACCAAAACGGATATTCAGCTTTCAAATTTGCAACTTTCTAAATTTTAATAAAATGAAAATATACTGTTATGTAATCTAAGTTTTTAGATAAAACAACTAATTTAAAGGCCTGGAGAGATGTCTCAGTAGGTAAGCACATTTGCTCTACAATAGTGAGGAACAATCCCAGTGTATATATACAAAGCCCGCAACCCAGAGCTCTGCACACTAAAGGCAGGGGATAGCCTCCAATCTAGCTCCAAGATCAAGAGACCATGTCTCAAACAGCAAAGAAGAATGATAGAGCAGGACAGCCAACATCCTCTGCAACCTACATGTTCATGAGCATGCACACCCACACATACACATGTGCGTACCACACATATACACACTCAAGCACCAATGTCTACCTGTGTGTGTGCATGTGCATTTGCACATGCAGGCACACACACACAGAGACACACACACACTCCCCCGTGCACTCCGTAACAATTTCATATAGTGAATCTTTAATAAATAAGTAATACACTAATTTTTAAATCTAAATATTCGGTAGTTATACAAATTTTACTCAGGAGTCTAAGGAAGGGAAAGAGTGTTTTCTGGAAACACACTCAGCTTCATTTTCTTTCAAAAGTGAATAAGTAAACAGTCTAAACTCTGTAGCTTACATGTGAATCTGAGCAAAAATAACCAGGAAAAGACAAACAGAAATGTAATCTTTTACTCCAACAATATAAAATGAAAAGAGTAATAAAATTCTTGAAAAACAATTACTGTGTGGAATTTTAGCAGACTCCCTCAAAGCAGAATCCAAACCAGAGGAACACAATTAAATGCACCCCATAACCTTTACTTTCATGGTAATATCACAGTTCTGACTTTCATTACATTTAAATGTCCTTTAAAAAAATGAAACAAAATGTACTACTGACCTTTTCAAAAGGTCAAGTAACAATAATTCACTATTTCATTAAAGTACTAAAAGGTATTATGTAGTAACTTTAGCCTAACTTTATAGACACCCCACAAATAGGTGTAAGAATGGTAGAAAATTCACCATGTACATGAAAACAGCAAAGCAATTCCACTTTACCTGAAAAAATAAATGCAAAGTTCTATTTTGGGGAAATTCAGTCACTGTAAACAGCCAAGTGTCATAAATGGGCCAATACTTAATTATTCCAAGAAAATATACAAAATAACCATTTCCCTAGTTAAAACATCTCAGCAGTATTACTCTTTCTCAGAAAGCAGATTTTTCCAGTTTCCAGAAAACAAAAGTACTAAGAGTTTCTAAATCTGAATGTCCTGACATATCCTCCCCCGAAAACTAGAGTGATTAATAATATAAGCAAATAAAATGACCAAAAAAAATATTATATTTGCAACCAGAAGTCAGAGAACACAATAAATCTGTAATTAATTGTAACAGGGATAAAAGTCACCTTTGAGTAGAGCTCATTCTGGGTTTCAAGAGTAGTGAGAGTTAAAAGTGTTATTTTTAAAAGTCACTGAAGGAAGAATACATACAAAAAGGCTAACAAAGACGTGTAGAAGAACCAAGCAGTGACAATAAGGAGGAGATCTAATGTGAACCACAAGGAGAGGCTGCTGGTGGCCATGGCCATCACTCTTAGCACTCAGAAAGATCATACAGGGAAACACTGAGTTGGAGGCTTTCCTGGACCTCATAGTGAGATACTATTTTTTAAAAAGGCAAAAAGAAAGAGTCAAGGATATGTCTGAAAACATTTCAGAGCACCAAAAGATTGGGCAGAAACACTGTTTGGAAACTGCACATTAGAAAGAAAATAATAACCATGGGAAACTGAAGCTTTTATGATAGGAATAAGAACATACCATGTATAATCACCCCCTCAAACCCTCCCCCCCCAAAAAAAAACATTAAATAAACTGCATTTTCCTTTACCAACCAAAGAGGGAATTCTTGAATCAGAAATTTCACAAACTATTGCGAACAGCAAAACATTCACACACCCAAAGATCTGTGGCCCCAGTCCAAAGGAGCTGTGACACAAACACAGAGCATGAGAAGCAAAGGGTAAAAGCAGAACCCAGAAACACACACCAACTATATATGGGCTACAGTATCAGGAAATGAACATTTCAAGACTGAAATGTCTAAAAACCAAGACCAGAAACTGAAAGAAGCTATGAAGAGATTGACTAAACTCAGAAAAAAAAAAAAAAGCAAATCAAAATGACATTAAGATGAGAGAGTAAGTTTAAGCATGCCAAGGAAGAATGGAGTTAAACAAAATTTCATAACTGTGGGAATATCAAGAAAAATGCCAAATGACCATGAAAAAAATGTGGTTGAAATAGAAAGTGCCAGAGAAAGTCCAATACACATGCAATAGGAGACCCTGAAATAAGGAGATAGTAGAAAAGGATAGTTATAATCATACCCTAACTTTACTATTCTGGAAGTTCCTACACTAAAATGGACATGAGAAAAACTACTCATGATAATCCAGTCTGAAAAAGAAATATCAGAATTTAAAAATAAGGAGAAGAGGCCAGAGAGATGCTTCAGTGGGTAAGAGAACTTGCCATCAAGCCGAGGGAGTTCAATCCCTGTCTCACGGTGGAAAGAGTGGCTCTTCTTCCTCTTACCCTCTAACCTCCAGATTACATGCTGTAGTTGCATGTACCCCATACACTCGAGTGTACATACGCACATAAAATAATGTAATTTTTTAAAATAATGAAAAATAAATGAGATTTTAAGTAAAATACCGAAAGCTGGGAGACATAGATTATGCAAAACAGTCTTGTTTTGGAAGGAGAAGCTGAGGAATGAACCTATCACAGTAGAACTCGTTCTACCACAGAACTACCTCCCAGGTTTAGTCTACAAAGAAGTCGTTCAGCTTACTCAATCCTGATGTAGTCCAATCAGCCAAAGTAGAACACCTTGGAATATAAAAACCATTAAATATAGCACCCAGGAAAGTATTGTTTCACTAGAACAGCTAAACTACGCTCTAGAAATGCTTAACAAATATAAAAGGAAATCTGAAAACAGTTGGACCTTCCTCAAATAACTTAACTACCATGTACAACAAAAACATTCACAGTGGGTATCCTAACAATGTGTATTTGACATTCAAAGAAGAAGAAAAATACAGCCCATAATGGGGAGATAAATCAAGAGACACGATATAAAAACAGCATGTATTACAGAATCCAAGGGAAACTAGCTGCCATCTTATGAAGGTAGTCATGCACATTATGAGACCAGGAACTAAAGCCTCTGGGCAGTATCTGTGTGGGGAATCTTGAAAGCAAAGTCTCTACCACTATTTAACTTTTGGACAGTCAAAATTCTAGCAAGAATCTTTATTGGAAGTTCATGAGAGAACCTGATCAGTTTTCACCCACCAAGATGCTTCCAAATTCATGATTTAGGGAAACAAATGATTACTTTGTTGTTTCAAGGCTTAGAAAAGTGAAGCAGCAAGAGGTAACCAGTACAAGAAGCATCATCACAGACCCAAAGGGCATTAACTGTAAGGCCAACAGGAGCTGGGGAGAGATCTCCATAGATAAAGCACTTGCCCTGCAAACCTACAGACTCAAGGTGGGAGCTGTTTAGCAAGAGAGCCCACCTTAGTAAGTAATGTGAAAAGTTATTGAGGCAAACAGCCAATGTAAACTTCTGGACTCCTACACCTACACACACATACACACACACACACACACACAAACACAGAGAGACACACCACACATCATACATATACACCATACATACATACAATACACACACAACACACTCATGCACACCACACATTCACACATACAACACATACACATATCACACACACACACACCCTACACAAGAAAGAGAAAGAAAGAAAGAAAGAAAGAAAGAAAGAAAGAAAGAAAGAAAGAAAGAAAGAAAGAAAGAAAGAAAGAAAG
>NW_021604569.1:4210218-4309637 GCF_004785775.1 Grammomys surdaster
AGGGAATATCATAGATAACTTTGTAAGCCAATATATTCAGAAACTTAGATGAAATTAATTCCTTTACACAAACTACCAAAGCTCACTCAAGACAAAGGGGCTAATAACAGAGAATGCTGTCACTGGCTGATTCGAGACAGTACAAACAAAATAAAGGAAGCAATACTCACAATCACATGTCAAAAGAAGATGGGACAGCTATTCTTTACAACAAAGTGACAATTCATAGATAGAAAGGGACGATAGTGTTAGCAAAGGCTTGAAAGATTTGGCACCAATCACTATCATTTAGCTATTTAAGCCAAGAGTTTAGTATTGAAAAGCTGCATATACAAAGATCATATGGAACTTGGGAGTCTTGTGAAAGAGTTGGCGGAAGGACTGAGAGACTTGGAGGGGACAGGAACTCAGGTCTCCACAAGAATACCAACAGACTCAACTAGCCTGAACCCTTGGGGGCTCCCTGAGACTGAACCATCAACCATAGAGTATACATGGGCTGGACCTAGGCCCCCCATACAAAAATATGTAAAAAGTACAGATTGGTCTTCATGTGAGTCCCCCAACAACTGGTATGAGGGCTGTCCCTGACTCTGTTGCCAGCCTATGGATCCTGTTCTCCTAACTGAGCTGCCTTGTCTGGCCTCAGTGGGAGAAGATGTGTCCTACAATGGCTTCAGGTGACTGATAGGTTGGCTCCAGAGAGGGAGGCTGCTCTTCCTCAGAGGAGATGAGAAGGGGGGATAAGGGGAGTGCTATATGAGGGGGGAATGGGGAGAGTGATCAGGATGTAAAGTGAATAAATTAATTAATTAATGGGAAAAAGGAACTAAAAAATAAAAACAGAAAGAAAGAAAGAAAAAGAAAGAAAGGAAGGAAGGAAGGAAGGAAGGAAGGAAGGAAGGAAGGACGAGAGAAAGAAAGAAAACAGTATATAGGTGAAAGAACCTCACTGAAAAGACTTGTTAATTTCAAAACAAAAACTGGCAAAAGTCGCACTAACTTGGTAACTGGCATTATGAATATCAACACAGGGAGTAGCTAACTTTATGTGCCTTGAGGGAAACACAGCATGGTTTCTGGGGTGCCTCTACCCAAATATATTACCAGAATTTAATGGTGAGAAAATATCAAACCTAATAAACTGAACTCTTAAAAATAAATTTCAAGTTAACAAAAACACAGACTAAAAACTGCTCCAAATTAAAGAGATAAGATAATTAAATACTCCATGAAAATTTACATCAGATAGCAGTTATAGCAACTGTACTGAGATTAGGTTTGGGTGGGCCCATGTTTTATGAAATGAATACTAAATTATTTAGAGATAAAGCAGCAAGAAATGGGTCTATGATTTAATCTCAAAGGGTCAGGAAAGAGTGAGCACAGGACCAACCATGATCACACTCAGGATAAAATCAGTTGTGCTGGAGAGCTTTTAGACAGTGCTTAAGACTTAACGGAAATGCTTAAGGAATAAAAAATTAGAAATTACCTACATCAAAGGCTAATTTGTTTCCAGTCTAATTTGATGGCTATAATTGTTTTCTAAAGGGCTACTGGAGACACAGGCAAGTGATCTAAAACACTTGTTTCTAAAGGGCTACTGGAGACACAGGCAAGTGATCTAAAACACTTGCTTCTGCCTGTCCTGTATAACACTTGCCTGGCACGTGGATGGCTGTAGGTTCAATCCCCAGAACAGACAGATTTGGCACACAAATACACACAAATACACACACACACACACACATACCACACACACACACACACACACTTGAACTTTTCTGAATGTTTCTGTAAAAGTGAAAAACATTATAACTGGATATTTCAACAGTTAAGCAAGAAGAGGTGGCTAACTTGTTTCCTTGTAATAAATTTTAGGCATTTTTTGAAGGCTCACATGGTTTGAAAACCCCTAAGGAAGCTCATGCATCCTGTGTGTATATTCACCACGTAGCATTTTCTTAACTCCCAATAATGCTTAGCGACAAGTTTTACTATGAAGAAAATTTCATAACTGCTCAGTATTCTAGAGATTGTTGCTGCAACACACGTGGAAATTAATGACTCCTGTCACTAAAGAGCAAGTTATACGCAGCTGAGTTTAAGATTCAGAAGAAAAGTCCATAGTCGGAAATCTTAAATTAAGGTAATTTGTTGTACCATGGAGGGGTGGGGCTGGGGTGAGATTTTCTTTTTAAACAGCCAGAGTTTCAGGGGTAACTGACGCTGTCATAGTCAAAGTAGTTACTTAGCCCTCTAAATTTCACAGGATTTGACTTCAACTATAAAATGATGGGTTTTGGATTTTTCTGTTTGTTTAGGTTCGGCTTAATAGTGGACCCTGAGTGCTCTGTAAATTTCAAAATCGTGAGCGTAGTAACACTTCGCTGTCCTGCGTGTTGAACTCTAAGATCTACAGAACTGCACCTCCCTCTTCCACCACCAGCCTGGGACCGGCGAGCCGCCCCGCCCTCCCTGTGTCGTCAGGCGTCGCCACCCAGTGACCGCGCATGCGCAGAGCGTCGGCGCTGCTTCATTCTCTGCTACGCTCGCCCAGCCTGCAAAAGACGCCGCGGTCAGGCTGTGCCACGAGTGACAGGCTCTCGCGCTACAAAACGACCCCGCAGGGTACCTGAGCCGAAATGAATCCCTCATATACAGTTTTCTCCCGGTTCTGAGGAAGCAGCAGCGGGAAATGGCGCAACAGGTTTGCTTCTGTGTCGGCCATGGCGCGCAGGAATGGCCGCCGCACATGCGCAGTCTGCGGAGGGACGGGGCGGAAACCCGCTGCGGCGGGAAATCTGGAGATCCCAGCAGTGGTGGGAACCGCTGTCCTGACTCTGTCTCCTTAGAAGCAGGGGAAGGAAGATCACTCTAAAGCCCATAACTCTCACTGATCAGGATCATTCTGACCTTGACTGTCAAAAATAAAACCAACAAAATCCTCTTGTTGATTTTATTGAAGACTGATGCATCTCCAAAGCTGACTTTCCTCCCCAGACAGAGGTTTTACAGTGTGCCCATAGCATGCTGCCTTTACCCTTACCCTGGCCCATCACCTCTCCTGTTCTTGTGTTTGCTCTGGACTAGGTCTCCTGTATACTCCCTGTATGCCCTTCAACCAACTGCATATGCAAATAAACTATACTTTCAATACATCATGTATATTGTGTGCTGATTCAGTGTTATGCCGTGTTTAATTAGATATATTTAAAAGAAGCCCATGTTAATTGAGAAAGATTCAATTTATTCCTGAGATAGTACACTCCCCAAAACAGTAAAAACATGAAAGAGATTGACAGATTTGCTGAGTTTTCTCTGACAAACTTTCCTATACATTCTGCTAACTTAGGGATACTCATTCACTCTCATTATTAAGTATAGATTTAAGAAACGTGTTAATAGTTATCATGTGATAATTTGTTATTGCAATAAGTCACTTTCGATTTTATTTTTAAGATCACTGTATTATGCCAAAGATTGTGCAAAGATAAACAAGGTATTCTTCCTTCCTATTCTTACTGTCCTCATTGTAGATTGGATTTTAAAAGATTAATAGCTTGGCAGAATTTGTCACAATATTTTGGATGCTTAGAGAACACAGGAATGCCATGCCTATTATGTTAGGTTACACTAAGACAGTGGTTCTCAACCTTTCTAATGCTACTACCCTTTACTGCAGTTCCTCATGTTGTGGCGACTCTTAACCATAAAATAATTTTGTTGTTACCTTGTAACTGTAATTTTGCTATTGTTATGAATCATAACATGTGTTTTTGGAGAGGTTTGCCAAAGAGGTCACAACCAACAGGTTGAGAACCACTGGGATAAGACTTTTCAAAATGTGACTCAGATTGGCATAGTGTTGGCACTAAAAAACTTACACAAGTTTATCCAAGTATTATAGCTCTGAGAAGAAAGGTTTCCCTAATGCAAGTGTTGCAGCTCTGAGGGGAAAGGTATTATGGAAATCTGGAGCCAAAGAATATTAAAAAAAATCACACAATACAGCTAGCCTCACACAAGAAGCTTATTAGAAAAAAATGCAAGAGGGTGGCTGTATCTGCTTGGGAAAGAAACAGCAAAGAACTAAGTTAGAAACAGGTTTTACATAGGGATTCTTTGGGAGTTTTCCAGGGTGGGGATTGGTGGGATTCCAAGTTTGAGCTTTGTATTAGCTCAGGAATTGGGTTTTCAAGCTAAGGAGTTGGTAGGTTTTCAAAACCTAGAAGTGAGCTAGGACTTTTTACCCTACAATTAAGGAAACAAAAGATTAACACTGATGGATTCAGGGCATACCACCTTGGTATTTGAATAAACAACAAAACCTAGATCAATCCAATCACCTCTACCTCCTCCCCACCCCCACCCCCAGGGCAGCTCCTGAAATACTCACTTCAGATTGCCTTCTCTATGCCTGGAATAAAGAACTCTCCATGACTCTGAAGAAGCAGGGACATGGAGAAGAAGCTACATATGAATTGCTAAAATTGCCCCAGTTTGTAACCATTAGGTCATACCTCCTTAGTATAGTCATACTGTCTCATTTTTTTTTAAAGGTGTTTATATTGCTTTGAATCTGAGCTTCTTTGGTTTTTATGCCATGTAAATTGTATTAAATGAATCTTTATGCTTTTGTTAATTTATCTTTTATATACTCTTCTTTTTTCTGGATTTTCATCTTGTATAATTTTAACCTAGCATTAATTTCTCACATCTTCCTAAAGTGTCTGCAATAGAATTTTTCTTTCAGCTCATGCTGAATAGAAGTGAAATGCAAAAGAAAACAAGTTTACCTGTGGGAAACTTGGACAACATTTTAAAGGCTGTTTTTCATTATTTAACTTATTGAAAAACGATGCTACTATAGTCTGTTGTTTGTTTGTTTGTTTGTTTTGCTAAGTACCGGGAACATCAGAGTTTTTTTTATTTTCACTCAAGATTTGTGCTATAGTTTTACTTATTTGTAGTACTATGTATATTGACCTAGGATCTGTCTCCTCACCATGGAATAATGGGAACATTTGAGTGCTCTTCAACCTAAGTGATTACTTTTACAGTGAATAAACTTAAGAGCCACTGAACTTAAACAGGATATTAGGAGACCTGTAAGCTCCAGCAATATGTAGTTCTTTCTCAGATTCACTGAAGCCACCCTCCACCATTAAAATCCCTTCTCTCAGGGAGTTCAATAAGGGCCATCAAATCCAAGACATGTGTAGGTAGCTGTCCCATAGACCTGGCACTTATAAATAGCTAATCCAAACTGGCAAGATATCCAGTGAGATAGACCAAACTCTGGAGCAACTTCTGAAAGTAGCCAAAATGCTCAAATGGCTCATCAGACATCCATACACAGCATCCCAGTAGAGTATTGGAAATAACATTGCTTTCCATGTAAATGATGAAGAGGTTCATGCAAATCAATCCAAGGGAGTTCAAGAGAATTTCTTAGCAGTGCTTTAAATTCTAGTGTCTTGCACTTGTCTGCCAAAGTAACTCTGTGGATAGAGTGAGTCTCTTTGTCCACTGCCCCATCACTACTGCTGCCTCCTACTCACCTTAATGGCCACTTGAACTGCCAGCCTTGGTTGGCCACCAGCTCCTCCCCTCCCACAGGGCTATCATGACAGCAACCACTTGCTAAAGTTGCAATGGACTTCCAGTTTCTCACATACCCAACTGCAGTTTCTGCCAGTGTTCTGCCTCTAATTTGTTTGTTATATGAATTCCAGAGAAAAGATAAGTAAAGATACTTCTATATTTCTCACATACCCTAACTCTAACCTAAAGATTCCCAAATTCTGGTAATAGGGTACCTGTGGTGTGTTTAACAACCCTACAAATGATTCTAATGTATGCTGAAGTACCATCTCTTCAATCATGCAATTCCGTTATTAAGAATGTTTACATTGTGCACTATGTGATGGGGATAACGTTAAGGGTGTTCAACAGTGGGACCATACAAGATTAAGATGTGCAATCTCCCTCAGTCCCACTGGAGAGGGAGAAAAAGCAATCACAAGTAGGGAGGGAGGGAGGGACATGGGAGGGAAAGTGGATGGGGGTCAGGGGGAGAGGGGAACCTGATCTGGTATTGGGTGAGAGAAAAGGACTGAAGCCCTGAGGGCCAACAGAAAGAATGGAAACAGGCAACCTTTAGAGGTAGGAGGTAGGGGGGATCCTCCAGAATGCAACAGAGACCTGGGAGGTGAGAGACTCTCAGGACTCAAAGGGAGGGACCTTAGATGAAATGCCCGACAGTAGGGAGAAGGAACTTATAGAGCCTACCTCCAGCAGGAAGACAAGGCATCAAATGAGGGAAGGGGTTGCCATCTCACAGTCAAAACTCTAACCCATAATTGTTCCTGTTTGAAAGAACTACAAGGATGGAAATGGAGAGGAGCCTGAGGAAAAGATAGTCCAGCACAGGCCCAAAGTGGGATCCAGCTCAAGGGGAGGTCCAAGGCCTGACACTATTCCTGAGCCTATGGAGCACTCACAGAAAGAGACCTATCATGACTGCCCTCCGGAAGACCAACCCAACAAGCAGCTGAAAGAGTCAGATGCAGATATGTGCATACAACCATGGACAGAAGCTGCTGAGCCCTGTGGTTGAATTAGGGAAAAGCTGGAAGAAACTGAGGAGGAGGGTGACCCTGTAGGAGGACCAGCAGTCTCAATTAATCTGGACCCTGAGATATCTCAAACCAGCCAGGCAGCCAGTTGATATGAGGCCCCCAACACATATATAGCAGAGGACTGTCAGGTATGTGTTCAATCAGAGATGACGCACCTAACCCTCAAGAGACTGGAGGCCCCAGGGAGTTTAGAGGTCAGGTGGGGTGTGGGTAGGGAGTGGAAACAGCCTCTTGGAGACAGGGGGTTAGGTTGGAGGTATGGGATGTGGAACAGTCTGAGGGTAGAAGGGAGAAATTAAAATCTAAAGTCTCAATAAATAAATAAATAAATGTAACCTCATCAAGTACTTTATACCTTTTTTGCTAAGACCTACCATTTTCAGCACTTCAATATTTCACATTACCATGCTTTTCATGTGGAAACTTTAACCTTCCTTGAACAATCTTCTCAGATGCTTTTTATGGGAATTTTTCTTGTCTTCTGAAGTAATTGATAAGCTTGACCACTTAGTATACTCTCTGGTTCAGCATTAACTATCTGTGAAATGGTTTATTCAATTCAGGCTGCTATCACAAAAGTACCATAATTTGGGTAGCTTCTGAGGCACAGAGATTTATTCCTTGCTGTTTCCATGTAGAGAAAGCCTAGAATCAAGGCTTAAATTCTACATATGATATCCATGATATCCAGTGGAGGGTTGCCCTCAAGAAACTAGTCTTTTCCCTATAATCTTTGTCATACTTACTGTGGTCATTGACTCCTTGTCTTTGAAATCTCATTATGAAATTAATAGGAATTTCACAAAAATGTATTAATGAACTCTATCTCATTTTAAAGAGAAGTAGTCTTGTTATTTTCATGGTGAATAAATGTCTAAATGAGCATTTCCCAAAAATAAATCCTGTAAGCTAAGACATCTATCTGCTATCAAAACAAAACAAGAATATTACATAAAGACTTACTCATTCAATGGTCCAACCACTAGGCTGAGATGTTCTAGGCAGGGAATTTATGCCATCTTTAGTTCATTGTTATAAGCTATTGTTTATAAGAAGCACAGTAAAAATGAACTGCTGAGAATACTCAGGATATTTGAACATCAGAAAACAAAGGAACTGCTTCTATTCCAGTAAGTAAGAATTAACTTTGGGGATATCTCTTACAAGTTACATAAATAACCATTCCAAATTTCAAGACTTTTTCTTTAAATGTTGTAACTTTAAAAACTTACAAAAAGCATTGTGATGAATGAAAAATTTAACTAGAATTATGTATTTGTGATTTGAATAGAAAGAACCCCATCTCATTCTCTCTTTCTCCCTCCCTTTCCTCCCTCCCCCCCTCTCTCTCTGTGTGTGTGTGTGTGTGTATGTGTGTGTGTGTGTGTGTACATCATCCTAGTTCTTGCTATGTTCAGTCACTTAGTATATTTTCTGGTATTTCATTGATTACTGAAGGTCTTTACCATAGAGGAGAAGAATCAAATAGGTGGCAAATTCAGTTAGAATTTGTTCCCCAGCATCTCCTCTAATTCCGGGATGCCCACAGAAAATATCCTGAGCCATGCTCAGCATCCCATTCAGGGAGGCCTGCAGCTCTCTGGCTAACCCTAAATGGTTTACAAAGGTCCACCATCCAACAGCTGAGCAAGGTCTTTTCAAAGAATTTAAAGAATGACCAGTCTTAATACCCTCCAGTCATCACCTGATACCCCCAGTATATGACATTAATAACTGACATTGTCCTAGAAGTGTTGGTATTCAATTGCCATCAGTGGAAGAAGACAGGACACCTACAGTGACTTTAGTGGGATTGTTAACTACAGAGATTGTTCAAGTCTGATGAGAAGAGAACTGAAGGCAGAAGTGTGGGGGATACCAAAATTAGGAATGAATGGAACCATTTAAAAATCTTAGAATTGGAAAAGCAAAACTATAATATCTCACTAAGCATGATTCTGTCATAAAAAGGGGGGAGCTATTCACGATTACAGTGTGAGTTACGGTGTGGTAGGCTGCACAGAGGGGGAAACTGTTGACAGTTATGGGGTGTTTGGACCCTGTAATTATTAGTCTTCAGATTTCCTTATTGCAAAACACTCATTAACTCAAAACAGCACTTTCTTCTTGCCTCTTTTCTATTCAGAAATTTAAAAGCAGCTCATAAATTGCAGTGTAGTGAACAATTTTGATATTTATTTTCAAGTTTTAACTTTTGAAAACAACATGCTCATAAGAAATAAGCTGTGAGACTTGCATTTCACCCAGATTTGGCTGGTGACTCTGTGGTATTCTATCACACCAGGACAAAACTCTTAGAGAAGACTCCACTGCCTGGTGATTTCCAGATAGTGAGTGTGCACTCTCCACAGAGCTATAGTAATGATTCCTGCTGCACTCTACATATACTTGGGGAATTTGCAGCTATAACCCAATGGTACTAACTTAACTTGAACAAGCCCTGAGTTCTATCTAAACACACACACAACAACAACAAAAGCAAAACAAACAAACAAAAAACTACTACACAATATACACCAAAAATAGGAAGGATGGGAGGAAGGGATGGAGGGGAGGAAAAACTGACATCAAAAACCCCTTAAGAATTCATCACTAGGTCAGTGTATAACATCATAGAGAGCAATAAAGAAACAGTTTTAAGGTGAGCATTATGGCGCACCTACAATCCCAGTGTTTAAGGTCTGCAGAAACAAGATGGAGAGCTCAAGACCAGCCTGGGCTACATGCCAAGACCTTGATTGAAAAAATAAATAATAATAATATTGATGATGATGATGATAATGAAGAGGAGGAGGAGGAGGAGGAGAAAGAGGAGGAGGAGGAGGAGATAATTTAAAATAACCCATTTTTCATCTGGGGAAAAAGTCATCTTCATATACAGTGGTAAAATATCCTATGAATAAAGTAAGTATATTTTCAACCTGAAAAATAAGTATGTAATCATTTAAATTAATATTTATACAAATAAAAAAGTGTAAACTGGGATAAAAACCTGCTAGCTGAGAGGGAGGAGGAGGGAGAGAGAGAGAGAGAGAGAGAGAGAGGGAGAGGGGAGGAGGGAGGAAGCAAAGAAGAAAAGATGGGAGACAGCTGAGAGAAAGAGAGAGCAAGAGGGAAGAGGGGGAGGGGAGAGAAGAGAGGGAGGGAAGAAGGAAGGAGAGGAGAGGAGAGGAGAGAGACAGACAGACAGACACACACACACAGAGAGAGAGAGAGAGAGGGAGAGAGAGAGAGAGAGAGAGAGAGAGAGAGAGAGAGAGAGAGAGAGAGAGAGAGAAAGCACTTTATCAAGAGTACAATTACTTATATATTTAAAAGTCTCTAGCTCCTACCCTACAATCTTGGCAGATTGAACTATGACTCTGTCACAATGGTGTGGATCCAAGCCAAGTCAGTAGAATCCAAACCATTTAACCTTAACAGTGGAGCAACTCAGGTGATAAAACAAAGATCACAAGACTTCTCTAGAGCAACCTGCCTTAAAATAGGTAAGAATTTTCCATTCTTTAGCATTCTTATCTATAGAGGCTTTTAGGGACCCACCCAAACTGCAATTCTTCAGGACGCATCTAACTGCATCTGAGAAACACAATATCTATTTAAGCTTTTATATTTTTCTAATTATTAAGTTTTCGTTGCACAATAATCAAATATCCTGAAACATAAGTAAGATTTGTTTGTATCTTATGTTGGTCTTTATATAACTTGGTTTTTATTAGTAATGTTTCTTTTCCTCTGTAGATAAATTAGAAGTAAAGTATAAATAGACTATAATAGGAAAATAGCTGACTTTTATAAAACTTTGATAGCTAGCTGAACAAAAAATTAAAATTTGTTTCAATATTCTAAAATAATTTCATTATATTTTGTTTTTTCAAAATGAAAAAACTATTTTGCGTATCTTTGTGAAGAAATAACAACTGTCTTAATATTCTTCAAAATCTTCACTATAAAAAACAGTATTAGCAAGTTGATGGAGAGAAAGATGCAATCCTGCTTCTGACAGCCATGTGTAATATGCAAAACTTAATAAAAACCAATTTATTTATATGTAATAAGTATATAAAAGTTACCTTCTTTTGAACAAGTACCACACATAGGAACATAATCTCCCCCTTCAAATAATTCAAAACAGTTTATAGAAATAGAGACAATCAACTGATCAATAAGCTACAGATGACTTAGTTACAACAATGGGATTAGATGTCTACAAGCTACCAACTTAACTACATGCATGTGATATTTGCACATATAATATATTTATATAAAAAGCAACACTGAAGAGATAAAAGGAAGACTATATAATAAACTTACACATCAATAACTGCGGGTCATTTGTTGTAAAACAATTCACTTAACAGTAATGTTAATTTTTTAAAATAAAGCATAACCAAACATTTTTAGAAATATAAATGCTGTCAGAATTGAGATAATTTATTGAGTCAATGAAGCACTTAGGAATGCCAAGTGGAAAAAGCTGAGTTAAGATACTTGTTTACAGATTAGATTGAGTTGCTTGTGTACCAGTAAATGATATCCAGCCCTCTAAAGAAATATGGAATTTAATTTAAAGATATTTTAGTAACTTTTTCTACTTTTAAAAATTAAAGCAGCCAGGCGGTGGTGGCACACGCCTTTAATCCCAGCACTTGGGAGGCAGAGGCAGGCAGATTTCTGAGTTTGAGGCCAGCCTGGTCTACAGAGTGAGTTCCAGGACAGCCAGGGCTACACAGAAAAACCCTGTCTCGAAAAACCAAAAAATAAAAAATAATAATTCATATTATTTTAAACAATGTCAAGTTTATATTATTAATGTATAATTCTGCAATTTTACTCAAGTATATATTAAATTATAATTTTGATAAGCCAAATTATATGTTGATAATTTACACCACCTCATTCTCCCACAATTTATGATTAACTGTTTCCCTATGGTTCACCTGATAAACTAAACTTTTTCAATTCTGCCAACCTGGTGGTTAAGCTAAGGTTACACTGTCTTTTAATTTTTCACTTGTCTTTTTAAAATTTGTACTTTATGTGTATTGGTGTTTTGCCTTCATGTATGAAGGTGTCAGAGTCCCTGAAACTGGAGTTACAGGGAGTTGTGAGCTGCCATATGGGTTCTGGGACTTGAACCCAGGTCCTCTGGAAGTGCAGCCAGTGCTCTTAGCCACTAAACCATCCATCTCTCCAGCCCCTGCTTTCCTTTGACTTAGTATGATGACGCTGAATGGATTTTTACTTGTGTAAAATCCTTTGTTTCCTTTTCTTTAGCTCATTTTGTCTTTTTGTTTCCCTGGGAACATTTTTCCGTAATAGGTTAATCTTACAAATGATCACATCATCTAAGGCACTTTATGATTCCTAGGTTTCTTTGCAATTCTAAAAATAATTCTGTAAGTAATGAATGGGTTTGAAAGAATAATTACATGTAAATGTGTATTATGTGAATGATAATTATTTTAAAGTCACTTATATACCCTCTTTTCATTTATAGATAGTTTAGCTCTTTATACACACCAATTAGCGGTTTCTAAAGAATGTTGTTGTGAAATATAACTAGAATGTCATTGGTGAGTGTTATTAGTATTTTCTTAACAGTGGAAAGGATGGCTTAATTGTGTGAATTTTCAATTAGACAATAAATACCTTCAAGAAATGATGTTGTAAAATTATGAAAAGTTACCTCAGCTAAATATGAAACTCATGTGCAGAATGAGTGGGGCTTAGTAAAGATCTGTTGAAAGGTGTTCTTACAGAAGACTTCAGGACTTGGATGACAGAGAACTTCTAAAATATTTAAGGTGAACATACAAACCTTACAAACCCAGATGTAGATGATCTCCTTTATAAGTTACACACCATCCCAGACTTATTCTAAATTGTCATTTCAAAATTAAAGTCACTTTCCATACATGTGAACTATAGCTGTTTAAAAGTGACAATATCCTATGTACCTATTCTAATTAAAAATGATATTGAAAACATTCATCAAAACCTTAGTATTTTTGGTATGAAAATGGTTATATCCACTTGAACAGGGTTCATTTTAATCTCTTGTCTTGAAATCTTATAGTTGGCCCAAAGGAAAAGAGCGTGAAACGTAAAGGACATGACGGAGTCAGCATTGCGAGGTGGGAGCTTGGACCCGATCTATGGATTGGACATGCAAAATACAGAAGATGATATCATAGAGGTTTTAGGTCTCTTTAGCTGACATTTATTCTACCGAATAAGGATATATGTTAATATGTATATTATATATATTTACTTATATATAGCATAAGAAGCAATATTGCCTCATGTAAATTATAGTTATGTAAAAGTTCCTTTCTATATTTAAAATTTGTTCAAGTTTCCAAAAATATACATCTATTTTAGTGTGCATAATTTGGTAGAAGACACATTGCAAAATGCATCTTCTAGAGTCCTGTATTCATACAGAATAATACAGAAATTAAATAGCTACATTGGCAAGCCAAATGAGTTCGCCCGAAGATAACATCAGGTAGGTGAGTCCTTCCTAAGAATAGTCTTAGCTTTGACTGTAATTGGTTAGTCTTCAACTAATTCGTTGGATTTGAGTAATAATTGTCAATACTGTAAAAAAAAAATGTGTTGATCTAAATTGTTTGGTCTTTCAGCCATTCATTCTGACCTAGCTTTTTTTTCTGGTCTTTTTCTCTCATGAGACTCATTCTTTCCTGTGTACTCATGAATATACCACAGTACTTCATCTTCTGCAGTGAATAGCATCCCTATAAATTTTGGAGTTTTATTTGTTTGTGTTTGCACTCTTTGTTTTGTTGTCATAAGATAGCTTAGTGTATCCTTGTTTTGAAAGCTTTTTTCTTTTTCCCCATCAATTTAAAAGGACAACTTCTAGGTATAGTGATCTGGGTGGACAGTTACTTATTTTCAAGTCCTAAACTATATACTTTTATGCTTTCCTGGCTGTGGTGTTTTGAATAGGAATAGCCCCCATAGACTCATGTATGTGAATGCTCTGCCTATAGGGAGTGGCACTATTAGGGAGTGTGGCCTTAAGAGGAAGTGTGTCACTGGGGGTGAGCTTTGGGGTCTTATAAGCTCAAGTCTGGCTTGTGTGTCACGATCTCCTTCTGCTGCCTGCTGATCAAGATGTAGAACTCTCAGCTCCGCTCCAGTAATCATTTCTGCCTGCATAGTGCAATGTTTCCGGCAATGACAAAAATGAACTAAAATTATGAAAGTTGTAAGCCAGCCCCAACTAAATGTTTTCCTTTGTAAGAGTTGCCATGGACATGGTGTCTCTTCACAGCAACAGAAATCCAAACTAAGACTGACTTTTAAGGTTGGTGATGAAAAATCTTCATCTCTCTAAATGTCTGCTGCAAAGGGACGTATTTTCCAGATTACTTTTCTTTTCTTTTTTTCTAAATCTGCTTATTTTAATTTTAGTTTTATGTAAATCTTTCTGGAAAGCTGTCTTCATTTGATTTCTTATTCCCACTACTAGTTAGGGAAAACCTACTAAAATCAGAGAGGTAACAGAGATAGTGATTTCATAGTTTTCCCAGTCTTAACCTGTAGTAGAAGACATTTGTAGACTTCACTTGTGTCACTGATAAACTTCAGAAACAAGTGTTAGTAGTTTACTGACTTAGAAAAATGTTAATTATAGTTGTTTTTATTTTTATGCTCAGAGCTCAAAAATTATTAAAGAGCAGAATGAGGGGGGTTGGGAGAAAAGGGATAGTGGAAATATTAATGAGAAAGAAAGTATATAAATCATAGTTAAGAGAAATAATACAAAGAATATTATAAAGGTACAGAGTAATAGACAAAGAAGTCATAAAAGCATGCTCAAATGAGACAAATAAACCAAAATAACCAAGCAATAAGTAACAAAGTATAAATTAAAATGAGAAATTAAATTAGGATTTCCTGCCTGGCATACAACCCTGGCCAAGAACTCTCGACTTGGCAAGCCATAGACTCTACAGTAGAACCACTGTCTTCATCTTGCTAAATGGCCACGTGGCCATACTGCCTTCTAAACATCTATATTGAAACCCACAGACCAGTAGACCTGGGCTGCTATCAACCTTTACCAGAAAGGCTTCTTTTACAATGGACAAAAGTCTATAGAGAGATACATGAATCACAGTGCTCAGAATAGAGACTGCTTGACTCTAAACAGAGCATCTGTATTAAGCCCTCCACACCGAGGTTTACAACATCTAGGAGTCTAAGGGAGAAAGAGTATTGGAACCAGAGGAGGAGGAGGCATGCCTTCTGGACATGACTACTACCACAGTGATCTCACAGCACCTGTGTTTACCTACACCAGACCTGTATAAGAGCATGCCAGTTCAAATCCTGGCATAGATGGGGAAGGTGATCCCAGGATGCCACCCCTAACAGAGAAGCCTTGTGGGTAGGGGGAAGATCATTATTTATTAAGGATGTGGTCACTGGTAAGATTCCCGTGAATGGTCCCACACACATGCACATAAGGGCAGCACTAACTGGATTTAGTGGGTTATCAAAACAAACAATAACAGCTACAAAGCCTATGAAGCTGAGAGGGAACCATGTTTGAGGAGATACAAGGGAAATGGGGATAGATGAAATTCTATTGCATACATTTAAGAAAATTTCAAAAATAAGGACACATCTAAAGTTTTAATTAAAAATTTTAAAGAATGAAATAAAACAAAATAATGTATTTTCAGTAAATATTTTTTCCTACTAGAGATGAGTGTGGTTTCTCCATAAGCAAAGCTGTTTTTTCATAACCAAGTAATGGGTGATGTAGGGTAGCTGCTAGTTTACTCACCTCAGAAATTCAAACAGTTTTAGTAGATATGTCTTCCCTGCTGAGAGGGTGGGATTGCACAGTATAAGACTCCGCTGCTCCTACCTGCCAGCTGTGTTTGGGGATTAGGCTTTCTATGCAGTACTGTCTGTGACTGGTGTTCTGAAGGGATATGGGAGTCCACCATCCCTACCCACTGTGTTTACCTTTGTCTCTGGGTGGTCTCCTCCCGGCTGTGTTCTGGGGGAGAATTTTTTTTAATTCAAAACCTTTCAAACAGCAGTCATAATGGATGACTTTAATGTGTCAAAATGTTAGTGTACTTTTCTTGTTTAAGAGATCTGGAAAAGAGTGTGGGGCCAAGAGTCTCCAATGTCTCATGATGTAACCAATTCTCCACATGCTTCGGGTGGTTTGATTCAGGATGAAGACATTTAAAACTCTTTAGTATTTTGCTAATCTAATACATTTTACTGAGATTTCTAATAGATGTGTGTACAAAACTTTAACATTAAAGGTGAAAATATGTTTTCTTTCTTGTCTTGCTCACAGAAAGCAAGTTTCTGTGAGGCTCTGAAGCTATTCCCCTTCCAGAGGCATAGCTGCTTTAAAATCCTCCAACACTTGCTGTGAAAATACCTCTCAAAACATCTACTTTCTTGGGAAGTCTGCACATTAAATACTTTACAAGATTGAAAAAAAAGGAGAAGGAGAACTGATAGCCCCCTTACCCTAGGGTAGTAAATTCAGACCACAAGAAAAAGACATCTGAACCAATTCTAACTAACACTCCTGTAGTAGCCTAAAAAGTGTGGGCAGAATGGGGTTCTGTGTCCAGGAAGGGCCAAACCTTGAGAACTATCACTCTGGGAACCTGATGAGAGCCATAATGACATGGGGATGTTTCCCACATGAAGGTTTACAGCAACATGAGTAAAGGTTAGACCTCAACAGCAGCTCTGGGGCAGTGCTGACTCCTTTCCCCAGAAGATGCATAGCAATGGTTGAAGATACTTGCATTGTCACAATGTGTGTATATGCATATGTGAATACCACTGGTGTGTATTGCAAAAAAGCTACATATCCTATACTCATAGGGTGAACCTTCTCTAGAGAGTGCCTTGGTGAGAAGCCCTTCTCTGTAGGCATATGTACTGAGACTCCCCAGTTTGGCTTAGCTTTCAGCCTTATTTCAATCATCAGACCCCATATCCTCATATGCATCTTCTGTGCCTGCTGGCTAGGGTTGGGTTCAGTGTACTGTGCTGACAAACAATGCCAAAACTTAGTGCTTTCATAGAAGAAACATTTATTTCTTACTCTTGCTACATTCCAACAAGTTGACATGTTCTTGGCACAGGGACCCTGGCTGATAAAGACTCCATTGCAACCCAGACTTCCAAAAAGGAAAAAGAAGGAAGAGATAAATCAAGACTGGACCTAATGGCCTCTAGAAAGTCATTCCTGCTTATATTTCATTAGCCATAATGACTACCAGGGCCATTCTTTTCTTCAAGGCAGCCTTAATGTTTGCAAGTCCTGAGTGCTCAGAAGAAGAACCAGGGCATTTGGTTAACAACTCTCATAAATATGCTAGTTTATAACTTTGTAGTTCAGTATTTAATTTCTACCAGAGTTATTAATTGAGGAGATAGTAAACGATCATTGTTGTGCTCACTTTGTAATGCATTGTATTAGGCCACATTTTATGCATGTACGTAACAGCTGTATGCACACACCACAGAACTACATGAAAAGAAGGAAATTTAATTGATAGTTGAGAAATATTTTATAAATGAATTTCCTGGAGCTCAAACATAGACTATGGGTAAGGTATTCATCAAATAAAACAAGCTCTTCTGCAAAGATGATGAAGGAAATTACAACAGTGTTAAGTGGTATGGATGTTTCAGGAACCAACCCTCAGATATATCTGATTTTGCTTTCCATTGCTGTGACAGACATTATTATCAAAAACCTAGGAGAGGTAAAGATCTATTTGGCTTACAGATTACTGTCCATTACTGAGGGAAACCAAGGCAGTAATTCCAGGAAGAAACAAAAACAGAGACCATGGAGGAATTCTGCTTACTGCCTACTCCCTCAGGATTTCTCAGATATCTTTCTTATACAGCCCAGGACCACCCTCCTAGAGACAATACCACCCATATAGTTGGCTAGAGCCTGCTCTGTCAATTAACAATTAAGAAAATGCCACACAGACATGGCCATAGGCCAGTCTGATTTGAAGAATTATTCAGTAGTGATTTCCTCTTCCCAGGTGACTCTAGGTTTGTTTCAAGTAGACAGATGAAGCTAAAAATGAACAGAGAAGAAAGAAAGGGTTAAGGTTAGTGAGGTAGAAAAGACTCACATAAAGAGAGTCTCAAATGGTGGCTTAGACAATGGGTTTTTGTCTTAACAGCAGTTCAAGACTATTGGAAGAGGGTTTTATAGCAAGTAGCAAAAAGTGTAAATAGAACACACACACACATATGTTAGATAAACAAACAAACAAATCATTTTTAAAAGGCCATGGATTTGAAGAAGAGTGGTGGGAAGGTGCAAATGGGAGGGGTTTGGAGCAAGGAAATGGAAGGGAGAAATACTGTAATCAAATCATGACTACCCAAATAAAATAAAAACAAACACCCAAAGAAAAAAAATTGTTGTTGTTTTTATTGCTGCCTCTGCTGTTTTTGACTTTAGACATTGAACCCCAAACCTCTTACCTACAAAACACACATTCTATTCTCCTTCAAGTTTTGTCTGACAAATTTAAGTCGACAAAAATTTAAATAGAGGCAGTAAGGTCAACTGGAAGACAATTCTTATACTCCAGCAAACAATAACAAAGGTGTGAGGGACAATAGATAAATGCAGTTGTACCTTCCTAACACCTCTGGCACCTCTGTGCAGAGTTCGGCCCCAATGGGTAATGCACCCCCACTAAGGCAAAGGAAGGAAGACTCCTCTTCCTTCAGTGATTGCATTAATAATGGGTAGAAAATGCCAGCCATATGTGAATGACTTCTGAACTTATCTTTCTAGCCCCAACCTGCAAGTTTGTGTTTATCTATTTTAGAGCCTACAAATAATTTGAAATAGTTTGTATCAAAAATGGACTTCCAGCCTTCATAGCTCCTGAAGGAAACAACAAGTATTAACAGCTGCTGAAACTGTTGATTGAAAGGCTATGGTGGCGCAGATCGTCCGATGATTGTAATATTTTCAACCCCATGATAGTGGAATTACCATTTGACACACCTGTGAGTAAAAATTGACCCGTCCAATATGTACCAGCTGATGTACCAAGGGACAGTGTTTGGCCTAAATATACTCATGTTAGGGAATATGATTTTTAAACTCAGGGACAGAGAAACAAGTTACATGATTTTGGCAAATGCAGAGTGTCAAGAAAACAGTTAAACAATGAACTAAATTTCTTCATCAAGTAAGTGGCATAAGAGAGAAATGGTAGAACAATTGTTTCAGCTTAAGAGAGATGTAAGCACAACACCCCAGACTGGAGTAAAAGCAGTTGAATCCTGATGTGAACATATTAATTGTAGAAGGATATACACTAACCCTGGAAAAGTGAGCTTTTCTGATTGGTAAAGTATTGCAAAGATTAGGAACAATAGAAAGAAAATTGGTAAATTTAATATGTAACATATTAAAATAAAAGATTTTCAATCTTCAATCCTAGCTTTGAGGAGACTGAAGCAAGTAGATCTCTAAGTTTGAGGTCATCCTGATCTACACAGCAAGTGCCAGACCAGCCAGGGCTACATACTGAGACCTTGACAACAATAGTTCTATTTTAATATCATAAATCAATTTGAGAGCAATTTTAAGCCCCAAGAAATGCTTAGCTGTATCTTGATTCATTTTGAGCAGTTACAGCAAGAGACAAGGCATATTAATGGGTAGATTCCAGGAGAACTGTGGAAGAGTCTCAAATGTGCTAGAGATTCCGCACAAAGAGTGAGCTAGCCCCACATGGCAATGGTCCCAAGGGTAAGAAATCGTCCACATGCAGTTAAATGTTAAGTAAAAAGGAAGTGCAGAACAATGTGGGCTTTTTTTTTTTACCCTGTCACACAGTTTAACTATGACAATATTGAATAATCCCTTTTGTATTACGTAAGCTTACCAATTCCTGGAAAATTGCAGGGTTGGGGAAGGGGAAAGCACAGGGGGAAATATTGTTTATGAGGCTAATCTTAGTGATAGCTCTCAGAAGAAGTATTTACTATGTATACCACTAGCATGTAACTGGGAACAGAAACCTGAGTGGTGAGCGACAACTGCTATGCTGGTAGAATTTCAGCCTGGCTGCGGATGAACTTCACTAGCATAGATTTGAAAAACTGAGGACGCTTGATCAAATCCCAGAGATGCCGATTTTGTCTGGGAGAGAGGGGAGTCGTAATAGTGTCGTATTTTTTAACTATCCATATTATTTTAATGGGCAGCAATGCTAAAAATCTAAAATTTCTCTGGGAACTCAAATGAGTTTTGTTATTATGTTCATTCACAAGGCATACAGCAGTCAGTGTGGTAGCTCAGAAAGCTTGCTTTAGTTTTAATCATTTCTAGGTTCACTAAAACAAATGGGAACCTACTGCTGGCTCTATTTGTTGAAATGAAAGCCAGGGAGTTTTTGGCAAATGCAGAAAAAAGAATTTAAAAACAGAGAGAGATGAGAAGGTCAGTTGAATGTGCCGAATGTTCCACTCCTATCCTTCTAGGGCCCAGAAGACTTCTTTCACTTGCCAAGAACAACAGACAGAAAAGGAAATACCCAAATATTTAACATGCTCTGCTGGCTTGCTTTTTCCTGAATGGGGAATCATATAGAAGAAGCTGCAATAAAAATGGTATTCCTGGTCTCAGTGGGACTGTGCAAGGCCAGCTGAGGCCTGGCCCAGGTGATGACTGTTAACAGTTTGAAGCAAAGTGGGTATTGTTTTAATAACCAGATGCTCCACTTGGGGACCCAGGAATGGCTTCAGTAGCAGAAATTTCTGACTGTGGTTAATTAATCAAGGGGTCCTCGGGAATGAAATAGACAGACAGCCAATTAAGGTGTGTCTTGATTTATTTAACCAAAGCTACTCTGGGTCTGGTGAACAGAGACCTCGCTGGAGCAAGTGGGCTAGAGAATTTTGAGTTCATAGACCCAGCATTGCCCAGTGAAGGAAAGGCCAGTGCCTCTGAGGAAACATTCTGTTCAACACCACAGAGGCGCATTATGAACCTTCTACCTTGCCCTTTCTATGGTGCCTGGCAGTAGTTAACCAAATACCTAAGCACTGAGGAAGTGCAAACAAACCTGGGAACCAGCAGACACCCGCTCAAAGCTAGCACTGATTTTTAGGAATCTGGAATTCTGTTATAGTCAGCTTGTTGGGTAGGGTGATTATGGAATACAGAGATGTAAGATCAGAGTGTATGAACAGTAGGCTCAGGATACCCTCCCAACCCTGTCAGAAATAAGGGAGTTGGGGGCTATTCTCAGATCTAACATTAATTGTTGAAGTGAGTGTTTTGGGAACAGGCACAAACCACAACATTTCTCTTATTATAAAGCAAGGATGAATATTTTGAAAACCAAATAGAAGCAGCTTGGCATTTTTCTTTCATGTTAAAATGAGAAAAAACTCTACAAGTTGCTTCCTAAGAGGTAAGTACTGAATATTAAATTAATAGGATGGCTATGGCTTTATCATCTGATTCTTCAGTAATTAGATTACTAAAAGCAAAGTCACCAGAGACTCTAGTTGTGTCTGCTGTTAACATGTTTTTCACCTTACTACAATCAGCTACTTTATTTCTATTTTTACACTCAGGATGCAGATCCTGATCTTACTTACCCACACAACTTATTTTCTATTTATAGGAATTGACAGAAATTTTCTACCTTCAATAGAAGAACCCATTTGCCTTTTTTGTTTGCTGAGATTTATTTGTTTTGTTTTATGTATATGGATGGTTTGCATGCATGCATGCCAGTGCACCATTTATATAGACTGTCCTCAAAGACCAGAAAAAGTTATCAGATCTCCTGAAACTGGAGTTACACATGGTTGTGAGAGACAGTGCTGGTGCTAGGAATCAGGAATCAAACGTTGGGTCCTCTGGAAGAGTACTCAGTACTCTTAATGGCTGAGTCATATCCTTGGCCCCTAATCCCATGCATTTTTATTAACTGCTCAGGGAAATACCACTTCCCTGACTTTAGTGTAAAAGCTGGTTTGCTGGAAACTTGAACATGCTGCTGTTACATTTTGATCCAGCACATTCCAAACATCACTAAGGCAACAGGAAAGTAGAAAGAATTGTGGATACTTTAGTAAGTCATATACATGACTGTGAACGTCTGTAAAAACAAAACGACTTCAGGCAGTAGAAAAAGACCTGTGGATTCTGAGGAGTTGGAGTATTTATAGTTCCTGGGCAATTTCAAGAACGAAATGTCTGTAAGTCTTATTCTGATCATTTACAAAATAAGCAAGTTTTGCCTCTCCATGTTTAGAGCCAAAAGAAATGGGAGCATAGTACCTAACCCAAAGGTCCAGTCAACAGAATCCTAGCAACTGATCTTCATAACTTAGGAGTTTCAGGGTGGGAACTTCCTTCAGCAAACTCAGATACTAAGTAGACACTTGTTAATGCAGAAGCTAAACAGAGAGGCACCTTTCAGTAGGTAAAATTTTATGGGGAGCTTCCGACCTTAAATCAGCTTTGGAAGAACTCGTTTATCATGGAGTTCTATTATACTTCACTCAAGTAATGAAGTGAGCACCATTTAATTTGAACAACCATTGAGTCCATGGTACTCTGGAACACAAAGTCTGCACAGAGCTCGTTTTTGTACGTCTTCTCCAAGCATCCCCACTTGGTTCGTTTCACAGTTATAGCCTAGGAGAGTTTCCTTTAAGCAAATGACCGAGGAGATAAAACCTTAAGCCTAATTTTTAAATTATTCTAGTTTTTATTGTTGCGTTTGGTGTGTGTGCATGTATGTGTATGTGCTTACGTGTGTGAGTTTGTGTGTCTGTGTGTCATGTGTATTCGGATGCTTGCGGAGTTCAAAAGAAGGTGTTAGATGTTAACAGGTGCATGTGAACCACCTGATATGAGTATTGGGAACCAAATTTGAACTCTCCAGAAAAGTGGCAAGTACTCTTGACTACTGGGACATTCTCTAGACTCTTAAGTCTAATTTTAATATGACTGCACACAATATGCCTCTTCCTGATGAAAGAAACTTCTTAGCTCTTAGGAAACCAGAAAATAGAAATTCCTTTAGCAAGATCATGGAATTTAGAAAGCAGATAATTTTCATGGACAAAATATGACTATAGAGGCATGCATATCTCTGTGAATTTGAGACTAACACAGCTTATATAATGATAGGGCCCGTGAGAGTTACACAATGAAACACTGTCTTTAAAGTAAAAATCCCTAGCTAGATGTCAGGACCTACACAGATTCCTAGGCTGGTCCTATGTGTATGGACTTTCTAGAAGAATGAAAGAGAAGGATTTCAGAAGGCAGGCATAGAGAGCAAATGTGTTTATAAAGTGGATCGCTTTAATAATTCCAGGGCCCAGAAATGTGTCTAACTTAAGTACATTCTGCAGATCTCCAATGAAGAATGGGTTCTTAAGTCTCAAAGTAGACAGAAAGACCTTTGAGGTCAGTGTTGACCAACCATATTATGGGCCCAGTGGTTAAGAGATCAAGAAAGCAGAAGGAGAGAAATAAAAGATGGAGAAGGAGTTTTCAATCGACACGAAGCTCCCAAAACCAGTTTATGTGAACAGTAAGAAAACCTTTAACATCCTTGATATTAAAAGAGAACAACTGCGGCTGGAGGCTTAGTTTCCTGTTCTTTTTAGGATGCTCAAGGCCTTGTGTTTGGTACACAGCTCTGTGGTGAGGGGAAGCAAGAGGCAAAAAGAAGGAAGGTAAAAGTCACAAAAGACCCAAAAGCAAAACAAAATAACCAACCAACTAACCAACCAAAACCCAAGGGGACTAAAAAAATATAGTAGACTTGATCCAAATTTTCCAGTTCATGGGTAATCAGATTTGGAACCACAGCTTGAGGTGTCAGTAGTTAGCAATGCTCTCAGAACAAATCTGAGTTTTAGTTAGTGGTAACGTTTGGGATAAATTGTTAACAATCTGATTAAGAGATACTGAGAACATCTCAGAAGAGTAGGGCTATTAATGGATTGCATTGGAAAGGTAATCTGAATTTGGTCACCTCTGTTCATTTCGTTAGCAACCATTGCATAGGTCACAACACTACCCTGTAGTGTCTAAAACTGGCCATGCCTAGGACAGCAAGACAAAAGGTATCGAATGTCTGCCATAGAGTGCTTGCAATTATTTGTCACAAGTTCTATCGTAAACATATGGAAAATTATAGTGACGAGATTAAACACAGGGGAGCTGGCCACTGAGGTGCATAAAGTAAAGTGGTGGCCTCTTGAAACCCATCCCTGCATTGGTTGTCGGTCATTTTCCCTGTGTCTTACAGTTTCTGCTTTGAAAGTCACTGCTCTGCTCTTCTTGCAGTAAATGCTTAGCTCCACCTGCCAATTCACGCATACAAGCTTTTTACAAACCTTTGTTCAAAACTCATCTGAAAAGGTGCTCTTTAAATTACCCTAATTATAACCTTAATTTAAATCCACCGTAAGCTATACTTTAATCTTGTACTATGTGAAGACTCAGCAGTGTAGCAATTTGCACTTTGTTGATGTGTCTCCAAAACCGTGTTTTTACTTATTTCATGTGCTTTTGTTCTGTTTCTTATTCAAACTGAGAAATTGCTATCAAGTGCCCTGGTGTGTGCACTCACCAACATGCTTATCATTACAAATGAGGCATCATCAGGAATGTTTGATTTGATTTCAATCATATAGATAGATCTGGGTTGATAGATCCAAGATTTTACTGATAACTTTGAGATTTTGTGTTACTATTGGAGGTGAAAAGCAAAAGTTTGAATTTAATTAGATGTTTTCCAATTTTTGAAAACATACATTGAATGATACTGAAAAGCAACTTTGGCCAAAAGGTTAAAAGTGTGAGCTTTAAAGCCGAGAGCCATTGGAATCAATCAATACAATGACTCTTTAGGAAGTTTCAGGTTAATTTGCAATTCAGCAAGGGTGCATAAAGATTATACAGTTAAGACCATATAGTCAGCTGGGTGGTATACAGCTGTAATCCTAGCATGCACACAGCTAATATAAGAGAATCATGAAATCCAACCGGTCTGAACTAGATAGCAAGAATTTGTCTTGAAAATAAAATTATGTCAGAAAAAAAACCATATGAGAGTCATATAGAAAATTACTGAACTTTTAATAAATACAGGAATGCAAATGAATCCCCAGTGCTATTGGTGTCCTTTCTAGCCCACAAATCATTTCATTCTGACACTATTACTCACTCTCATGACGACATTTTTCACTGAAACGTCTTAAGAACTGACCCCTTGGGTTCCAATAGATTTCATTTTGACAAATGCTTCTTTGTAATGTCACAGAAAATATTTCCCCTGGAAAAAAAAATCCACTTTGTTTACTCCATTCATAAAAGACTTTGGCAGGGCTTGATAAACTCTATTTTTTAAACAACTCTCAAAATAACACATTCTTTTCTGTAGCCTTATAGATTTTATGAGGTGTGTCAAAGATTCTGAGTGTTATGTTTTAAAAGACTTGTTCAATGGGAACTCAAGAATCTGGCTTATTTTAACCAGCTCTAAATAGAGTAATTTAAGTCTCATTTAAGATAATACTCCTTTAATTTTATAAACTTTATTGTAAAAACAACCCTACAAATATAAACAACACACAGGCAGATTATAAGTTCCATAGTCTATACATTTTAGTGAACTTCTGTGCAGTTAGGACAACCATTCTGAAGAAATGGAGGCTAACAGCAAATTGTACAATTTCACTATCAAATATGTTTTTATGTCTTTAACCAAAACAAAAACTCTATAGTAGATTAGAACTAGAAGAACAATTAGCTTCATATTTTCTCTTGTAACTTGTGTCTATATCTGCATTTAGTCCCTCCTCTAGAATAATGATTTTTAAACAATTATTGAATGTAATTTACATGAAGAATTAAAATTTTAATGAACAAAATATTATACAGAGAAATTGTGCATTGATAAAAAGATGAGACAATCTTTAGAGGAACAACTTACATAATAAATGTGTGAGTGTATATGTGTGAGTGAGAGAGAGAGAGTGTGAAAATGTGTGTGTGTGACAGTGTGTGAACATGGAAGCCATGTATGTGTGAGTTAGTGTGTGCGTGTGTGATTTATTAAATCAGTTTACTTCAAAACACTAATAGCAGGTAAACAATTCTTGAGAGTTGCTTGGTCCTTGAGGCTGGGGTACATTGAAGAGTTGGAGTATTTCCTAAGTGACTGTCTCATACTCCAAAGGTTGAGAACTTGGTAATTGCTCAATCCACAGGGCTAAAAGTCCAACAGTCCTGATCTGGCATTGAAAACTTAAAGGTTTCTTACAGAATTATGGCTCCATAGTTAATAAGGAAGCCCCCAAACACTTGTTCTGATGCCCATGAAGGAACTACAACGAGCAGCAGTAAAGAAGATGAAAAGAGATGAAAAGAAAACTCATCAAATAGCAAATAATCTCTTTCTGTGCTGACCTTTTGATCTTGTTCCTGGCAGCTAAGAGAAGGTGCCATCCACATTCAAGGCAAGGCAGTCTTACATGTCACTGAGGACAATTCCTCAACTGATGAGCCCCCCTGATGAGCCCTACTCAGGAGGTTCTAACTTGTGGAAGCTGACTTTAAACCCAACCATCACAATTAATCTTACCAATTTTTCAGTCTTTTTTTTTCTTTTTTGAGCAAGTGAATGAGGGAGAAGAAACAGTATGTTGGGAATCATAAGAACCAAATTAAAACAAAATCTTTACAAATGTAGATAAATGTGTAAAATTTCTCAAAATATCTATGACATAGGCATTTTTATGACATGGTGTGACACTCACAAAACTTTTTATCACATCAAAATTCAAAATTAACAAACAACTATACATAAAGGCTAGCATCCAAAGTTTATAAAGTATTTCCCATTTTTTGTTGATATTGGATGGACTTTCAAGTCATCTTGGCTATCTTAAAATACTTTAAGAATTTTAAGGTCAGAAATTCTGGGAATGTTGTTTCCTCTCTTTACTTTGTTAGTAGGGATCCTGTTTTATTTTTAAAAAAACATTCAGGAATTATCATAAAGGTCATATTTTTATAACATTTATTTATAGAGGGAACATATGTGTCTCAGTATGCATAGAGAGGTCACAGCACAACTTATGTGATTAGGTTCACTACTTTTGTTGAATGGGTCCTATGAGTCAAATTCAGGTAATCAGGCCTGTTGACAAGCACCTTTACCATCTCAGCCATTTCTCCAATCCATTCAAAGACTATTTTTAGTGCTACTTACTAGCAATAGATACCCTCTAACTGCTGTTTTATTTTCACAAGAATATTATTTATCTCTGTAGATGAATGTCAGTTTTTTAATTTCTGAAAATAAAGCTATTTATTTATTTATTTATTTATATTTTTATTGATTATTTTTAAATTACATTTCAAATGTTGTCCCCCTTCCCAGTTTCCCCTCTGCAACTTCCCTATCCCATCTCCCCTCCCCTGCTTTTATAAGAGTGCTCTCCCATCCACCCACCCACTCCTGTCTCATCACCCTAGCATCGAGATACACAGGACCAAGGACCTCCATTCATATGGATGCCAGATAAGGCCATCCTCTGCTACATATACAGCTGGAACCATGGGTCCCTCCATGTGTACTCTTTGGTTGGTGATCTAGTCCCTGGGAACTCTGGGGGTTCTGACTGGTTGATATTGTTCTTCCTATGAGGTTTCAAACCCCTTCAGCTCCTTCAGTCCTTCCTCTAACTCCTCCATTGGAGTCCCCATGCTCAGTCCAATAGGTGACTGTGAGCATGTGCATCTGTATTGGTCAGGCTCTGGAAGAGCCTCTCAGGGGACAGCTTTACCAGGCTCCTGTCAGCAAACGCTTCTTGGTATCAGCAATAGTGTCTGGGTTTGGTGTCTGCAGATGGGATGGATCACTAGGTGGGGCAGTCTCTGGATGGCCTTTCCTTCAGTCTTTGCTCCACTCTTTGTCCCTACATTTACTTCAGACAGGAGCAATTCTGGGTTAATATTACTGAGATGAGTGGGTGGCTCCATCCCTCAACCGGGACCTGTGCCAAACCACTGGTTATGATCTCCACAGGTTGTATCTCTGCATTGTTGGGTATTTGGGCTAATGACATCCCTGTTGGGTGCTGGGAACCTCTTCCTTCCCTGGCACCTGGGATTTCTAGTAGCTATCCCGCTCACTTGCCTTCCTTCACTGCTACACACCTTTATTCAGTTTCCTGGCCCTCTGTACCTCTGCCCAGTCTCCTCCCATACCTAATCCTTCCCCTCTTTTCCCTCCTCCTCTTATCTCCCTCTCAAGTCCCTCCCTCCCTCTACCTCCCGTGATTAATTTGTTTCCCTTCTAAGGACTGAAGCATCCACACTTTGCTCTTCCTTATTGAGCCTCATGTTGTCTGTGAGTTGTATTGTGGGTATCCGAGCTTTTTCGTGCATCAGTGAATACATGCTATGTGTGTTCTTTTGTGAATGGGCTATCTCACTCAGGATGATACTTTTGTTCCATCCATTTGCCTGAATATTTCATTAAGTCATTGTTTTTAATAGCTGAGTAGTACTCCATTGTGTAAATGTATCACATTTTCTGTATCAATTCCTTTGTTGAGGGACATCTGGGTTGTGTCCAGCTTCCAGCTGGGTTGTGTGGTTGCTATGAACATAGTGGTGCATGTGTCCTTGTTATATATTGGAGCATCTTTTGGGTATATGCCCAATAGTGGTAGAGCTGGGTCCTCAGTTATAACTATTTTCAATTTTCTGAGAAACTGCCAGACTGATTTCCAGAGTGGTTGTATCAGCTTGAAATCCCACCAGAAATGGAGAAATGTTCCTCTTTCTCTAGGTCCTTGCTAACATCTAGTGTCACCTGAGTTTTGATCTTATCCCTTCTGACAGGTGTGAGGTGGAACCTCAGGGTCATTTTGATTTGTAATTTCCTGGTGACTAGGGATCATGAACAGTTCTTTAGGTGCTTCTCAACCATTCAAGATTTCTCAGTTGAGTATTCTTTAACTCTGTACCCCATTTTATAATAGGGTTATTTGGTTCTCTAGAGTCTAGCTTCTTGAGTTCTTTGTACATATTAGATATGAGCCTTCTATCGGATGTGGGGTTGGTAAAAATCTTTTCCCAATCTATAGGTTGCCATTTTATCCTATTGAGAGTGTCCTTTGCCTTACAGACGTTTTTCAATGTTATGAGATCCCATTTGTCAATAGTTGATCTTACAGCCCGAGCCATTGGTGTTCTGTTCAGGAACTTTTCCCCTGTGCCCAGGTATTCGAGGTTCTTCCTCACCTTCTCTTCTATTAGTTTCAGTGTATCTGGTTTCATGTGGAGATCCTTTATCCACTTGGACTTGAGAAGGTAAGAATGGATCAATTTGCATTCTTCTACATGTCAAATGCCTCTTGAACCAGCACCATTTGTTGAAAATGCTGTCTTTGAGAGCTACCTCAAAACCATCCACTGGATTGCTTTGACATCTTTGTCAAAGATCAGGTGACCACTGGTGAGTGGGTTCATTTATGTCTTCAAATCTATTCCATTGATCTACCTGCCTGTCTCAGTACCAATACAATTCGGATTTTATCACTATTGCTCTGTAGAATAGCTAGAGGTCAGGGATGGTGATTTTCCCCAGATGTTCTTACTGTTGAGAATAGTTTTCACTATCTGAATTTTTTGTTATTGCAGATGAATTTGAGAATTGCTCTTTCTATCTCTGTGAAGAATTGAGTAGGAATTTTGATGAAGATTGCATTGAATCTATAGATTGCTTTTTGTAAGATGGCCATTTTTATTATGTTAATCGTGCCAATCCATGAGCATGGGAGATCTTTCCATCTTCTGAGATCTTCTTCGATTTCTTTCTTCAAAGACTTGAAGTTCTTGACCACAGATGTTTGGTTAGAGTCACACCAAGGTATTTTATTTGTGACTGTTGTGAAGGGTGTTGTTTCCCTAATTCTTTCTCAGCCCGTTTATCCTATGAGTAGAGGAAGGCTACTGAGTTAATTTTACACCCTGTCACTTTACTGAAATTGTTTATCAGCTGTAGGAGTGCTCTGGTGGATTTTTTGTAGTCGCTTATATATACTATCATATCATCCACAATTAGTGATATATTGACTTCTTCCTTTCCAGTTTGTATCCCTTTGATCTCCTTTTGTTGTCTAATTGCTCTGGCTAGAACTTTGAGTACTGTATTGAATAGATACAGAGAGAGTGGGCAGCCTTGTCTAATCCCTGATTTTAGTGGAATTGCTTCAAGTTTCTCTGCATTTAATTTGATATTAGCTATTGGTTTGCTGTATTTTGCTTTTATTTTGTTTAGATATAGGCCTTGAATTCCTGATATTTCCAAAACTTTTTAACATGAAGGAGTGTTATACTTTGTCAAAGGCTTTTTCAGCATCTAATGAGATGATTATGCGGGTTTTTAAAAATTTGTTTTTATAGTGGATTGTGCTAATGAATTTATGGATTTTGAGCAATTCCTGAATCCTTGGGATGAAACCTACTTGATAATGGTGAATGATCATTTTGATGTGTTCTTGGATTCGGTTTGTAAGAATTTTATGGAATATTTTTTCATCAATATTCATAAGGGAAACTGGTCTGAAGTTCTCTTTCTTTGTTGAGTCTTTGGTTTAGGTATCTGCATAACTATGGCTTCATAGAACAAATTAGGTAGTGTTCAGTCTGTTTCTATTTTGTAGAATAGTTTGAAGAGTATTTGTACTAAGTCTTCTTTGAAAGTCTAATAGAATTCTGCACTAAAACCATCTGGTCTTGGACTTTTTTGGTTAGGAGACTTTTAATGACTGCTGTTATTTCTTTATGTGTTGTGAGACTGGTTAGATGGTTTATCTGATCCTGATTTAACTTTGGTACCTGGTATCTATTTAGAAAATAATCCATTCCATTCAGATTTTCCAGTTTTTTTGAGTATAGGCTTGTGTAGTAGGATCTGATGATTTTTTTTAAATTTCTTCAGTTTCTGTTGTTATGTTTCCCTTCTCATTTCTGATTTTGTTAATTTGGATACTGTCTCTGTGCCCTCTGGTTAGTCTGGCTAAAGGTTTATTTATCTTGTTGTTTTTTTAAAAGAACTCCTTCCTGATTTTTATGATTCTTTGTATACTTCACTTTGTTTTTACTTGGTAAATTTCAGTCCTGAGTTTGATTATTTCCTGAAGTCTACTCTTCTTGGGTGTTTTGTTTCTTTTTGTTCTAGAGCTTTCAGATATACTGTTAAGCTGCTAGTGTATGCTCTCTTTAATTTCTTTTTGGAGGCTTTTAGAGCTATGAGTTTTCCTCTTAGTACTACTTTCATTGTGTCCCATAAGTTTGGGTATGTTGTGCCTTCATTTTCATTAAATTCTAAAAAGTCTTTAATTTTTTCTTTATTTCTTCCATGACTAATTTATCATTGAGTAGAGAGTTATTCAACTTCCATGTGTATGTGGGTTTTCTGTTGTTTTTGTTGTTATTGAAGACCAGCCTTAGATCATGGTGATCTGATAGGATTTCTGAGATTTTTTCAATCTTCTTGTGTATGTTGAGCCTTGTTTTGTGTCTGTTTATATGGTCAGTTTTGGAGAAGGTAACATGAAGTGCTGAGAAGAAGTTATATTCCTTTTTTTTTTAGGGTGAAATTGTCTGTATAAATTTGTTAAATCCATTTCGTTCATAAACAGTTTAACTGTGTTTCTATTTAGTTTCTGTTTCCATGATCTGTCCATTGGTAAGAGTGGGGTGTTTAAGTATCCCACTATTATTGTATGAAGTTCAGTGTTTGATTTGAGCTTTAGTAACGTTTCCTTTACAAATGTCGGTGCCCTTGCATTTGGGGTATAGATGTTCAGAATTGAGAGTTCATCTTGGTGGATTTTTCCATTGTTGAGAATGAGGTGTCTTTCCTCATCCTTTTTGATAACTTTTGGTTGAAAGTAGATTTTATTCGATATTAGAATGGCTACTCCAGCTTGTTTCTTGGGATCATTTGCTTGGAAATTTTTTTCCATGCTTTTACTCTGAGATAGTGTCTGCCTTTGTCACGGAAGTATGTTTTCTTTATGCAGCAAAATGCTGGGTCCTGTTTACATATTCAGCCTGTTAGTCTATGTCTTTTTATTGGGATATTATGTCCATTGATCTTAAGAGATATTAATGATTAATGATTAAGGACCAATGATTGTTGCTTCCCCATTGTTTTGGTTGCTACTGTTGGAATTATGCTTATGTGGCTATCTTCTTTTAGGTTTGTTGTGAGAAGATTCATTTCTTGCTTTTTCTTTGTTATAGTTTCCCTCCTTGTGTTGGAGTTTTTCATCTATTATCCTTTGTAGCTGGATTTGTGGAAAGATATTGTTTATCCTTTGTGGCTGGATTTGTGGAAAGATATTGTTTAAATTTGTTTTTTTTTTATGGAATATCTAGGCGTCTCCAGCTATATTAATTGAGATGTTGCTGGGTATAGTAGCTTGGGCTGGTATTTTTGTTCTCTTAGGGTCTGTATGACACCTGCCTAAGATCTTCTGGTTTTAGAGTCTCTGTGGAGAAGTCTGGTGTAATTCTGATAGGTCTACTTTTATATTTTATTTGACTTTTTTCCTTCCTGCTTTTAATATTCTTTCTTTGTTCTGTGCATTTGGTGTTTTGATTGTTATGTGACAGGAATAATTTCTTTTCTGATCCAATTTATTTGGCATTCTGTAGGATTCTTATATGTTAATGGGCATCTCTTTCTTTAAGTTAGGAAAGTTTTCTTCTATAATTTTGTTGAAGATGTTTACTGGCCCTTTGATTTGGGAAGCTTAAATCTCTTCTATACCTCTTATTCTTAGGTTTTGTCATTCGTGTACTGGATTTCCTGGATGTTTTTGTTTAGGGCCTTTTCCATTTTGCATTTGCCTTGACTGTTATGTCAATGTTTTCTATGGTATCTTCTACACCTGAGATTCTTTCTTCTATTTCATGTATTCTGTTGGTGATGCTTGAAGCTATGACTCCTGATCTCTTTCCTAGGTTTTCCATCTCCGGCGTTGTCTCCCTTTGTTACTTGTTTATTGTTTCTATTTCCATTTTTAGATCTTGGATGGTTTGTTCAATTCCTTTACCCATTTGGTTGTGTTTTCCTGTACTTCTTTAAGGGATTTATGTGTTTCCTCTTTTAGGGCTTCTACGTGTTTACTTGTGTTCTCCTATATTTCCTTAAGAGAGTTATGTCCTTCTTAAAATCCTCTATCATTATCATGAGATGGGATTTCAGATCAGAATCTTGCTTTTCTAGTCTGCTGGGGTATCCAGGGCTTGCTGTGTTGGTAGAACTGGGTTTTGATAATGCTAAGTAGCATTGGTTTCTGTTGCTTATGTTCTTGCACTTACCTCTTGCCATCTGGTTATCTCTGGTGTTAGCTGACCTTGCTGTCTGTAACTGGAGCCTGTCCCTCCTTTAAGCCTCTGAGCCTGGGTGTGTCAGAACTTCTGGAGATCAAGATGTCTCTGTGAGCCTGCGAGTCTGAGTGTGTCAGAAGTTCTGGATGCCAAGCTTTCTCTGGGTGGGATTGGGGTATGGAGGGCTGTAGCTCAGGGTCTGCTCCCTGGTGCAGATGCAAACCGAAAGCAAATATCAGTTTCTGTTGCTCTATATAATAGTTAGACATGAATTCCGGTGAGAAGGTCTGATGAAATAATCTGATTGCATTGATCTAAATGCAAATCTTGGAATCAGACTATATCAGATTATAAATGTGTAGAATAGTTATAATGAGGTATAAGTCTTATTCCTATATGAGTATTCTTATTACATTATCAATCACGTCCTTTGAGGTTAACCAAATTAGCTGATTTCTTAAGTATTATATTGGTTTCTATTAACTGAAAAAAAAACCCAGAAATTATACAATTATAGAAATGACAGTGGAAACTGTCATTTATGAATGACTAGCACTGGTTTCTGTACTAGTTACTCTTCAGGGCTGTGATTTTTTTTAAAAAATGATGAAAACAAGTTGGAAGAAAGGAATTTGGAAGAATCAGTAGGAAATAATTTATTTTGGCTTATAGTTTCAGAAGTAGAACTCATAATTGTGGAACAGCAGGGCAAAGTAGCAGGAAGAAGAAGCTGGAGGATCACACACAGGAAAAACAAAAAGAGGAGCAGAAGTGAAGCAAGATTATGAACTTTCAAAGATGGCCCCCACTATTGTACTTTTTCCAGAAAGGTTCTACTTCCCAAAAGTTCCATAACTTCCCCAAACATCACAGACAATCAGGGACCAAGTATTCAAATACCTCAACCTATGGGAGACATTTCTCATTTAAACTACCACCATTTCTAAATCATCTGGATGAAATGAAAAGAAAATACAGAGCCTTTACACCTCTCCACATTGTACAACATGTGGCTGCTTTTATTAAGCAATTATTTGGGCCTGCAAGCCAAGGATAGTACCTCTTCCAGAAAGGAATTAATAATTTTGCTGGAACTATTAAATTTATGTGCAATCTAATTTTACAATGTCTATTAGTATGTCAAAAAATGACTTAAGATTTATAACCTTAAATCAGCCCATTTAGGATTATCTACAGTTAGTATGACATGTAGACGTTACAAAACACATTTCTCCAAACAGTGTCCTAATTGGTTTCTGCTTATACCCTTTGCCTCTTTATGACCAACCCAGGTGACTAAGAATCTTTTAAAACAGGAAGAATATCAAGTCTCTATTCTGATCACTTCCCACCTCAAGTTTTCCATTCCAATCAAGTAAAATTCAGTACTCCAAAAGCAGGATACGAAGCCCTACAGAGGCTTTCTCCCCTTTACCCTCCCTGATTCCATCTCTACTGTGACTTACTCACTTTTCTGGCCAGTGACTTCCTTGCTATGCCTTGAATATGTTTGTCCTGCTGCTATCTCAACACCATGTCTGAAATGGCTGCTATTCCCTCTCCCTCCTTCAAGGCGTTGCTCAAATGGCACTTTTTCCAAAGGTTTCTCAGTCAACTGTTAAAATGACAGCACATTACTCCATCTCATTCCTTAGCCTGCCTTCTAGGTACACTTATTATCTTTTAGCAAATATATATTTAACTTATTGGGTTGTTATTGGCTTTGTTCAAATTTCCTATTTGATGTTTGAATATAGTTTTAAATACATGTGGTTATGTTATACATCATTTTAATGAAATTTTGCACTTCATTCTTTTTCACTAATGACACTATTTTGTTTGTTTGGTATTTGGTTTATAGTAAGGAAATGATATTAGATAAAAACATATTTGAGCAATTTTCTTATGCGTGCTCAGAATGGTTCATAAAGCAACTGAGATAACTTAAAACACCAAGAATATGTTTTGGTCCAGGAACTGCTAAAAAACACAGAGGGCAGTGGTGGTTCAAGAGGCTTTGCAAAGGTGACAAGAAGGAGCATAGAACCTGGCAGCTAGAAGTAGAAAACGACCATTTGAACACAACCATGCAAACAGATACTCCTACAACTCCCTAAGAACTCACCAAAGGACCCCACACGTAGCACTCCATTATAGTTATCATTTGAAGCAAAAATGAAGTAGTAAAACTGCTCAATAAATGGATGCCCATGAGCTGACCAGAGCATAATTCAATTGGCTATTTTCAACTGTTCTTGTCTCTTATTCTAAGGCACAAATGAGACACTTTTCTGTTGAACTATTATATGTGATGACTAGTGGGTTGTATTTGGCATCTGATGATCACCAGCTCAGTGGCTGGACCAAGAAGAAGCTCCAAACCACTTCCCCAAACAAAGCTGGCACGAAAAGGGGTCATAGGCCCTGTGGTCTGGCCCTTTACAGCTTTCCAAGGCCAGTGAAACTATGACCTCTGAGAAGTTTGATTAGTACAGCTGATGAGATGCATTGGAAATTGTAATGCCTGCAGCTGACACTGCTAAACAGTGAGGCCCCATTTCCCCAGGACAATGTTCATTCAGCCATATGACACAGAAACAATGCTGCAAAGTCAAACATGGTAGACTACTGAGTTCATACCACCCTCATTCTCATCTGACCGTTGTCCACCTAACTGACCCTTCTTCAAGGATCTCAATATTTTTTGCAGGCAGAATACTTCCCAACCAGCAAGATGAACAAAATACGTTTCACGAATTCACCGAATTCTGAAGTATGGATTTTTATGATTCTGGAATAAACAAGCATCTCATGAGTAAAAGATAATTCATTGTAATGGTTTCCCTTTTTATTAATAAAGATGTGGCTGATCTTAGTTATAATGGCTGGAATTCACACCTCTCAACCACGTTTCCTTCTGCTCTGACCTGGTGTCTGTCTGCTTGTAGTCTGTATCTCTCCCATAGTGTGCAATATCTCCTTGCACACTCCAAGGGAGGGATGTTATTTTCTGCGATAACTACAATGCTTTGCTACTCCCTTAACAACAATAGAAACTCAAATGTTTACTAAATAAATTACCACACATACAGATTTTTACTTCATGACATCGACATCAATTTTAGTAAACTTAGAATCACAGAGTTGGTAATTTAAAAATTGGGCTACACCATTTTGAGCATGTCGTTTTCCTGTCAGTTGTAATAGTTTGAGGCAGTTAGCATACCTTAAACATCCTCAGTAGAATGGACCACCAAAGTACCCCTATGAGTGTGAGCTGCAGTCTGTGATGATGGAAGAGTCAGATCCATCTTCATGCTGCTCCAAACTGCAATCCAACTGGAAATTGCTCTGCCATAAAATGAATTGCCTCCAGAGCCCAACAAGTGTGAATTGCAAAAATCTAAATTATTGTTGAAGTCAACTGGTTCTAATGGTTACTGGGTTAACTTGGGCTTTATTCATAGGAGAGCCTGGTAATCGTGGCTGAGTGTATTATCTCTTGTGAGCTTTACACATTCCCTATCTTGTCTTCCTTGAATTATGTGTGTTTAGATAATGGATATTAACCTGTCAGATATAATAATTAGTCTTAAGTATTCCTAATGGATATTGGTCTTCTCTACTGATAACAAAATTATCCATTATCCAGCATCTATTGTTATAGAATGGATCTACAAATAGGTCCTGTCCACTGTTTATAGCAGATGCCAAAATCCAGTGGTACCCATACTTTATTGATGATCACATGGAGCCAAGATGGGTGTTTGACCAGATCCTAGTTAGTGATAAGTGGGATGATGAATGTCAAAATATCTCAATCTACCTTAGTTTACCTTGATGCCTGATTCTTCCACAAAGCTAGCATCTAGCATGATACACTTATTTATTCCTTTAATATTTGATGTCTTCTTATGAAAATGGTCAGTGATAGATAACCTGCTTATATAAGGAGTATCTGGAGCTAAAGGAGTGAGCAAGAACCAGCAGGCTCCTTACCAGAAGGGAACTTACACCTAAATGAAAAGGCAAATATAATGTTGTACAATATCTATCGTAAAGCAGAAGTCAGTGCAAAAGTATCCACCTCAGCACTCACCTAGTCTGGAGTATGAAGTATCATGGCAAGAAGGAATAGACTTTGCTGGGCTCAGAGAATAATGTGTTTTCTCATCTGAGTGAGAAAAGTACAAGTTTTATGAAACTGTTGTATTGTTGTATAAAGAATAGCTAGAGGAGGATAGCTAACTCTTTTAGTCATAGAAGAGCTGGAAGTCAATGCCTTAAAGCAAGGAATTTTGACTAAGAATCAGGGAGAGAATTTATGAGACTTTGAGTAAGAAATGATAGGATTTTGAAATCCTATGAAAGAATCTTTAGGATAAAGATTCCTCACACTCACGGCAGCATACAGAATCACTTAGTGTAAACATCCTGACTAACAAGGGTAGCAGTAGAGGAGGATAAGGATGAAAGCAGGGATCAGTCAAGTGGCTAACTTCTGACTAGGAAACCAGATAACTCACGATAGTTTGAAATATGCTTTCCTAAGGCTTTCCTTCAAGTTTTGCTCTTTCATTCATTAAAGCAGACAGAGAAAGAGTCATTAAGATGCTCTGAAATATGTTGGCTGGGCTATGATGGTGCTTGAAATGGATAGGTGCTGATGCAGACAGGTAGAATGAAAATACCAAAACTACAAAGAACCAAAATCAGTAAGACTTGCTAATTTCTGTTAGTTACAGGGGAAATGGGAACATTGAATATAAAGAATATTTCTAGCAGAAATGGCAAGAACAAAACACTTACAGTATAAAATATGAATCAGATTAATTTTTCAAGTTTAACTGATTGAAAATAATTGCATTATGTAAGATAAGCAATTCATTAATATGCACATTTCATTATACAAGAGGCATATATTTATTATAACAAGGAATAATTCTTTTTATATTTATTGCTATTGAAAAAATAATAACAAAGGCTCCTATTCTTAAACTAACTATGCCCCATTTACACAGTTTCCACAAAATTTACTCATAAAATTTAGAAAACACAGCTTTAAAATGGTGTAGCAGGAGTCTTGAAGTATTATGTTGTATATCAGAATTTGATATTTTGGTTTGTCTTTTAATTGCTTGGTGCTGGAGCTTGAATCCAAGGCCTCCTGTATTCAGCACTCAGCCATTTGTCCAGCCCCCAACATTTAAATATTTAAATAAAACAAGCATTCACAAAACTTTTGCCTTGTGTAAAGTGTGTTCAAAGAAAAGTTGAAAAGCTCCAAAGGAGGAGGGAGAATAAAAGAGCTGGGGACACAGAGAAGCCGCCAGGAACGTTAAAAGAAAGAATTTTACAGGGGAAAAACAATTTCATTTTATTGTAAAGACCGAAATGAATAAAAGAAGACTTTGAATGTGAGGATGATTAAAAAGACAAAATCATTAGCTAAAGATATTTACAAGTTTAGACTCTTTCATTTTGATTGTAATTTTAATTAGCCGGACACAGGGGGGAAGAAAATGAAAGCCTACGCCGGCTACTTACACCGTAAATTGCCTTCCACCTTAATTTTCTGCTCTTCAGTTCTTAATTTTCTCTATTTTTGTTCTAAGTAATCTGGTTATCAGGCGAAAGCGATTTCCCCTCAGCCAGGTTTGGCATTCAGTATTTGCATCTGGGAACTGAAAGTTCATTCTATTGCTTTAGTTTTTATTCTTTCAATAGCAAAAACTCTCTCCAGGTAACTTTTTTCAGTCCTTTGTATATGCAGCAGGGTGCTTTGCATACCCCTGACAGGTAGACGGTTAATAACAAAGGCTCCTATTTTTAAAATAATTATGCTCTATTTACACAGTTTCCACAAAATTTACTCATAAAATTTAGAAAGCACAGCTTTAAAATGCTGTAGATTTCCTGTTCATTACAACAATTTTTCTATGCGCAAGGAAGTTGTTTGATTGTGTTTGATAAAATAGGCCAAAGAATTCAGTATTAATCAAGTCTGGGTTTTGCATGTTTATGAATAAAATTTTTAAAAATTACATTGAGATAGAACAAGGCACATCTGTTTAGAATAACCTACTTTAGAAAGGGTTTATCTTCAAGATATTATCTGGCTTTTTAGTAGGCTATTTATTTTGCATTTGTTAAAGAAAACAAAATTAGCATAGCTAACCATGTATTATGTGTCTCTCAGTTTGCCCTGTCTCCCAAAAGAAATTCACTTAAATAATGTGTAGCCTCCCTGTTGAAGTGTCTTGGGGTCAGAGAATGAAAGGCACCATTTAAGTGGTGACAATTATTGTTATTATTCTGCCATGGATAAAGAGTAACAATTGCCTTTTAAAACTATTGTGGACAATTTCATTTTGCTCCCCCGTACCTCAGACACAGCGTTTGAGCTCTGCCCAGGAACCATGTTCTTAAAGTAAAACAACAGACTGGTGATGGATGGGAATAGAATTCCCTGAAGGTCACAGTGGTTGTCAATCATAAGCACCCAGGATGGTATGATTTTAGAGACAGCAAGAAAACCTCACTGTGCACCATGAGTGATCTTGTGTCTCAAGTTCCAAACTTTGAATTTCCTTAAAGCTTTCCTCACTGCAAAATACAAGTGCTTCCTTAGGTGGACAATCCTTTGAACTTTAGTTAGCACTTCTACATTGTTTTTATGAAAGTGAACTCCAGATATTCTCAGATACAGTGGCAAAGTGAGAGGTGGGACACACAGGAGAAATAAGGCACCAAAAAAGAAATTATAGGGAGCTTTGAGGTTGAAAATAATGCAGAAAAATTAAATAAAACAGCAGAAAGGATCAATTTTTGACTGGTCTTAATAATGTCATCATTGACATTGGAATCCTTAAGCAATGTGAACAAGAAATATTATAAAAAAATACCTTACCAGCCAGTCATCAAATACAAGGTTCTTAATTCTCTCCAGCATAGGATTTTTTTCTGCATCTGAGGCCACAATATCAAATAATCAATCACCCTTTCGGGTCAAATCTCTCTTTGAAATACATCGCACCCAAAAGCTCTGCTTTTCAGATGCACTGTTGTAATACGGTGACAGTTTGCTTATAATTTGGATATGCTGGAGCTGCACTGAGATTTCATGCCAGCGTTATCTTTCATTCTTGTCTATTTTGTCTAAGAAGTGTACTGCTATCTGACTTTTTGCATCAAAAAAGCTGACATACTCTGTGTACACAGAATCTTGAGGCTCCACCTTTCTTTGGGGTCAAATAAACCCAATTAGTGAATCTGTAGAGGCCTCATATAATGGTGGAGGAGGCAGGGTGTTGTTCAGTAACTTCATATTGACTCAGACTGCTGGGCTCCCAACAGGTGCCTCTCCTGCCTCTCTGGCTCGGTGTCACCTTTGCTCACTAGTCTAACACCCACCCATACTGCTTGTCTAGTTGGGTAATCCAGACTCCAGCCATTGCAGAACCATCTGGCTCCCATATCCACTTGAGTCTAGTTCTGTGTCTGGAATACAGAAAGTATTCAACAATATTGTATCAAGCACTACCTATTGAATAAGTTAATAAATTAGTGAGTATGTCTACAGAAGAGCTACTCGTATATTTAAAAGAAAAGAAATGACGAGAGGAACAGGTGTTCTGGGAGGTTCCTCAGAGCCTTGTATCTTAAAAGCTTGTTGCTCTGGTGATGCTATTTGAAGGTCATAGAACCATTCTGAGCAGGGGCTTAGTCTCTAAGGTGTTTTCTCAGGGAGGAAATCGCTATTCCTCAACCTTTTCTCAATTCTCCGCCATCCACTCACAGTGAACTGAGCACCTTTGCTTTCCATGACAATACCTGGCTTCACCAGGGCTCAGAAACAATGGGGTCAAGTGACCATGGACTGAATCCTCAGAGACTGTGAGCGGGAAGAGCCCTTTATTCTTATCAGTTATTTTTCTCAGGCATTTTGTCATTGCAACGGGAAGTAAAGGAATTTTCTTGACAGCAAGATCAGCAGCGAAACAATATCTGTCAGTAATGATCCAACTCATACTGTGTGGCAGTCATTGTCCTAAACACTTTAAATGAGGTATTCATCTAAAGAATAGCATAAGTGCAAAACTATTACTATACTTTATGAAGAATAGAGAAAGGTCCAATAATTTGCCCAAAGTCACATATGGGAAAAGGTAGAAATGAGGACTGGGCTCCTGAGCTGGTGCTCAGAGCTGTAACTTCATGAATTACTCATGAAACTGACAGGTGGGCGTGGCCAATGCTTTTAGGCACCGCTCTGCTTCTGTGAGTGTTTACATAGTAAAAAAGAACTGTTCCCCCTTGAACAGAAGGAAGTCAGAGGTCAGCCCTTGCTCTTCATCAACCATTGGTACCCATTTGACTCTGTTCAAGTTACTGAGAGTCTGACAAATCTCAATCTGCATTTCACCTAGAAAATTCTTTGAACGCTAACATAAATAAATAAAATAAATAAATGATATAAATAAGTAAATGTAGAATCATTCTTTATTAGAAGAAATAAATTTATATGAAAACAAGTGTTCTATGTGTTTAATTTTCCAGCTATATATTTAAAATTCTCTTAGAACTTCCGCTTCACGCTATCAATTTGAATATAACCACTATAGTGTTTATATCTATATTCTGTAGAAGGACGTGGCACAAAGGAGCTAATAGTGGTGCTCATGCATCTTCAGAAGAGTTTGATTTAACTTAACTAAATCTGTGGGAGAAAATTTAACAAGAATCATATTGTAAGGTAAAAATAGAGAATGCAAAGTTTCCTTAGCAGCAACAAGGAGTTGGGTGCAGGGTGATGCCCTCCAACGGATATGAAATGTTATTACTTTGTAAAGAAATAAAAGAATAATAAGTTTAGAAAATTAACTATCAAATTACATTTTTTTAAGAGGGGCACTTAAAATGTTGATGAACAAATATAAGATGATGACTCAGGGGCACTAAAAGTGGGAAGTGTGTGGATTCTACCAGATAGTAGAATAAGTACTGAGAATCCGGTTTATCACCCATTGTGATTAACAGCAGACTGCTGAAAAGGCAGATGTGATACTACCACAGTAAAACCAGCCTCTTAGAAAGATGCTTCCAATTAAATCATGGAAAATCAAAACAGGAAAATGTTGAGGGAAAACATCTTGAAGACCTTATTAATGGCACAGTCATAAGGAGGACTTTATTAGTTTTGAAACAGTGAACACCAAAGCTCGTGTGCAAAGCATGCCAAGTGACAGGCAAGCGTGTCTCCCTCCCAGCAAGTCTTCCTTTAAGATGAAAGTTTCCCATTTCGTTCCTGTTTACTTCAATACCAGGATCTTTTGGTTTGGTTAAATTTTAGTCATGGTACTTTGACATTTGATTTCATGCTTTAATTGATCTCTGTGTATGTATGTCTGCTCACTATTTGTTGCTATCTCCTGCCTGACACTTTGCGTTCTACCTATGTGAAGAATTCATCCAATCAGTTCAGACTCTTCCTTTACAGAATAATGCCATTTACGTGTTCACTTTTTGGTTATGCTTTTTATTTGATTCTGGTAAGTTTCTCATATATACGTTTGGCTTTATGACCAGCCAACTTTCTTATGACAGCTGCCATATTTTACTTTCTGCAGTTTTCAACCTCAAAGGTCCTCTAGTTCCTTTTTTTTTCAGTGTCTTAGTCTCCTTCTGCTTTCTTACTCCTCTGCCAAATTCTTTATCTGGAAAGTGTGACATGCATGAGTATAAAACAGATTTTCCTAGAAATTCTTTTTTTATATATTTGGGGTCTTGGTAGTAAGACAGAATATAGTTCAGACATATCAAAAGAGTTTTCTAGATCAAAATTAAATTTCACTTTGTAAAAATGGACTTTTAATCTCTTGATAGCTATTAAAATAAACTTTTCCCACATATATAATTAACAGTAACTGTCTTAGGTAATTTTTTAAATATTGCTGTGACAAAAGCAACTTAAAGGAGAAAGGTTTCTTTTATCTCACAGCCTGGTTCCAGTCCATCAGGTGGGAGTTTCCAGCAACAGAAGCCTGAGGCCACATGCATTCACAGCCAGGAAGTGGAGCATAATAAGCAAATATACTCAGATCGTTGTCTTCTTTTATAAAATCTGGACATCAAAGAATGGTTTCACCTGTACTGACTGGGTCATCCCACCTTATTTGGGCTAATCAAGACATCAAGGCAATCTCTCACTTACATGCCCAGAAGCCTATCTCCCAGGTGATTCTACATTTTATTGAGCTAAACTCCCTAGTATCCATAAAAAGAAACAAACAAATAAACAATCATCAACAACAACAAACTAAGGAGTTTTTTATGGTAGTACTAATATGTATTCATTTAGGACAAACATCCACTTTGCCACATCTGTTCTAAGGTGAGCTGAATGGAAATGTTCCCCAGAGGCTCAGCTATTTGAACACAAGGTCCCTATTTCTTGTTGTTGTCTGGGGAGATACTACAGCTTTTCAGGGAAGTATGCTGCTGAGGCAGACTTAGACAACTCATAGTCATCCCATATCTCCAGCTCACTCTCTCTGCTTCATGCTTGCAGTGGAAGATGGAATTTCTCAGCTTCCTTTTCCTGATGGTATGTATCCCTCCCACCAGGATGGATTCTCATGCCTGTGGAACTATAAACTAAAATAAAATTTTTCTTCTGTACATTACTTTTTGTCATGGTGTTGTATCACAGCAACAGAAACATAAGTAATAGATTCTCTTTGATTTGACAAAATCGAAAGACAACAATCCTTTGACCCACCCATATTTCTTTTATCTAATAACCCCACCCCATCAGCCAAATTACTTACCTATCATAAACTACATGGTTTAAAGCTTGTGCTATTTTCTCCTCAAACAGCAACACAAAACAGAGACAAAGTGTTCAAATATCTGAGTCTGTGAAAAATATTTCATTCAACTCACATTAAAGCAGATGTGGTGAAATTGACGTTTTTTTTTCTAAATGAGTATATATTAATATTCATATATATAAAAAAACCTTAGTTTTTATTGTTGTTTGTTTGTTTGTTTTAATGGTTGTTGGGAAATTGATCTCAATAAAAAGTAGAATAATGTGGAATGCAGGCTTCTGGACATGTCAGTGAGAGATTGTGTTGATTAGGCCAAGTGAGATGGAAATCTGAGTTCCCCTACCTTTCCACTCAGCAATATCTCACTTACATGGCTAATGTGATAGACCATTTTTTTCTACTGTACTTAGGACGCTGAAAATATCTAGAAAAACAATCTCTAGACCATCCATCAGTTGGTACCACTATATACATTTACAACTTACAATGATGTAGTCTCAGTGCCTTCATATATATATATATATATATATATATATATATATATATATGCCATATAACCCTAATTGTCCCTAGCATCTATGTTCCCCATCTGACTTCTTCACTATCTTGTACCTTCTCTGACTTTATTACCAAGTAAGCTTGCCTCCTGCTTCATAGATCTTAGCCTATTCCCCATCTACCTCGCTTCCATCACTCCCATTCATGCCTGCTTTTCTTAAATCACAAAGCATTAATACTTAACCTGGTAGAGGAGGTGCCATGAACATGAAGGTGATTTTTCCAGTGCAAGGCTTATCCATTGCTCTTTGCTGACTCCTAAGATTTCCCCAAATGCGAGAAACTTGACTGCATAATTTGTGATCGTGGAGGACTGAGATTGTGCTCTCCCCTGAATTAAAAAAAAATACAAAGAAGTATAGAAGAAAAGTTAATATGGTTTTTCACTTTTCATAGAGTTTATACCTTATGAGGAGACAAAGAAAAAGAAAGCATGTAAGTTTACTCAGTACAAATGTCATGAATAGGAATCTTCAACAAGGAAGATGAGAGAGACTCAGCAAAAAGGAATACTTTCTGCTGTTCTAGAGGGCCTGAGGTCAGTAAGCAGGACTTGCATCTGGTAGCTCACTAACTGTCTATAGCTCCACCTCTAGGGGATCTCATTTTTATTTTTGTAGGCTCTAAGGGCACTCAAACACACATGGCATACATTCCAACCCATCCTCCACAGATCTAAATATAAACCTTTTAAAATATCAAGGTCAAAGAAACAAACTGTATATTTCAGCTTAGATTTGTGAAGTGTGACAGTCATTTGGAGATGTAACTGCACAGAAGTGGGTGTGGTCTGACGATAGGAAATGGAGGGGAATTTAGCAAGACCTGTTCGTTCAGATTCTTCACTGTAGTTCTGTGTCTTCGCTATTTCCTCCCAGTATGAAGGGCCAGGCTTGAACAAGAGTTGTAGGATCTTTTCTAACAGAAAATTAAAGAACCAGTATGGCCTGCTGCAGGGAAGGAGGAAGGAAAAAAATCAAAGAGTACCTCTGTTGTTGTCTTCATTGCCAAGAGGCCATGTGCAGGGTAGCAAAGCCTAGAACTTGTTCAAGCATGGGTCTCTTTCCTCCTGCTGAAGACCTACTCCTATGCTTGAGATTTCAGCACCTGCTATTTGTTCTAAGATTATATTTCCTATTGCTTTCTACGTGTTTCATTTTCTCGTGATTTTCTTACTGTCTTAGTTGCTGTTCTATTGCTGTGAAAATATACCAAGGCAAAGGTAACTCTTATAAGAGAGAGCATTTAATTGGGGGTTGGCTTACAGTTTTATATACTTAGTCCAATATTGTCATGGCAGGGAGCATGGCAGGTATCCTAATCCTTTCAAATAGTGCTACTCCCTGGTGACTAAGCATTAAACGTGCAGCACTCCTACTCACCCACACCTGTACTTTCCTGTTGCATGTAGCTTTTGCTACCCTGCCTAAGCTCTGGAACTGACCATGTAACCAGTCCCTGCCAAGAGATTATAGGATCCATGGATGAAAAACAGACATACACAGTTGTTCAATTTCAACTTCCCTAATTGTTTTAATTGCTGGGCACTATTAATCTACCTCAGTTAGCATACCCTTCCCGGAACTCTCAGCTCAGCACCCTAAATCTGTATTCAATTTCAGTTGCTCAGCAACCTTCAGTCTCAGCTCAATATCCCCAACCTCCCACCTGTAGAAGTAGCCTGTGTCTTCTCCATCTGAGATGTCACATGGCTGGTCACTTTTTGTCTCTCTGAAGCTTGGCAGAAAACTGTCTTCTCCTCTGTGTCTGCTAGCTTACCTGCTGGGCTCCAGAAGTCCTGCCTATCCTTCCACCCAGCAAGTGGCCCGTGGCTTCTTTAGTGATAGATTAAGAGCCAATTGGGGAACAGGACCTTAGTATCAGCACCACCTCTACACTATACCTCTCCAGATTCTGCACCTCTCCTTCATGCTAACTTAGTTTAATCAGATGCAAATCTTCCTTCCAGCACTCAAACTTACTGTAGTCCACTCTGGAGGGCTTAGTTATACACGCTCTGACAAAAGATCACATCCAAAGACCTTGGTCTTTGGGATCCAGCTGGAATATGGACATGCCTTTAATCCAGGAGACAGAGACGAACAGATTTATGATTTCAAGGCCATCCTGGTATAAAGCAAGTATCAGGTAAAGAAAAGCTTAGGTTTAAGTGTGGTGTTAACACACTTTAATCCTAGCACTCAGGAGACAGAGGCATTCAGATCTCTGAGTTCTCGTGAGTACTGTTCAGTGTATTTGGTTCAGTGTATTTGGTTGAGTCAGTAAGTTGAGGAAGTGGAGTTAAGTTCATGGAATTCAAAGGCAGTTGTATCAGGAGAGTTTTACAGAGACAGGTAAAGAGAAAACAAGCTAGACACAGGTAAGACAGAATGAGCTAGAGAATGAGGAGCCAGAAGATTATAACAGATTGATAGAGTTAGTTTGAGGCCAAGAAAAGTAATCCAGTCAGAAGCTTAGTGAAACCAGCTTGAATCAGTCAGCTTGGACAAGAGTTAAAGCCAGAACAGCTATGTTGAACCAGCCAGCCAGAGTTCAGAAAGAGCTTATTTAGCAGTAAGTTTCAGAGGCTGAAAACATTTTATGCCTAGATAAGGATGTTTGGAGATCAGAAGTTTTCAGGGCTAGGCCTAGGTTAACAGACAGTGGCAGCAAGGTTCTAAGATGCCAATTACCTCTAGAGAATAAAAATTACATTTTCACTGTTGCCTGCAGATAACCAAGTCTACTGGTCATGCTTTGTCCCTTGTCTTCTTTTGACATCTTTAGTTGACATTGCACTATTTTCGTGGTTATGATTCTTTCTCTTTGCATGTTCTATAGGGATGCCACAAAAAGTTTATTGCCACTCACAAATCTCTTTTTAGTTTGTATACTTTGTGTAAATATCTGGCAATTTTATCATTTTTCATGCTTTGGAGTATTACTTAATCTAATAAATTCAGTGAATATTCCTCTCCCCTTTATGTATTTAACTACCTACCTGAAATATTTCCTTAGATGCCCTAAAATAACCATACTTGTTTCATATCTGAAATGAAACCCATTTCTGCCCACCCCTTGTATTTCACACCCTTCTCTTCTGTGAATGTAGTGATGGTGGTGTATCTGAGGACAACAGATCACTCCTCTGTTTAAACACTCTTTGACACGTTATCACCTGAAGGAAGACCTCTCCATTGGTGTAATGAGGGGCTTAGCTTTTCCTTATCCACCTTCTCATCCTCACTTCCAAACTCATCCAGCTTCACGGTTTAAGATTTAGAAATCCTGAACTATTTACCATTAAATAATCCATTACTATTTACCATTATTTACTATTTACTATTTACTGCCAGGGCAGTGGGTGAGCTTTTAAGCTTATTTGTGCTCCTTGGTGGATATTTTAGAAGTACACACTGAAGACTAGGTACTCATGCAGAAACAGCTGTTAAAACAATACTTCAGTATTTAGGTGCCTTACTGTTTTTGCATTCTGTTTTAATTTCATTGTATTTTCCGGGCAGGTAGTAGCAAAATAGAATTACTGGGTATGAATCATTGTCACTGTTTGCTGCTGACTGGGTTGAGTGAGTGATTTAAGGCAGCATCTGTGGTGCCCAACTGTGCAATAATTGAAGATCCCTAGAAAGCTGTGGCCACTGTGGGAACACGTTATACACTGGGCTGAAGCACCAAAGGATATCCAGATTCTGTTAGGTACAGGAACCTCAAAGTATTAGATTTCTAGCACATTCTCCAATTATTCTTGAGAATATCATGCAAGAATGGAAAGGAGACTGTCTTGGTTTAAGGTCACTGAAGAACTGTCCTGCACTGGGCTAATAGTTTTTGTGGATACACCTATAGCTGAATCATTTCCAAAGACTTGTGCAAGTGTGTAATTCCACAAGCCACATTATAGTAAATTCTCCCCAGGATAAATAAATTTTATGAACATTTGCTTTTCATTTTGTTGACAGAGAAACAAAGCTAGGCATTACATTGATCTACCTGGTCATAAACCTGGGCTGCTCTTCTTTCCCCCAAACATTTGTTTACCACTTATAGTCTTTTTATTATATGTGTGTGCACACGAAAGGTAGCTTTAGGTTATCTGTGGGAAAAGCATAAATTTGGATGTCAGAGGAGTCAGCTTGCTCCTTCTACATTAACATGTATTCTAAGGATCAAACTCAGATTTTGGAGTCTACAGCAAGTACCTCTAACCACAGAGGCATCTTGCTGGGCCCAGTAGTTATTTAGCAATCTTATTTAAATTATAGAGTTATCTTAATTCTCCAGCTGACATTTCTCCTTTTTGTAACATCTTATGTATATGTTATAGCTGCAGTGTTTTCTGAATATTTATGAGGGATCATTTGTTTTCTCTTAGTTTATTTTCTTCAGCAGGGGTTCAGCCCTCTTTCGTAGGTCATTTAATGCTTGCACTCCTGGATCGTTCTCTTTCCTATTACATAGTTCATTCAATGTCAAGTGTATTTTTATATAAGTAGAAGAACATGTGTGCACAAGCAGAGTTTATCCCCATCCTGTAAGTTAACTAGGGGCTCCTCATCTTGCAGGGAGGCCCAAAGGCAACAAAGTCAGCTTCTCCCACTTCAGAATTCTCACCAGACAAATGGCTTGTTTGTTTGTTTGTTTGTTTGTTTGTTTTGAAACAGACCCTGACTTTATTTTTAACTTGAAGAATAATGGCATGCCTTCTGGGGATTCTTTCTATATGACAGGCATGAAGGGAAGAGTTCCCAAGCTTGGCTGAAAAGATGTAGGTGGCACCTGAGTCCTGAGCACATCTGTGGAGCCTTTTTGTCTCAGCTCCTGCTATCAGTTCCTCGTGACTCAGAAGCCAGCTTGCCTCTGAAGTCCATCAAGGGAGCCACAGAGACCACTCTAGGCCACGTGAGGCCTTAACTACTTTTCCATTATAATCACCTGTGGCCTTCTTCCATTCACCTTCCCTTTTGCAAACATTGGTTGAAATTTCACAGTCTCGTTCTTGTTTTGATATTGTCCTGGATTTTTCCCTTAGAGCAATACTGTCTAAATAATTAGCTTCCCCCAACACAAAGCGAAGACTTTATATTTGAAATTCATCCGTATAAAACTTTTCTAAAATAAAGAAGTAATACATTAAAATTCATGCATGATATAGACACTGCCTTTTGTTTTGATTTATTTTGATTAAAATATAGTTTTAAATTTAATGTACACATCTCTGGTCTTTCCTATATTTCTATTGTATTACATTTAGAAAATTCTAGTTGTTTCTGGTCCTTGCTGTTGCATATTAAGGGTTCATTTGTATTGTATAGGATTTTTCAGTAATAAATATATGACCCATCAAAATTTTTGATATATAGAAAGTTCCCAAAAGAAAATACTTTTTGGTAAAAGATATTTTTCTAAACAAGAACATATGCAAATTAATTTATGAAAATGAGAAGGTAGACTGTCTTCATGGTGTGTTGGGACAATGAACTCCATCTTTCTCTCTCTCATCTTCTTTCTTATATTTCTGCTCCCATATTTCTGAATAGATTTAATTTAGGTACAGTAAATATATTATCTGGCATATACTGTAAAATGAATAATAAAATGGATCTGATATATCACTTACTAAATAATTATATTAAAAACTAATTATTATTGCTTTTATCCCCATTGGATTGAGAAACCTTTTAAAACATTAATCTGGTACACAGTCATCTTTCATATACCTGTGTAATTTTGTATCCAAACTCTATAATTTTAAATTATATGTTTATAGTTATATAAACTGATACTACTTTCTTGGCCCAGAATTTTAAAAATACTTTTAGTAGCAGATTATTGTAAAGGTGGTTGAAAAAAATTATAGTCTTTGGGGTGGGTTAAGATTTCTCAAGATTTTGGAATTCTGAGCCATTGATTTCATTTTGATTTTCTAATATGGGCCAATATTATTATGATAAATATATTAGCATAATTGTGATTCCATCAGTGTCTTTTTTTGGTTCTTTATTTTTTCCCCCTTTAGCTGTTTTGACACTTTTGGCTCTGTTACTTGGCTCTTTATGTCAGTTCCCATGTGAAGATTGGCCTCGGGTAGGCCAAAACCAGCTATGGAGCCAGTCCACAGGATTCTCGGGAAGAGAGAAATCATGGGCTGAAAACCAGGAAGATTATTTGATGAGGAGAGACTGAAAGTGCCAAAAGCCCTGGTAGATGCCAAGGGTGTAGGGGAAAAAAAGAGGCTTTAGTGCCAGGTAATCAAAGACAAAGGCAGAGATAAAGGGTCCAGTGAGAATTGGGTCAAAAGAGTAAGTAGCAGGCACAGAGGCAGGTATGTACACTGACCAGTCATGCAAATGGCCTTCAGCAATGACAAAAGAGAAACTAGTGAGGGAATGGCCTTGTCCTTGCTTGGCTGGGTCGATGTCACATAGCTGAGGTAGCTAATATAAAAGTTGAGAATTCTAAAGAAAACCCATTCCTTATAGATCAAATCAGAACCAGAGAGTTACAGGGCAGAGAAGCTCATGCCAGCCTGTCGGCAGTAAGTGCTTCCTCAAGGACCTTTAAAGTCCAAAGGTCATTCGTTTGTTTTTTTTATTTACCTTGGTTTACATGAATCCTTGCTTTGCTCAGTTCCCACGGATTCAAAGGTTTGTGCGGCATTACGTTTCCTTAAGAGACTTTTGACCAAGCAGGTGTCCAGGAGTAACATCCCTGTTGATGAGCTGCTGTTGCTTTTCTTGAGTCTCCACCACCACGGTGTGTGCTCAGCTAGTAACTGGCACTGTTTCCTGGTTTGCTGTAACTTAACTAGTCGATATACCAGGAAAGCCAGTCACCTCCACAAAACATGGTCAACCTTGGAACATTTCAGTTCTAATTCTATAGTTAATTTCAGAGTCATTTTACTGCTTTGCTGACCTGACAGCATTTGAATAATTTGTCTTTCAAAGAACTAGTAAACCTTCATTTCTTGCAGCAACTTTGAATAGATTTTTTTGTTTCTTACCACTTACTCTCAATTTATGTAATTTGAAAGCTAAATGTGAACTGTAAAACTCAATCAATTTGGTAGTATTCTTTTAATACCAATTTTTATATAATTAGCCCCCAAACTGTGCTGAATTACTAACAATTAATCCTATGCACTTTCCAGGACAACACTAATTTCACACTTAACAGCATTTAAAGGAAGGTGGGGTGGATTCCACAGGGAAAGCCCCTCCCTGAAGAGCTCAGCTTTGTTACACGGGAGGAAGTGCTTCTCAGTACATACACTACAGGGGCCTATGTTTCCCTAGCAAACATAAGCAGAATCACACACCCTTTAATTACAGTTTCCAGTGGGATGGCCAATCTTTTAAAACAGATTCTGAATTTTGTTTTCTCTTGACAATCTTCTTGAGTTAGTATATTTATCAATGCTACATACTTAATTGATCTACTGAGACTGACTGTGGGAAGCCCAACAATGACACCATAACAGGACAAAGAAAGAAAATAACAGTCCAAGGCAGAAAATTGTGGAAAACTTGTTACAGACAAATTCTCAGAAGAAATCAAGGAAAGCTTACTTGAATGTTGGCTCAGTGGGTAAGAATATTTGCTGTTCAAGTGGACAGACCTGGACTTAGATGTGCAGCACATTCATAAAAGGCTGCACAGGCCCACACAAGCCTTTAACTCTGGTGTTCTAGAGGAGAGGGGTGTGCAGGGACAAGAGGATTCCCTAGGACATGCTGCCAGCTGCTAGTCTAGCATTTAAGGTGAGCTTCTGGTTCTGTAAGAGACCAATTTCAACGGGCTAATGTGGGGAATGATAGGGCAGGGGACCCAACAGCCTCTTCTGTCCTCCGCATCTGTATGTGCACGCATCGTACATTTCCTCCCGAGCACAAAATAAAAATTGAATACAAACTGCATCAAGACATCTGGCATTAGACTGCATTTAGAGCACTTACGATGTAGCTTGGTGTTTTGGCATTTCTCGAATATCTGTAAGGCCCTGGGTTCAGCTTCCACTCCTCAAAGAGTCAGCTAAGGATATTAGTCCATATCTGATGCAAACATACACTGCTACATGGTTTTTCTAATGTAGGGCAGGCTAGCCTTGAACTCATAGAGATCTATCTGCTTGCCTTTGCATGTGCTGAAATACATAGATATATTGCCTGTCTGACAATAGCAATCCCCTAATGACAATCTACAGTCTATTATGTTACTGATTTGTATATGCCTAAGTACTTTCACCTGACATGTGGTGTTGGAAGATGATGTCGTCACATCTGAACCCTATGAAGGTAATTTTCATTTAAAATATTTTAAATTATCCTAATAATTCTAGGTTAAAGACTTTGAAAAAGTCAACATTTAAACTTTCACCTAGTGCCAAAAACTCCAGAACATTTGTTGATTTGTGTGCTCATCAAAAGGAGAAAGTAAGCCTTTATAATATGACAATATGAGTGTCAGAACTTTCTTACATAGTTGAAAATGATACCATGAATAATGGAGAGTGGCTAAAACTAAATAAAGTGTGCTGTTTCTCCCCTCCCCCCCACCACGCACACACACAGACACCATTAGGAGACCAGTAAGAGGCCACAAAGTTTATAGAATGTATAGAAACTGACATGTCATTCACATAATTATATGATGAATGACCCACTGAGATGAGTATGTGAAAATCAACATTTCCAAGCCTGGAGAGTTTATTAAAATGTATATTACTTAACAGGATGTTTGTAATAGTTGTCAAGTACTTCTATGGAAATTCATCATCAAATGAACTTTATCTTTTGTTCTTTGTTTTGTCTGATGCTGTGTGTAAGTTCTATTGTGTTTATAACACATCTTAAAGTACAATAGACACTCTCAGGCCTTTCCTCCTCTCCCTGAGAAAGCCTACATTTTATCTGTGGACTTAAACTTTACACCAGGAAAACAAGTCATACAAAAGAATACATTCCACTTATAAGTAGGACCTTTGAGAAAGAAACAACCCTCAAGTTTATGGTAATCTATAGGAAAAGGACCTGTGTGTTTAAGCTCCTCATTGTGGTATTTGTTAAATGAATATCTCGAGTGCCCCTGAGATGCAACTGGTGAGCTGGTGATAGACCTTGAGCCTCTCTACCTTCTATGCATTGCAGCATCTGTTTGTATAGCTTAGTAGTTCTGCAGCATCGAGTTTCAGCAGGGAAGCCATCCGCCTCCACTTATGTAGCAATATGATTTGAGTCCTAGTGTCTCCCAAAGCCTCCTGTGCTTTGTGAAGCCAATATTTAGAGAACTCTAGCAAACTAACACCTGCTAGATATAAATCACACGCAGGAATCTACAACTGGACAAGCTTGGAAAGAAATAATAGATCAAATCCATGAAGGACCTCACAATGAATTAAGAAAACCTTAAACTTAATCCTGTAGCCTGACAGTCGGCCGGCTGACGTATGGAGAGCCGTAACATGGGAATTAGACTGGATGCCAGATGGCTGCTAGGACTCAAATTAAGAGGGAGGAAAATGGAAACAAAACTGATGTTGATGATAAACACAGGTAGGGAGCCTGACAAGGAAAATGTAGTAACAAAATAACACTCAGGACTAACTAATATTTTATACCATATTCTCTTTCTTTTGTTTCTCTCAGCAAGCTTGACAGAAGGTAGTAATGTTTGACTAGTCACAGCCTAATACCAGATGCCAGTTTGAACAGGTGCAAAACCAAAGAACAGGATGCTACCATTTGGAACATCACCTCTTCTTCTTATGTATGTCCCTATATGCTTAGTGGGAGCTCACCTACTAGGTTTCTTATTGTTATTTCCTTGAGTAAGAGAAGTTCTACCTGACAACCACGTAGCATTGTCCTTTAGTAGATGGGAAGAAGTAAACAGAGAAATGACCAATTAGTTTTTCTAGGATGGCATGTTATAATTTCAACAGCCCACCATCATGGGATGATGTAACCGCTGGAGGAATAAGATCACCCTGGAAGAAATAAATTGTTCCCTGTATTATTGCACAATGGTAAAGCACTGCAGCATACTTCCACTGGAGAAAGATAGTGGCAATTGGCGTTGCCAATTATCAATGTTAAATGTATGATCAATTGGACAGGGGCACAACAAACAGGCAGCTTGTTCCACACAGTTGCTTGGTAAATTGGATGCAGGCAGACAGAGGAGCACAATCTCCCTCCTCCGTAGGTGGTCTCTATTTCATTAGGTTTCCAATTGATGTTGCTGCACAGTAATCCAAAAATGTGTGATGGGAACATCACTCTCATTTTTCATTAGCACTCCTTCACAAATGGACTGGAGGCAGGTACAAAACAAAGATTTCGCCAGGCTTACTTTTTATCCTTTTGGAGACTATTGAGTATCCAACATCACTGCTGGGAACTTAGTGTCTCTCATTTAGAGTCACTGTGGTGACTCATCACAGTTTGATATGATCAACTTCCTCAAGGATGCTGTGGAAATAGAGGGAGAGTGGCTAATCTTCAAAAGAAAGTGATTTAGAAAAAAAATCAGCTTGTATTTTATACTGAACAGTAACATGACCATACAAGCTATGTGGAAAAAGGAAACCAGAGATGCAGCCCGTTCTTTAGGGATTTCTATCAAAGATGTACAAAGCATGAAGCCTTTTTTTTTTTTTAGATATCCTACAGATGATTCCTACTGGATTCCTCATTTTCATTTAATAAATGATGGAATTGCATCTCTGGTTTCTCCAAAACAATACAATTCTTGGTACCAACCTAAGAGAGGAAAGCAGGACACATGACTTATGCTGTCATCATTATACATCATGCTCAGCCACAGTGCACAGTGTATGTGGTCGCAGCTAACTACACCATTCATTCATTCGTCTCTGTAAAGAATTACATCATGATATTACCTATGTACTCCCCAGTGTGTGGCCTCTGGAGAACATATTCAGCTTTGTTCTGTGTAGCAGTGGTTCGTTTGCTCATGGAAAGCACTGCACATGTCTATTAGATTTTCAGAGACAAGGGGCATCATTTCTGCTCCTTTTTCTGTCACCTAATGTCAGTATCTGTGTTCTTATTGGCTTGAGGCCTGCTGATTCCCATCTAGTGAAAGAGCCAGTAACATCCTACCTCATTTGTATTGGGAAAGCTTACCACCTCATAAAAGAAAACAACAACAAAAAAGGGGGACAACTTCAAGCTGCTCAGTCCTTTCGTGTGATTCCAGAACCATGGCTGCTACCTTCATGCCTGACAATGATACTCTGTCTGTAACAATGAGTTCTTCAGTTGCAGTGTGCATTAAGCTACTTTTCTGTTACTGTGATAAAACCCAATGACCAAAACAAGAATTAGGAGCTGCTTTTGGCTTACAGTTTCAGATGATAAGAGTGTATTATGGCAGGGAAGTATGTTAACAAGAGGCAGACTTGCTATCTAGAGCTGAAAGCTGATTGCTGATAACCCTGAGCACAAGGAGGATGCAGAGAGAGAAAAACTGAAGTCACAGGAGGCTTTACATTCTCAAAACCAGGCTCAGTAACAGACTTCCTCCAGTAAAATCATACCTCCTAAACCTCTTCAAACAGCTTTACCAACTAGGGACTAAGTGTTCAAATGTCAGAGTGAATCAATTCATAGCTCTTTCCAAAACAGAGGAAGAATCTGTGCTGGCTAGTTTTATGTCAACTTGGCATAAACTAGAGATGCTTGGGAAAAGATAACCTCATTGGGAAATGCCACCACTAAGTTGACCTGTGAGCAATCCTGTGGTGTATTTTCTCTATTAGTCATTGATATGGGAGGGCCAGCTTACTGTGAGTGGTGGCACCCCTGGAATGATGGTCCCAGGTTCTATAAGAAATCAGGCTGAGCAAGCCATGGGAAGCTACAGTAAGTAACAACCCCTTCATGACTTCTGCCTTCAGTTCTTGCCCTGACTTCCATTCATACCTGACTGACTGGGACAGAAAATAAACCCTTTCTCCATGAGTTGTTCTTCATCATGGCCTTTCAGCATAGGAATAGAAACCCTAAGACAGAAACCCATCTGGGCATAATCTCTGAAGCAATTCTGGCTGCATAGGACCCAAGCTTTTTCCTCTGCTCTTCTTGAATCTCATCTTAATCCCCTGTGTTTCCAGAAATTCCTTTGTCTAGTAAGTCGGGAAACAGTGTCACAGACGTCAGTTTTTACATAAACCTTGAATATTGAATCTTGTTTTCTTTCTTTGTTTCTCTGTTTGTTTATTTGCTTATTTGTTTGGTTTTTCCATCTTTCATTATGACTTACCCAGCTAGTTTAAAGATAATATAATAGATCTAGAATATTAATCCCAAGGAAAACAATAAACAATTCAAAAAATACTTTATTTTATATTTTATTTGTATTATATACAAGTATATAGAGTATATATTCACAGTTTTATGTATGCATGTATATATGTATATATATTGTATGCTTAATAACACATTCATGTTTACCTATGTTTATCTAATTAAGTTGTCAGGGCTTTCCAATGATTGTTGTACCTATCTTGTTATCATAAATTTAAGGAGAAAAGTCATACTATCCACTGTGGGTATGTTCATTTTATTTTAAGAGCATTCAATCGTCATCAAAAGACAAAATAATACTGCATTTCTCATAGTATGAACAGATGAGAAAAGTGCAATGACCCTTACACACATTAGGAAAGTATCTGTTGTTGTCACCACGATGAACCTGATGTACCAAACCCTGTGCTGTCACAGTGGGTTTCTCTAGTAGGGCATTATCTTCCTGGAAGCCCCAACCCCAACGATACCCTACCCTCACCCCACCTCAGTCATCAAGAAATCAGTCAGGCCTAAAAGACGTATTTTAAAATTTGACTTCTGCATTGGCTAGAGCCTTAGAAATCATGAGCAACCCTTTAGGGGTGTGAATTTTGAACATAAATATTCAAATAGCAAAGTGATGGGCATCACTATGACATGTGATGAAAAGATGGTTCCCACCAATACTCTGTTTCTCGTGGCACTGACCAAACAGGGAGAGGGAGGGATAAACTGAAAGGGGGAAGTTACCATACCACACAGCACACCAGATAACATTTGTAACAAGAAAATCAAGGACTGGGAATGGGCAGTCTTTCCTAAAACCATGGATCATGTCAAGAAGACACAAGTGCTCCTGATTTAAAATCACAACTTCTGATTTCTGAAAAGCTGGACAATCTAGGCAGTTACCCAGTCTGTGCATTAAAAGAATCAGAACTTTCAGATTAGATCTTATAAGTATCAGGGAAATACACTGGTTCAACGTCTACCATCTCATTCATGTAAATTATCAGAAAAACTAAAACTTTAAATCTAAGCATATCAAAGGAATTCTGTTACAGTAGTAATAAGACACATATAAATCAAGTCTTACAAAACATGACATTTTAGGGAAATAAGGAGCCACACTTTTATTTAAATGGTAGCAAGGAAAGACACGTGGAATACTTATAGAGACAGCACTTTACATTCTCGTATCTAATAACTGGTCTTGCTGTTTTTCTTTTCTCTCTTCTTTTTTATATCTTAGAGAAGCAAATGGAATGCTCTCAAGCATTAACAGTCAGAGCAGCCTAGTCAAGGAGGGACAGTTTGGTTGTAAGAAGACCCCGAAGCAAGGATTCTAAATCAAATACACAGGGCCGATCTGAGTTTGCATTCACAATCCTTCTGCCTATGGTGCTACATGTATGTTATGTTCCATTGGTATATAAGCACCACACCATGGGATACTCCAGAGAGTCCGTTAGAGTGCATTTCATAGTATACTTGCATACAGAAAGTTGGTCTAGTTAAGTCAAATTCTGATTGTTCCTTATAAAGCAGAATTCAAAAATTCAATTTATCCAGGTAATTGACTTAAGTGTTTATTGCATTTCTATCTTACACTTAGCAGTAAGCAGCATGTTATAAAATAAAACACACAGAAAACTAAGTCCTTTTTCACAGCCTACTTATTTCCCATTTTAGGTAAGAAAAATGTTATGATGTCCTTAATAGTTGTTGAATTTATATTGGAAATATCATTACTTTGACTAGATGACTTTAGCAAAGAAGATCAAAGTGGTGAGGAATTGTCAGTAAGAAAAATTAGATTATTGTAGTCCTCACATCTGAAAATAAGAGAATTGATTTGGCTTAGCCTGTGGAAAATGAATACTAAGGAATCTGCATTTCCTAGGAGTTGCGATTGGCTTTGCACAGAGTGGCTACTTTCTTTAAAGTATGCCTCAACATTCAAACCCAGTTGCCAAGGCAGGGGTAACAGATTCCACTTCCAGCCAAAGAGGAGGGCAGCGATAGGAAAGCCAGCAAGGGGAATTTTGAGCATCTTTCTGTCTTTGTTTTAGGGCTGCACATCCATTTCTGCGGCAAAGGAGAGACTCAGAGGGAAGGACTCTCTCCAATAACCTTTCATTGGATTTCATCTGTAGACTCAGCAGGCACCATTGCTAGAATTTATTCTGAAGAATACTTTCACTCAAGGATAGACTGATTTTGACTTTTATGTTTTGTTTTGAAAGAGGGATGTTAATTTAAGCAAACCTTTGAAATGAAAGAAATTACTGACTGATTGTAATGACATATACTGATTATACTCACCTAGATTTTTGTTTTTATGTTCAAATATTGTCTATTATTTAGATGCAAGTTTACCATAACTCCAATGCTTTCTTTGCACATGTTTTTGCAAAATTAATACAATTTATAATCTTTTAAAAATATTCTACTTATCAACCTAACTAGACAACTGAAGTTCTAATCTCTCTAACACTTTGGTCTTTTCATTTTTATTTTATTTCTTTTTGGTGGTACTTTGACATTCTCTTTAATTGGTGGCATAAATGATAGAGTCTGGGGTCTCAAATTACTTGCCACAGTCACTGGGTTATGTCCTTGCAGCTGATCAGATGGGCTCTTTTTCTACCCTCCTATCAGAGGAGGTTTTTGTAAACTAGTGATATAAACGATTATTTTTAGTTAAGAGAAGCCCCAGGAAAGATTAAAAAAAAACGGATGTAAAGACATTCCTGTTCTTGATCTTATGTCTTTCTCATCTCAACCTTTGGAGAGTCTTGCTGGAAGAACACACGGGAAGGCAGGAAGGCTTCTTACAGATCTGTGAGACCTCCTTCCACTCAAGTCCCAGGGGAGCTAGAACGCTATACCTCTGTGCTTCAAAAAGTCTTTGGACCAGAAAGGGGGCCTTTATCTGCCAACATTTCAAACATATTCAATCAAATATTGATCTAGAAAATCAGCTACTTTTTCGTCTAGCAAAGATATTAAATTAGTAGTGCCTACTGCAGACCTACGTATGGGCGGGAAGATAATGGTGGGATCCTAGGCTCTTCCTAGGATCAAAAGTTTGTATGGACACCAACGTGATTTAACATTTTCTGTAGTGCATGGAGACAAAGGGGTGAAAGATCTGCTTGCCGAAGTAATGTGCTGGAGATTAGCTCATGTGGCGAGTCCTTGCATCAGGAAACCAGGTGATGGTTTTCAAATCCATCTCATCTCTGCAAATGAAAGGAACAGAACGTGGCCTGCTTCACCCCACTGAAAGGTTTTCAGCACCAGAAATACCTTACTCGAGGTGCAGGTAGCACACGTTCCTCTGACTCATAAACAGCCTTTCTTTCTATTGTGTCCTGTTTCCAAGAAGTCTGTAATGCTGTGCTATTAAAGAACAGGAGGCTTGTCTGCCAATTCTACCATAACATGAGGCTAGCAAAAATGAGCACCAAAGGTCTGGAAACACAAAGTGTTTGCAATTTTAAGCCTATTTTACAAAATTCTATGTTCAGATTGGTATGTGATATAAAGAATAATCTTGTGCTCCCACTGACACCTAAATTGAGTTAGTTTAGTTTTAATTGGAAATTTTAAGTTGCAGGAAAGTTTATTTTTTTTCAAAACAAACTTTTGTTTTGTATACTTATGTCACCTTTGACATCTATAAATAGTTTTTATGATTTGCTCCTTGAATTTTATTTTAATTATTCAAGAGAAGAATGGATTATACATTTTACAAATTTTTATACTCAAACCAACATTTTATGAGTAGAAAAACTAGAAAATAAGACATTCATCTTTTCCCTTTGAATCCACTAGCTGCCATAGTAATTATAATGAACCTGTTGGTTAGAAGCTGCTGGCATAGAGACTACTCACATAAAAAAAGACACTGCTCTCATTAAAAATAAAATTATGTGTTCTGGAATTGATAGTAGCTTGATGCAAATTAGAATCTCAGATAAGATAGGTCATATTTTGAAATTTGTCACTGACTGAAATCTTAAGGCTCTGGCATTATCTTAGAAGGATTATATCAAATGGTGTTAATGGAGTTAAAAATTTGTGCTTGACTGACCATAAAACCAAACTGATATTTTAGTTACACTATTGTTAGAATCTACAAACTGGTAAGAAAACAGTATCCTTGAAAAACCACTGTAGAGCAACAACTTTTCCACTCAGTGAGGATGCAGTGGTGGCCAAGCATATTGAGCCCTGTTCTCAAGAATCATAGAATGAGCACACAGTAGTATTCAGTGATGTGGGCTATGAATGAAAAGTATCAATATTAGCTAGGTTCCTAGGTTATGTGGGCATCTTGTTTATTATTAGAAATCAATGCAGAATCTTTAATGAATGGTGACAAGATTAATTGAAAGTTTAATAGCTCAGAACATCAGACTGCACAGGACTTTTGAAAAAGGAATGTCAGAATTCGATTATGGCAGGCTTAGTAAGCAAGTATGATATATTATGATTAAGATTATTAAACACCTGTGAGGTTCTGTGACTAAGCTTAGTGAGCAACTATAGTGAGCTGTGACTTTCAAGGTAAAGCAGGCAGTTTTAGGTCATTAACAAATAGCCAGGTGTAGATTGAGGCAGAAAAAGAAATCTGTGTATTTGACATTGATAAAAAGTATTGAGCTTTGTTTCTGGGAAGTATGACTTGAGAGTTACTGCAAATCTGCTAGTGTTCTATAGGAGCTGAATCTGTACAGGGAAAGGTTCAGAAATCACAGCCATGAAAAACATCTAAATGAAGCGAGCATCTTGGAAGACAGGACAGGGAGATTATCACAGTGTTTTTAAATAATTAATATGCTGTCATGGAGATGAATTAGATAGTCTTGTATAGTGACACATGACAGACCTCAGAATATCCAAAGGCTGGAAGTTATAAGCTTAGGTTTAACATTGGTAATGAATCTTCTGCCAGATGAATATAATGAGCCCATCTATGAGTAGTAGATTTCAAGGTATTAAAAATGTTAGGGTAGTGGCTTGCATAAGGGCACTGTCTAAAAAATATTATAAAAAGAAAAAAACTCATTGAAACACTGGACCAAGTTTTTTTAAAGGCCCTTTTAAAGTCCAAATTTCTGTGGTTTCGTGTTATAATTACTTAACCATTTCATCTCTAAGTACAGACAAATGTCAAATTTTTATCCCAGTACAGAAATTTAGTGATAGATATCCCAGTGGGAGAAAAAGAATATACAACATACCACCTTTGACTTAACATACTTCAAATCTATTTCAGATAGCAAGCATTTGAAATATAAAGAAATAAGAGGATACAAAAACAAGCTCTGATACACTTCATCTGCAAAGTTCTCTGAGAAAATGACAGTACTGTTGATTCTCTAAAAAATAGAATTCAGTTCCTAGCACCCAGAATGGGAGTGGCTCAAAACCACCAGCAAATTCGGTTCTAGAGGAACAATATTGTCTCCTAGACTCTGTGGAAACCTGTACTCACATGTGAACAGTCCACCTCCATGTGCACGTATAACTAAAGATAAGCCCAATCACTTAAAATGCATAGTTATATACCTGCCCTAAGTAAATCCCACACTCAGCCCTGCTCAGGGACATAGAGCTTTAGCTCAGCAAAAGAGGCCTAAACATAACCTAGAGGGTTTGGATGCTAGTTTGGGAATACAATACTTTATAAAATGTATGTAAAATTGAATAGATCCTGGCTTCTATTATATGATTTTTTTTTTGCACCAAAACTATGTTATTTATTTTCATTGACTATCTCTGCTTAGAGATGCAAATTTCCTTTCTTTATGGTGGATTTTATTAAAAACAGGTGTTTTAAAACATAATTCATAAACAGCGCAATTCTTCTGTTAAAATGTAAAATTTTGTTATTTTTTTAATGCACTCAGAGATAGAATCATGTCAAAACAAAGTTGGTTTTATGACTCTTTTTTAATCATCTGAAACCCTGTTCCCTGAGTCTGTGACTCTCTGTGCTTCCATGTCCCTCAGACCTAATTAACAACTAAAATTGTCCTGGCTTATTTGTCATCATACATACTATGTGCATCAATCGGTTATTGATATTTCTAGTCAAATTATAGGAAATTGCTTGGCTATATCACATTTTACTTTGTTAGTCAATTGCTCAAGATCAATATTTGGGATGTTTTTATCTTTAGACCATTTCGACAATACTGTTTGTAATTAGCATTTGTGTACAAGCTTACAATTTGTTCCTTTCTCTTTATCTAGAGTATGTCAGAGTAAACTTGTTAGAGTACATGGTGTTTTAGTCTCAGTTTTAGATGAAAGTAGCTGGCATAAATAATATAAGAGAGGAAGGATTTATCATGAGTTGAGAATTCACGGGCTTACAGTGCATGCTGGGGTAGATTTGCTGCTCTGGCCTGCAATGAGGTAGACATCCTATAGAGGTAGTGTTATGAAGCAAGGTAGATCACGTATGCCATTGTGCTTGAGAAGCAGAGATAGCAAGAAGAAGTAATGAGAGCTAACACATATCCAAATGCATACTTCCAAGTGACTCCCTCCCTCCATCTAGGACTCACCTACCAGGTTTGGCCACCTTCCAATAGTCTACTCAGAGTTTAGACCCATCAGTGAAGCAAACCATTGATTAATTCAGAGTCTTCACAATCTAATCATCTCTAGAGTCACCTTCTAGGTGCACTCAGAGGGTGTTTGTTTGTTTTGTTTTGTTTTCCAATCTTCTTGTCATCTCTCAGTTTAATCAAACTGACAATTAAGACTAATCATTGCATCTGGTACCTAAATATTTAGCTGTTTTAAAAAACAGTAAGACTGTTTTTCAAAACGGCTGTGTCATTCGACATCCCTGTCAATAGTTCATGAAGATACTAGCTTCTCCATCCTTTAGTAAACACAATGTTATCTGACTTTAATTCTAGTCATTCTGGTGAGGGTGATGTGTGACCTCACCATGGTTTTATAATTCTTTGGTGACTAATAATGCTATCTTCTCATGTTTGTGTAGTTCTTCTACACATGTAGTTCTTCATGTTTGTGTATCTTCTCTGTTGTGTAGTTGTATAAATTTTAGACAGGTATTCAGATAATTTGTGTCATTTTAAAATTAAATTATATATCTTTATTGAGTTATAAGTTTTTATATACAATTCTTAGTAGATGTATGGTTTATAAATGCTTTATTTGTTCTATGGTTTATCTTTTCTCTTTATTATGTATTTTGTATGCACAGAAGGATAATGTCAAATAGATTTTTTTCTTTGTTCCTTGTAGTTTTATGTTAAAGAAAAGACACTATTGTCAAATCTGAACATGTAAAAGATTTGTCTTCTAAGACTTTTTATATTTTTAGCTTTTACATTTGTGGTTTTAATCCATTTGCATTAATATCTGTATATACTTTGATATCTTTTATTCTTTTAGGTCTGGCTGACCAATTGCACCAGTTCCATTTGATAAAAGTAAGTCTTCCTTTTCCCCATTGAATGTTTTTGAAACTCTTGTCTCAAGTCAATCATAGATACATGATAAAGTTAATAATAACAGCTGACAACTGAATGATGCTTTTCAACTGACAAAGGATTTTCAAATGATTTATACTTCAGTTAATCTTCAACACAATTAAATAGAAAACATGTTCCTGTTATACAAATGACAATATTGATGCTCAGTTATTTTAATGAATTCCAAAGTGGTCTATAAATGATGCAAAATCAGAAAAGATATCATAACTTTTGACAGAGGCTTTTGTTATTACACCACAGCTACACGCATGACAACTCCTGAAGTCCCATGTCTTAGAAATGGGTATTTTTCTGGAGCAGCCAAACTGCTTGTGCACAGAAGAGAAGATACTGATAACAGCTTTAGTTGGGGTTCATTAGAAATATGAGATAGAAAGGCATTCTAGCTGATTTGGGCCAAAAGGAAAGAACTATTGGAAGTTTACAGAACTTATCACAGAAATCAAAAAAGAGCCTTGGATAATCAGATATCCTGGAAGATATGGGATCCAGTTTGTAAGAACTAGAAGCAATTTTAACCAGAGCTCTATGGTCAAAAATAGATCCAAATGTTTTCCACTGTGATGATGTTCTATCCAACAGTCTAATTCCAGAACAGTCTTGATTTTGATTGGCATAGCTATAATTTCAGCTTTGAAGAACCTTGAATAAGATCAGTGTGAGTAACATGGAATTGGAGGGATATTTATGAAAGGAAATGGTTACTGAGACAACAAAGTTTTCTCATTTTCTATTAATATGTATAAACTAAATTTTTTTTTATTTTAAGTCATGAATCTCTAAAATAGAGAAAATTGAAAAGTGACAAGTTGGCATGTTTTGAAAAAATGTAAAAGGACCTGTGGACTTTTTACTCAAGGAGCTTATTTGCCCCTCCCCCCGCCGGTGTTGGCCTCTCTAGAAGCAGATTATATACTGTCTAGAGATGCTGCACTGGGGAAACCCTTGTGTCTCAGCACAGACCAGGGCAGATTGGACCTGGTCGTTTCTTTTGTAAGATCCTTCTCTGGAGACTCAGATACGGAATGTGGATGTAGACACTCATATCACAGGCACACTGGTTTTTCACTGGGCTGGGCATGGTGCCCTGCTCTTAAGGGTCTTCATGGTAGCCAGATTAAAGGCCCTTCTGTCATTCAGCTTTCTCTCTGCTGGCATTCTTGAAGAACCTCATATTTGTAGTATAAAAATGGGCTTTATAACCAACAGAAGATTCCCTAAAAGTACAACCAAGGTTATAAATAGCCTTCAGGTAGATATATAGTGTAGGTTACTTAATTCTAATAGTTTCCCAATTGCTGGATATCCTCACTGTAACGTTTTATACCACAACTTACAAGAGAAAATCCCTAACATGTGAGCAGAGAAAACTTGAAGGAGGGAGTCAGCAATACCAGTAAGTGAAATTATTATTCTAAAAGGACATTGCAATGTTTATACTCAGCATTTCATAGGAAAATCTGCACTCTGCTGCTATGCTGAATATGGTGTTGAATTGATTCTAAGTAAAAGTAGATGACAGTACAGTTGAGATGACCCCGTTGAAGTCAAATTTTAGGGTTTGGTTTTGTTTCTTAAGAAACGCCATGGGCATCCACATCTCTATTTGTCAGGCCTTGGCAGAGCCTCTCAGGAGACAGCTATATCAGGCTCTAGTCAGCATGTATCCATAATAGTGTCTGGGTTTGATGTCTGCATATTGGATGGATCCCCAGGAGGGGCAGTCTGTGGATGGCGTTTCCTTCAGTCTCTGCTCCACACTTTGTCTCTATATTTCCTCCCTTGATTATTTCATTCCCCCTTCTAAGAAGGACTGAAGCATCCACACTTCGGTCTTCCTTCTTCTTGAGTTTCATATGGTCTATAAATTGTACCATGGGTTTTCTGAGCTTTTTTCTTAATATCCACTTATCAGTGAATGTATACTATGTGTGTTCTTTTGTGATTGGGTTACCTCACTTAGGATGATATTTTCTAGTTCTGTCCATTTGTCTAAGAAATTCATGATATCATTGTTTTTAATAGCTGAGTAGTATTCCACTGTGTAAATGTGCCACATTTTCTATATCCATCCTTCTGTTGAAGGACATCTGGGTTCTTTCAAGCTTTCGGCTATTATAGATAAGGCTGCTATGAACAACAATGTCAACCAACCAGACTCCCTAGAGCTCCCAGGGACTAAACTACCAACCCAAGAGTACACATGGAGGGACCCATGGCTCCAACTGCACATGTAGCAGAGGATGGTCTTGTCTGGCATCATTGAAAGGAGAGGCCCTTGGTCCTGTGAAGGCTTGATGCCCCAGGGTAGAAGAGAGAGAGAGAGTCACCAGTGGTAGGTGGGTAGGGGAGCACCCTCATACAAGCAGGGGCAAGGGGGATGGGATAGGGGGTTTGCAGAGAGGAAACCAGGAAAGGGGATAACATTTGAAACATAAATAAATACAATATCCAATAAAAAAAGAAATACCATGAGCTAGAGAGTTGGCTGAGCAATTTGAAGCCCTTACTGATCCTCTAAAAGATCTCAGTTCTGTTCCCAGGACCCAGGTCACATTGCTCACAACCACAGTAACTCAGGAACCCTGACTCCTTCTTTTGATCTCTTCAGGAACCTAAGTGCACAGGAGCTCCCAAACATGGTCACACATACATAGATGCACACACACTTTTAAAGGAAAGACATTTAATGGGCACTCCTCCTACTCTAACAGTGGGGATGAGCCGAACAGGAGTGCTCAGTGAGCATGCGGCAGAGTATGGCTGAAAGCAGTGGGAAATCCGAGGATTCTGTACGTTTTGTTAAGCAGTAACACACACTCTTCTCTACTGCCACAGCATAGATAGGGCAATGTGATGACCACACTGGACCATGATAAGCAGAGCTATTCACTCCATAAGCAACAATGATCACATAATGTGACAACTTGACCTAGCCCAGTGGAATTCTGTTGCATTGTTTCCTAATAAGAACAGGAGTGTAGCTCCTGTCATTGCTGCTCCTAGCTTTCTCTGTATAAATCAAACGTTCTTTTTCAAGTCTAAATGTTATATCCTGCTTTTATTGCTTTTATTAAGTTTGACAAGTTATATCCCCAAACTGCCTCTCCTTACATCAAACTCTTATTAAAGGTATGGAAAGATTTGTATTAAAAATTCTCGTAACTTCAGTGTATACTAACATTTGGGATTTCTCTGATGATAACATTGTTACTTAGCTCCATAATATTTATTCTCTTTCAAAACTCCTTATGGTTGTGTATGCATGTATATTATATACAGACATGTATGTATTTGTGCATGTGTGTGAGCACATGTATGTGCATGTGTGTGTGTGTGTGTGTTAATTGGTAAGAAAATATATAAGGTTTAAAAAGAGGAGTAAAATAAAATTCAGGAAAAAAAATGTGAGAAAGGGCTTTTTATTTCCTGGCCGTGTGGCTTTTGCTCTGTTGCTAGTCAATTACTTCACCATTCAGTCCTATTTACTCCTGGATCAAACACACAATGGAAAGGATGCTTGCTTAACTTTTATCATTGTTTACTGTAAGCCTCAAAACAAAACTAAAGAGACCTAAAGTAATGTGCTGCACTTGACAGCACATGATCCAGTTAGAGACGGAGTTTTCCACTTGCTATATACATTTCCCCCTTCCTATGACCTCTGTTACTAGAACTTCCCCCAAAGTATTCAGGGAGTTCAATCATGCACATATATGTTCATTCAGACAATACTCGTTTGCTGAGCAATCACTTTTTATAAGGTAATCGTGAAAGAGGCCAAATGAGAAAGAAGATGGGCAGAAGGAGCTGTGGAGAATCTTGAGAAGACAGTATGGTGAAGGAAATCTGGAAACTTTCACAGGGCAGAAAACAACCTCAGTGTTCCTCAAAGGAGAAGTAGAAGTCTGTCTGTGGCCAGAGGATGCAAGGGCCTTTGTTTTGAGTGAGCACAACTCCTGTCTTGTGACTTGGAGAGAGGACTTATCCACGAAGAACAGATCACAACACTGGTGGCCTGAGAAAATCCTGCTTGTGGTTAAAGGTCTACAGAAAGCACTGCAGACATGGGCCAAATTGTTCGCCAAAGACGCTTTGTATGGCTGAGATCTGGAAACGTTTCCTGTAACTCTTGTTGCAGCTTATATTTGTATTTGCAGTTTGGAAATGTAACTGCAGATATAAGTATGTACTTAGACCTCTACCACCAAGATGAAAAGGATTCTAACATAAAAACCCATGATTTATAGAAGATTCAGACAAAAAAAGTTATTGGGTTTTCCTTATTAGACTACAGACCACTGGAATTACAGCTTCCATTAACCTTTCTTTGGAAGGAATTTCCTTGTTGAACAATCCCCCAGGAAAGGTTTTTTCTTGTTTGTTGTTTGTTTTTGTTTGTTTGGTATTTTTGTTTTTTTTGTTTTTTTTTCTGTAAAAACTCTACTGTGAAACCTAGTATTGACACTTGCACATTGGGCAGAAAGCTCTTGATTATGCAAATAGCTCAATCCAGACTTTTCTTCTGCAACTCCGTCTTATTTATAAGTTAACTTTTAGTCTCCTAAACACTGGACTCCTCTGAGGAAGCAAAGTTTTCTCCACAGCAGGGACTGAGTGGATGGGGACTGCATGCGATGAAAGGGACAAGTAGAACAGCAAAAAGATGCTGCTTCAGATAATCAGACGTTTGATCTAGAGCAGGGCAGCGGTAAACACCGTGTGAAGGTCGACAGCTATCTCACCTGCCTGGGGCACAGAGCATTTTTTTTCCTGCTTGCTTTTCCTGTTCCCTGCTGCTGTGCCTCCCCCACCATATGGACTCTCCCTCTGGAACATAAACCAAAACAAACCATTTTCTCCTTAAGCTGCTTGTAGTCAGGATGTTTATCATAGCAAAAACAAAGCAGCAATTATGCCAGGTAAAGCTGAGACTGGTACAAACAGAAACAATCAGAAGAATGGCATATTCTGTCTTCTGCTAACCATTATGGAACTTTTGTTTTTGCCATAGCAAGCAAGGGTTCTTATGTTGTAAACAGGTATTTGAATTTTTACATTTATGCTAGATAGCTCCTACCCTGGCCAATACCTCTCTATATTGTGGATTCCTAGGCTTTCAATCTTATATATCCTGTTATCTCACTATGAAATTTTGTCTTTACTCAAGATATCTATTCAACTTATGAATTTTTAAATCTCTAGAAAACTTTTTTAAAAACACTATTGCCTATTTAACTTGCAAAAGTGATTTTAAGTTATCTAGCTTTTTTCATCTATTTTCACATATAACAACAAATATAATGTGTATATATTTCATACATTCATCTATCATGTCGGAATTTATTATGTGAATCACAGAGCTGCTAAAACGTCTGACAATTGAAAAACATTTTGAATAAACAAAATTCATACTAGTGGTGACACATATAGAACATGAATCTCCATCTCCAAAAATCTGATGATTAACAGGTACATCTTACAGAGCTCTGAACAGTGCATTCCTCTAACCGTCGTTAACATTTCATCTCAATTTGGTTTACATAGGGACATTCTTGCAGTGACTTAAATTTCACATTTTTTACACCTGGCATCACTGATAATGAGATCTTGCTTCTTCATCACTCATTTTCATTGCTGTAAAATACAGGTAGTAATTTCTGGAATGGCTGCGGTGTCATATGTCACTTGGTTATCTGAACTTTCCTGACATTATGTATTGTGACTCTGAGTCTCACTGCTCAGTTGCTTGGATATAATCAATCTAGGGCTAAATTTAGGTCTTCTGTATAAAATACATTTTATTAGAATTTCTTTGCTCATGTGTCACTACCTGAATCCACAATAAATGTAGTGGGTAATTATGAATTAGACAGATAATGGAACCTTGGAGAATGAAGACACCCACCAGCAGTTACTGCCTCTGAAGACTTCCTACCAACTTGATATTACCCACAGTTTCATTCTTTATTATTAGAGAGAAGTTTCATAGTCATTCTCAAGTTACAAATTCTCAAGTTGAAATTCCATTCATAAGGTGGCTAGTAGAACCTACAATTCATTCAGAAAAAAAAAAATACAACAGCTGTGAACACAGGTCTGACTCATTCTGGAGGCACCTTGTCAGTGACAGTCTCTATGATAAGAAGTCTCCTTTTATCAGAGGGGACCAAGATTCGCAGGTATAGCCACCCCCTGCAGCTGACCAAGCCTAGGGGAATCTGTCTGGTAAGAATGTAAACAGCTTAAAGTGTCACTTGTCCATCATGTTGTAGGCATTCAGAACCTAGGATCAGGATATGGGGTGAGTGGTTCTCTGGCAGCAAAGAACTGGAAAGCAGTGTTAATTATCTGGAGGTGAGGGCTGGTAAATGTATCCTTTGGCCTTGGACAAAAGCAGCAGAGATAAACAAGCCTATAGAGAGAGTATCACAGTGGAGGTGAGTTGGGGAAGGGCTCAAGGTGCCAGAACTCCAGGGAATGGTGCAGCTGGCTCCAGCTGGCTTTCTAACTCTTTACTGTAAAGCTGTTTGCAGTCAAGCAATGCTTTCTACATTTTGATTCTTTCTCCGTTTGCTTCAGGAAAGTCCCTTGCTCTCTGTTTAACACATTTATCTTTTTCTTTTAGTTTAAGTGGTTATTTGCTTTGTTATCAAAGGATTTCATTAAGTCATCCTGCTGAATAGCTAGCTCTATTAAAGAGAATGAGGCTGCATTTCGAGTAGTGTTCACAGATGTTTGGAGTCCAGGAATAAAAGGGTATGTGAAATAAGAAGTGGGGTGTGGTTGCAAAGAGGGAGCTTCAGCATTCTCATGAGAGTCAGGATAAGTTTGGAGAAGCTCAGGTTAGTGGAGTCTGTGATCATCACTACTCACTCCTCTGTGAGTCTCCAGCTTCCCGTGAGCATCACTATTCACGTCTCTGTGAGTCTTCAGCCTCCCACTTCTCTCTGAATCCTTGTCCTCCCACTCCTATTTGGGAAAGCTGCGACTTCTACTATAACCTTTCTCTTTTAATTAAAAAATTCACATTTATTTATTCATGTGCGTGTATATAGGAACATGGGCTGAATGTGGGCACAAGTTTACCTGAGGTCACGTGGAGTTTAGAGGACAATTTTGAGGAAGACAACTTTGATGACAATTGTGTGGGTTCCAGGGATCAAACTCACTTCATCAGGCTTTAAGCATGTGTCCAAAATGTGTAGATAACATTGTGACTACTGAGCTACAGTCGGCTATGCTTTGCTGAGCATAAACAGGACAGACAGACTCCTGGGCCTTAACATTTGGCCTGTAACTGGCACAGCAGCTTTCATATGACACATACTTGTAGAACTGGATGACAAGAAATCAAAATGAAGAAAGCTGGTCTTTTAAACATGATCACCATGGGCTCACTTTGTAGTGAGGGCTGTTCTCATAATCCTGCCTGGACCTCCATAATGCCAAGACTACACGTGTAAGCTGGCACACTTGGATAGTAATATAACATTTTATATGGCTCTGCCATAAAAAAGAAAACACATGTCTATTGTATTACCATGCTCCATTTTCATCTCATGACCTACATTGGCACTATCCAAGTCTATATGGTACTAATCCTAACTCTGCTTCAAATGTATTGCAGCTTATAGAACCTATTTGTGATTTATTTAACAACATTGTTCATGTTTGTAGTCTTAACAATCCAGAGGTTAAGTCAGGAAGATCACATGCTACAGAACAATATGGGTTACATAGCAAAGTTTAGGATAGTCAGACTATACAACAACACCTTGTCTCAAAATTAAGATTGGAGAGAAGAAGAAGAGGAAGAGGAAGAGGAAGAGGAGGAGGAGGAAGAGGAAGAGGAAGAGGAAGAGGAAGAAGAAGAAGAAGAAGAAGAAGAAGAAGAAGAAGAAGAAGAAGAAGAAGAAGAAGAGCAGGAGGAAGAGGAAAAAGAAGAGGAGGAGGAGGAGGAGGAGGAGGAGGAGGAGGAGGAGGAGGAGGCAGCACTGTCAACTTAAGGGAGGAAATTCCTGGAGGTTGCATGTGAAGGGACACTAGAAGAATATGGTGCTCAGAGAGATCTCATCCACTGTCCTTGGTTATCTAGAGACCCGGAAACAGTCCATACTCAGCTACTCGAGGTACGAATGCTGACACTCCCACTGACTTTCAAACTAATGGTATGAGCAAATGTTATCAGACTCGAGACTTTTTCGGATTACAGTTGTTGTCTTCCTTTGGGAGAAAAAAAAAACACAGTTTATATAAATTTCCCTTCAATCAATAAGCAGCAGAAGATTGAAAAGGGCTCCAATATGGATATCTAATTTTAAAGTCAAAGCAACCAGTAATTTTAGGGAACAATGTGACACACCATGTATTTTTCTGTGTTTCAGAATTACATGGATCTATGCAGTAGCTAATAATAGCAGAATTTGAGAAAAAAATGAAGTATTAATATTAAATCTAAAAAGATATTCCTTTGTCATTCTCCAAAGGACAATAAATGAATGAATCTTTGTGATTAACACTTAAGCCCTCCAAATAAGAAAATACTCATTATAATATACAGATCAATATGTTGTGACCACTGTGGCTCACAGCAGATGAACGAATGGGAGGTGGGTGGGCTGAGCCCTAACCCAAAAGACATTTCAGGCTAAAGAAACCCAGAACTATTTCCTATAGCCACAGCTGATTGAAGGATTGATTTATATCCCTAGTAACCAAAATTTAAGAAACATGCTTGACATTTCATTTATTTTCTGAAAAATAGAGTAAATAAAGGCTTCTTTCTACAAATTCTAAGCCTGACACCCTTTGCCTCATCTTGTGCTTTTGTGGAAACTGGCTAAAAAGACTTCCTAGGTGCAGGCTAACCAGTGCAAGGGACATAGGTGTCCTGGGTTTATTGCCTTAGCCAGTTTGTCCTGTGTGGGTTTGTTCCGCTGTCCACAGCTGGAAAATGATGGCCCTGCTGGTGCAAGTGATGTCACCATGATGCCTTGCGTCCATCAGTGCTTAGCACATTCCCTTTCTAGGAAGAGTTCTGGGGACAGCAACATTTTTGCTAAATGATAAACAACTTACTTTGAAGATACATTTACAGGATGCGTGCATGAATTTGACTCAGATGTACTTAAAATGATGGAAGCTATAGAGTTAAAAATCACCAACATATTCTAGTAGCTCATTATCACTGCCTTAGAATGCAGGAAAGCAGTTGGGTAACCTAAGCATTAAGATCATTAAGTACTTAGCAAATATCGATTGCCTTCTCTGATTTCAGATCTTGCAGGAGATACTACAGTAAAAGTTCTAATCCCTGAAGGGAAAAAAAAAGTAGGAAGCCAACCATCTGACAGCCTGGTACTCTAAGACCCGTTTCTGTCTTGATGGGTCCCAAAGACAAATGCAACAATTTGAGGGCATATTGAACTGTGGAAGATACCAAAGAGGATTCTAACGCCAGAGTATTTCCATTGCCCCTGATTTTTTTCCCACTGACTGTCAAGGTTTGGGTTTGTTTGCTTGTCTTTTGCAGTACTAGGGATCAAATACATGGTCTGTAAATACTAGGCAAAGGCTTGCCCACTACCTGAGCCACATCCCCAGTCAAGATTTAAAAAAAAGTACAATTATAGAACATTTGGAAATCATGAACACAAATAAATAAATAAATAAAACTTGTGTAACCCATAATACAATTATAAACAGTATTAATACTTAACTCACTCAGCAATTTCTAGGAATTCCTATCATGTGTGATCAGTTATGCTTGCAGTATAGATAGGAAGATATCTCAGAGCTAGCTGATGTCTTCCTAATAGAGGGGTGGAGAGGGGCTTGATAGTCTCTGACCTCTAGTATATAAAGTGTACGCTTGAACCTTGGACTGTCCTGGCTTTGCATTTTGAAGTCCTTTGATGAGGCTCACTGTTACCATTTTGTGAGCATGCATACTACTGCCCAGCTTAGCTGGTATGCATAGAAACAGCAGTCAGCAGTGCAAAACAAAGTCCCCTACCCAGCCAATGGGGCACAGGAGAAGCAGGCCAGAGGTTAGTGTTCCTTGCAGAGACGTTTTCTCTGACCTACAAACCTGGCGTTTCTCATTGGGGTTCATCTTTGAAAGAGTCAGAGGCCCTTTGCAATGTTTTATGGTACTTTCTATTAAAGTGTGACGTGTGAATCAATCTTGGTTTCAAATTTTCTGTCAGATGCCTATAACCTTAAAGAAGAGCTTTCAAAATTAATCAAACCAGTAACTCAATTTAATTTTTCACGAGAGAATAACAGTATGGGGTTTGACTGTAGCTATCTTAATTTTAAATATTTATTAATCAATTTTGGTTAGCAAATTTTCTACAAAAGAAGTTTAAAGATAGATGATTAAAAATTGATCTTATTTTTTGTATAAACAGCCATTGCCATTTTCTTCTTCCTCAAAAGAAAAGAGTTACATCTTTCTGTGAGTAGGGGTCTATTCAGTCCAGTGGATCATTTGCTGTGTTCGTTCAATTAAAAACTAATTATTTCTGTAAATTGTTAACCCCTTCAAAGTGGGTCCAGAGCTCTTAAGCCAGTATCTTTAACCCAGGTCTCTTAAACTAGCACATGAACAGCTGTACAGCAAATCTTTGATGAATAAATACATAAATATTTATACACAAAAGTACGGAAACTAGGGGTTTGGGATCAGTCCATAAAGGTCTTATCCTGCAAACAAGAGGAGCTCATTTCCCACCCACAGCACATACACAAAAGGCTGAAGTAATGTGCTCGTAACTCAAGCAATGGAAGAATGGGGAAAAGAGGGTCTCTAAAGCTCATTGGCTGAATGGTAAGTATCAGGGTAAGCTCAAAAATATAAGTCCAACAGCAATACAGGAAAACACCCAGCACTGGCCTCCACACATGTGATACACTTCTACCCACTTGTACACACAAGTATAGCACACACACACACACACACACACACACACGCACACCACAGAAAGAGAGATAGAGAGACAGACACAGACACAGAGACACAGAGACACAGAGACACAAAACCAGGCAGAAGAATATTCCTCACAGATCTTTATTTTAGAAATGAGAGGAAAGTCTGAACGAAGCTATCATGAGTAGTGACCAGCCACTGCCTACACACTGACAATGCCTTACTGATTTAGGGTTTATACAAAGAAAGAGATAGTGCATTGCTTTTATGATTTCTTCCTTTACTTTCAAACTACTTTGCAAAAGTAACATTGATACATAAGAATTCATACATGTTATAGCAATATTAGTGTATTTTGGGTTTTCTGAGGAATTTATACATTCACACAATATATTTTAATGATTTTAATACACACACATCCCTTCCCTAGTGCCTTCCAGATCCACTCCCACCCTTGGCCTGCTCCCAGTTTTGAATCCTTTCTACAAATTTATTATTATTTTAATAGCCCTTCTTCAGTCCACAGATTCATAGGTGTAGGTTCATCCAGTGGAGCACCATTGACTTAGCAGGGGCCACACCCTTTAAAAAACTGACTCCTCCAGACACTATCAACTGTCCATAGCTTCTTAATTAGGGGTTGGGCTTGTGCCCCCAAGCCCCTGCCTACTTGACAGGCCTGATCTTGGATCAGTCTTAGGCAGGCAATCATTGCTGCCCTGAGTTCATGAGTGCAGTGGTCCTGTCATGAAGAAGACTCTATCCCTGACCTTTGACCTTCACAGTTTTCTTACCCACTCTTGCACGATGGTCCCTGAGTCTTGGAGGTAGAGAATGGGATAAATATATAAAGATGCCCCATTTATGACTGAGCTCTGCAAAGACACTTACTCTAGGTATTTACCGCACACATTTTGATGAGTTTCTGAATAAGCATACACTTGTAAATCCACCACTAGTATAAAAGCCATAAACATGACCATCACTTTCTATCCAGCTTGTGAATAAGCATCTACTCTGCCACTAAATCTACTTTGTTCACGGGCCCACTGAGCAATAACAGGAATGGCTGGGGTAAGAAGCGAACTGCCAATAAGACAGATCACTCTATTCACTTGTTTATTGAACTCCTCCTTAGCTGATGTCACCTTTCGATGGGTATTTACATGGGACATAAGTATCTTCACATCCTTCACCCATTTGGAGAGCTCTATCTACATACATTTTCCCCAGATGTCTTTCTCACCAATTTTCCAATCATGTTTTTTCCAAGTCTCTGACCATTTAGCCAACCACTGGCTGCAAATAAGCATGGAGTTGGCCTGGCCTAGTTGCCTTGAAAGGCACAAGTCATAGGTTTTTCAGGTTAGAGGTGCCTGGAGTACTATGTGTCTTTAAGTTACTGAGAAACTAAGGCCTCCCTCAGGCTTTGAAGCATTCAAGACATTCCATGCTTCTCTGTATGTTCCCTCAGAAGTCAAGGAAGCATGGAAGCATAATAGGACAATTGTTCTTAGTCATTAATCTTATGTATCCTGTATAGCTTGAAAACATCATTGTATCCTGGCAACTACAGCTGTATTGATCTTGGCAATTGGGACTATATTCTGTTTCTGATAAAGGTATAAAAATTCTGATTACTTACAATAACTGTCACAGCCTCAGTTTTTCTGTGGCTATCTTCAATCCCAGCCTAGTTTAATTTCTCTCCAGTCATACTTGATAACTTTGACCTGGTAAGTAAGCAGGGGCACTTACAATTGGCTACAGCCAATGAACCAGTGAACAATCACACATCTGGACATTTCTCCTTCCAAAAAAAATGTATGACATGTTTTCTGTCTGACATTCTGCCCACTTTGAGGACTTATCTTAGCCAGTGTCTTTCAGGATTGCCCAAGGGGTTGTAGTGTCACAGCTGTTCACCTCCTGGTGGCACCTGCATAACATTTACAACCATTAGTAAACTAGACCCTAGTCTTTTCTTCCTCAGTCAACCAATCATAGGGCACACAGATACAACCCAGGCCTAAGAAGCTATAGGTACGTGTTTGGCAGCAGATGGCATTGTAACAGGAATAAAAACCTTAGAAATTCGGGTATCTTCGTGTACCTTCCTTATTCCTTTAGGACCTGCTCAGGATGGATCCTTGTGTATACTACTTCAGTGTAATAATAGATTGCTGCCTCTGGAAAGTGGGCCCTGTACCTTGCTTGGACAGCAGGGGAGAGCTTGCCCTGGTGGCATGAGCCAGCATGGAGGGCTTGGCCTAACCCCTTGACAGTTACAGCTTTGAGTGAGTTATCCAGGGTAGTGCCAGAGACCCTATCCTGGTGGTCAGGGTGTGGGAGGGCTAGCAAGCTAACCAATGCAGTTACCATCTAGGCCAGGGCTTTGAGTTAGCCCACCCCAACATCTGCCTCACATATGAACTGCTAGAATGAGTAACAGGGCTGGGGACGGCAGGTCCAAAGCTGCAGGATCTCCATGCCACAGGCCCACAATAGGATATCTGAGAGGAATGTCAGTGAGGATTCTATATTGATAGTGTAGCAGAAGCCAGAGGCCTCAAAGCAGACCAGCGACTCACTGCAATGAACATTTGCAAGTAAAGCTGTGTGGATAAAAGGGTTTACTGTGGGACACACTGATGTACTACAGCTTCCACAAGGCTTGTTTTTGTTTGTTTGTTTTTTGTTTTTTTTTTGTTTTGTTTTGTTTTTTGAGGGGGAAGGAAGTGGCAAGGGCAGAAAGTGGATCCAAAAGGGTGAGGAATGAGTGAGATTTGGTCCATGATGTGAAATTCACCAAAAAAATCAACAAAGAGTTTAAAAAATAATAGATTGCTGCTGTGCAAGTCCTACCTTACGATTTGGTGGGTCATATGACACTCAGCTCCTGATGAGCAGCTCAGGTCACATGGTAACTCGCTGGCCTTTATTACTGTTGTTGTGCTACTGTTTTGGTACCCAACAGAAGAGTTACCCTCTTAAATTATTTTAACTATACAGTTCAGTACGCTTACTATAGTAAGTGCATTTTGTAGAGTATTTGTAGATTTATTCTTTACACTGTCTTCTTACTTCTGTACAATATAGAGAAACTATGTAAAAATGATCCATTCTGTATTCTTGATCACTGAGTTGGTGAGACTCATCCAGTTATTCATGAAATCACCCATGTATGCAGCCTATAACTGCTTATGAAGCACGCATGTACTGCAGACCTTCAGCACATTCTCAGAATTGCCACATTGGCCCCAACTCATCATTGCCAGTGTTCTGTGTTTGCTGCCATGACAAACACTTGGGAGAAATCCTTTAAGAGGAAGAAAGATGTGTTTTGACTCTCAGTTTCAGAATTTGCAACTCAAAGTCAGCTGGATCCACTGCTTTTAGGCATGAGGTGAGGTAGACTATCATAGAATCAGGAGCATGTGGCAGAGTTTGCTCAGCTCATGACAGCCAGGAAGTAGAGAGAAACCTGCTGCACACTATACTAATGAAGCCAGTCAAGAGTAAACTCCTGGGCAGTTCTGTACTTCAATGGCCACACTGTGTCGTATATACTTTCCATAGTTACATATGAGTGCTTTAGAAACAGGTATAGGCTGCATATGCAAACAGCTTCATGAATAAAGGAATGAATCTTACCTACCCATATATCAAGAATATAGGATGGGAAATTTTTAACATGGGTTCTATAAAATGGGAAGACAGTGTAGAGAATAAATTCTAGAGATACTCTATAAACGCACTGACTATAGTAACAGAACTGAATTCTATAGTTCTTGTTGGAACTCCATAATTATTATATTGTTATTGTGAAAAAAATCAAGTGTGAGAAGGGGAGATATGTCCAGTCATGAGAACAAGTTGCTACTGTGCACTGACATATAGAATGTCTTTCTTAAAAAGTAAAAAAGGGTCAAGTACCAGAGTGATGTAAAATTCCTCCTACTCTCAAGATTTGTTGTTTGCTTGCTTGTTATTAGTGAAGCTGATTCAGTGCACAGACACTTGAAAGAATGACACTTTCACTATAATTTCCCAAAGAGAGAGCTGTGCTCCATCTGTACCAGCGATGTTCAGAACAGGGATGATTCATTCGCACATGGCAGAGAGCACAGAAGCAGAAGCTGGAACTAGAGAAAAACTAGGACTCAGCTCTGTGTTCTCATTCTATCAAGAGTTTTCAAAAGTATCAAGGAGTACCAGACTGACTTCTCACAGAAGTCTCAAAGGAAGGGAGATGGGAATGCTATGTAGAACTGAAAGATGTCCTTGTATGTTTGTGAAAAACTTCTCTAGGAAGATTTCAAGAAGTAGACTTGCTTTAGCAAATGGTAAAAACCTCAGCACTAGTGGCCCGCGTCTGAAATGTCACCTGATTCCTGTGCTGTATGCCTTGAAAGAAAGATGGTAAGCAGCCATCATGTCAGAGAGCATCTGTAGACACCACCTCAGTCTAGGATGATGCTTATTGTGTTTCCAGAGATCTATAGGCTTTTTGTAACTGAACTGTGGAACCTCGAACTCTCCAACTTCCCCATCTACACATCCTGATTAAAGGTGCCATATGCATGATCAAACTAACCTGTCTTACACTTGTCAAAATATCTGAGTTGACCAATGATATATTTTGTAGTGTTTGTTTTCTCAGTTATTGGGACTTGGTTTTCTCCTTAGCAATTATTTGTTAATTTAACAACTTCTAATTTTACTTTCTAAAACAATCATTTAAAACAGGGCATGGTAGTGTATGCTTTTAATCCCCAGCACTTGGGAAGCAGAGGCAGATGCATCTCTGTGAGTTTGAGGCCAGCTTTGTCTACCCAGTGAGTTCTGCCAAGAGTACACAGAGGGTCTACGTCTCAAAAAAATAATAATAAAAAAAACAAAAAAATAAAAAATAAAATAAAATAAAATAAAATAGTTCATTGAATCTATCAAAGTGATGGGATGTCATTACTCTCTCTTCTGTCTAAAAATCACTTGCTTCAATCTTACATTTGTATTTTATTTCCTTGGGGTAGAAACAACAAGCATAAGGAATGCTTGTTTGTCCTGGGTTGTTACCACAGTAGCAGATACAACCCTTCTAAGTGGTTCTTCTCTCTCTCTTTTTTTTTACGTGTACAAATAAAGACTATAATTTAGGATTTTCAGTTAGCATTGTGTTATTTAAATGAATGAATCTTTTTGGTTCATTTTTAAATTTTGTCATTCTTTTCTTAAATATCCCCTGCAGCTTACATAGGAGAGAAAGAGTATTGTAAACTCGAAGGAACATACCCATGCCAAACCTATTAGATGCTTTCCAACTCACAGATTGAGCACACGGATTATGGTTTCATCTTTGGACAAACTCTGTAGTAATCAGACTGTATCATGAATATTTGAATCCCAGGGGTTATTTGTGAAATGAAACCAAAAGTTTCTGACCAGAAATCCAAGATAGTGTTGTGTGACTGCTGAGTGGTTGCTACAGGTGATGGAGGAACCGTCAACAAAAGAGTCTCACAGAGCCTTGTCACCGAAGAGGTTCCTGGGAGAATCCAATAGCATCGTAAGCAAGAGTTGGAATAAATGTTTCCAGAGGAAATGGGATGTAAGCAGTAGAGGAGTGTGTGTATGTGTGTTTCCATATGTTTTGTATTCCATCAACACACAAGTATTCTTTTTTTTTAGGTCTTTAGTTAGACTACAAGGCTGCAGAGTTCTACATTTGTTCATGAATGTCAAGATCAGTATGTGCAAGGTTCCAGGTGAAGGTCTAGGAAGCTTGAACTCCATCCATTTAGCAGATAAATTATTTTGACATGGTAAAAATGTTTTAATAATTCACACACAAGAATAAATTATAAAGAATCATGTGTCCTCAGTTACATTTTAGAGTTATTGACATTACTCACAACAGCTTAAACTAATTTTTAATTATCCTCATACTTATACACAAGGTCTTAAATATTTCTGTATCAGGAACCATGTCAAACATTACTTATTCTCCTGCAACAAAGGAGACAGTCATTGCGTTCAATTGCTTCTAAAGTTCTCAGTTTTTTACTTTAAGCAATCTAAATCACCTCATAAAATTGCTGAGACCAGTCTGCTTATCTCCAAAGTAGTCTACCATCTCTTATAGCCTCCCCATCTTGTTTCAGAAGCTTAAACCAATAGCAGCAGTGGTTGACCAGAATTTCATCAAATTTCTTACTTATTCCTCTTATGTTGGTAGCAATGAGTGTACACGTCAGACAGAAAGAGGTCAGTATTCACAAAAATGGAAAGGAATATAAAGTGCAGGACTTTGATGGAGAAATTTTTATGGCATTTGAATAAGTGTTAATTCTCAGTAGAAAGATGCATAATGTTATTTTATATACCTTAGTTGTCATGTTTTCCAATATCTTGGTAATATAACTGAATAAATATCCCACAAATAGGAATATGCTCATTTTTTGCAGCATTCTTAATCAGGTGAACTATTAAGACCCAAGTTTTATATAGACATTTCACACGTTATCTTAATTTTAAAATCTGCTTTTTCCTTTCAGAAACGAGACTAGATAAAAGTTATCATCAAGAAAATATCAACAAACAGTACATAATTCCTTTAAAAAATCCAGGTAGGTTGAATATTCTACATCCCACCCAACCCTGCAGCATGAAGCTTCCCCAACTCATATCCCTTTTTTGTGCTTCAAAGTCTTGTGTGGGTCACTCTTATGGTTATGTTTATATGTTGACTTGCTTATCCCACAATAGTATTATGACTGGTTATCACATTCTAAAATGCCAGATTCCGTTTTAATTGTAATGGTGCCTACTTTTTTATAGAAACTATTCATATTTTATTACTGTAAACAACTTTGATCATAATGATGCCATTCAAAAGAGCTGATCAAGCTGAGAAAAATGGCACTACAGTCGTAAAGCCACTCTATATGTAGCTATTAGCATTTTTATAGTGCACATAAGAAAAAGGGTTTTAAGTTGCAACCATAGACAATTAAGAAAATAATTTTAAACACAAGGCTATCCTTTCAAAGATTAGAAATATGCTGCTTAAATAATCATTACCAACAGACATTTTCAGATTCTGACAGATGACCTTCATGACAAAGACAGTATATGTTGGAATTTGCATTAGAAAGATTCAAATGATCTTACTTTGCTAGGTTAGAAAACAAGAGCTTTCAATTCCTGGGAAAAAGTAAGAAAGGAATACACCATAACCTCACTTCAAAACTATTCTCTGGTTGTATACCAGAGGCACAAGCCAATAGAGAAGGAGTTTTAAGAGACATATTCTTTTGGCACTACTAGGATCCAACGCTCTCTTCAGATGAAATCAAAGGCACTTAGGAGGTGCCTGCCACAGAGGGAGCGTGCTATATAGTACAAGAGAGAACATGGCCTCTGCCACAGCGAGCTCAAAATCTAGTTCAGGAGAGATGAGATAAACACACAATTAATGACTAGAATCTCTAGTCCACAGATATTTAAATAACAGCATGACAGCAACAAAAGCAGTACAAGGCCATGTGCACACACAATGACCAAGAAAACTAGGGAGAAATAACCAGCACTGGAATTCAAAGAGGGAGTTCAAGGGTGGGGTGGTCAAGGAAGGTTTAATGCAAGAGTTCTCTAGCTAGGTCTTGAAAGACTGGTAACAATAACATCTCACACTTGTTTAATGTTATTCAGGCTGTCAGGAAGCACCTGAGGCCAGAAGAATCACTTTCCAATGTATTGATTTTATTTAATAAAAGTAGCTCAAGATATTTTATGTAAAACAAGTACTTCTTATTTGTACTATTAGTAGTAGTAGTCACTAACACTGTGAAGCACCTTGGCAATATTTAAGTGCTGCGTATATGTATATGTATGTGTATATATGATGTATATGTATTATATATTATCATTTATTCTAAAATTTAAACTTTAATTTTTCTCTGGTCATTTAGGGATCTGGGGGAGTTTTCATTGGCTTCTGTGAAAGACAAATGCCCTCATGTAGGGGACTTTCCGCACAGGAGTGTGAGCTTCCCAGGCGCTTCCCTGAGCACTGCCTGCTTTACAAAGAGAGCTTGGGTCCTATGAGAAACAAAGGAAAGATGTTTGAATTGTTAGCAAGATATCACCCTGATCAGCAGGGTCCAAGTGCTGGCCATTTCTCTGATGGCAGATGAGCTGGGGACCTAGTTGGTGACACACATGCTTACAGTAACACCCTGTGACACAGTCGGACACTGTGATAAGCTGGGGAAGGTCATCTAAAGACATTACATTTTAATTTTTCAAATAGTAAAAAATATGGAGAGTAGAATGGAATGTAAGTAGAACTCTGAACCTTATTTGAATTATTTGTTAGAAATTGATAGTTACTTCGATAATTTAAGATACCAGATAGATTTGTAAGGTGTGTGTATGTGTGCTGTGTACGTGTGCATGTGGTGTGCATGTGGTGTGTGTGTATGTGTGTGTGTGTGTATGTGTGTGAAGCAAGATGGAAGGTATAGTTAATATAACAAAAGTTATGTTTTTGGTTGAGGGTCATCACACAAGGTTCACACTCTAAATCCCTGACTATAGTCCTAAGCCTATTTCCCCAAGGCTGCTCACTCACCTGTATGATGTACCTTAGCTGAAGTTCAGGTCCAGTCTCTAATAGAAGTCTCTGATTGGAGGGTCAGGATCCTGGACAGGACTCTCCAGCAGCAGGGCACATCTAGCTGGTGTCTTTCCAGATGGACAGACCTGCTCATGGCTCTTAGTTGCTACTTATATACAGTGCTGTGGACAACATGGAGTCCTAGGACTGTGTCTAGTTATCCTGAGTGAGTGATGTCTCTGGGTCCCAGTTGTCAGGTATGGCCTTGGGTGTAATGGGGATCCTGACTAAGTTAAATTTACATGTTTAAAAGGCATTTTTTTTACTATGTTCATTACAGCTTGTGTGGTGTCTGTGTGTGTCTGCGTGTGCATTCGCACACGTGCGTGCACTCTCACGTGCATGCTCACACATAAGCTCGAGTGTATATGTGTACAAATACTGAATATAGAAGCGGTTATGAATTTGAGACAGCAGCAGGGCACAGGAGGAGTTGGAGGGGGAAAAGGAAGGGTAGAAATGATGCAAGCATAGTACTTTTACATAAAATTCCCCTAATCACACAAAAAATAAATTAAAAAAATCAGAAAAGCAAAATCCTGGTGCGGAAGACAGAACCTTACACCATCTATGCCATCAGTAGGTGGTTTCTGACACTTGCTGCCTGGCTGTGCCAGTGCACGGGGAGGACTGGGTCATGGGGTGTCTGTGCAACCTGTAGGTGGTCACGCAAGTAGATCTGAAAAACTGCCTTGCAAGATGCATGGCAGCACCTGCCTGGCTCCTGTTTTCTGAGTTGTCCTGTCTCCATAGCTGGCTTCTTGCTAGACGTGGCGATCCAAAGTCACCTCCACCCTTCCTCCATCTTTATCTGGAACTTTCATCACTCGCTAGGCTAGGTGGTGTTGCTATCTTTCTGTGAGGGTCATGCTTCTCCAGGTCTTTGTTGTTTTAAGTGCAGACAAGGGAATTGAACCTAGGCCTCACTCATGCTACACAAGTGCCCCCTACTGAGCTTCACTCAAATCCGCTTCACCTAAGTCCTCTGCTCTGGCCAATGAAGTCAGTCTTAGGGTCAGTGTATAGAGAGTCAGCGATGAGAACCCCGAGTCTACTGGGCTTCAGTGTATGAGAGAGTACCCAGAAAACATCATTAAATGCTTGTTTTCCTGATGAAGTATTTCTCAGTGATGCCTCTCGTGGCTTTCAGGCTTAAGTCTTTGGAGGTCATTCTGTGCAGAGCAGGTGGATTTGCAACATCTTGGCTCTCTACTGTTTCCCAGGGGCAAACAAACCCACCTCAATTGAGTCCAGTGAACATATCTCCAGAGGTTGTCAAATATTTCCTGGGACCAAAATTGCTACTGTTGAGAAACAATGAACTAATCCCTTTGAAAGACGCCAGGTGGACTTAGTGTTTATCTGATACTTCTTACTAATAAACTGTATTATAACAAAGTGCAGATATGATACATTTAGAGGTATTCATATCAGCAAAAAATTTTATATATTTTCCATGGAAAAGAAAGATCTGAGAAAATTGTGGAGACCGAATATTTTTCAGAAAACCTTAGGGTAGAAACCATATTTAACTCAGGAACCCTACATTTAGTTGCTTCTAATAGTTATTTTTCCAAGTATTTTTTCTAATTTTTCAAGCATCTAACTTAGATATGCTAAAGTTCCTTGCCACTATTAATTCTTTTTATTCCTCAAGCATAGTAATTTTTTATATCTTTAAAAACTTTAATCTATATACCTTAAACCTATTTTTCTCTACTCATCTTTTTCTTACACAAGCAGAGTAACACTTAGAAGCATATAGTTTACTATTCTACAATTTTGGGAGTGACTTATTTTATTATATGACTATTACTGGTTAATATGTAGTCAGTATTATTTCCCCAATATTGACTTTTAAGAGGCACTCGTACCTCCTTACGAACATCACCATGTTACCCAGAATTGCCATAGCAAGTAAGGAGAAGTAAGGGCACTGTTTTAGATCTCACAGAACAAAAAGAAGCATCTGAATTACATGTGAAAACATTTCTGATTCAAGAGTTCAGCGTGTACTTGAGAATTTATTTCTGGGTAATTTTAGCTCACCAAAGATAAAGTTTACTCTGAAAGCCATTGTCTAGTGTAGTGAGCCCCTCAGACCTAGGTAATATATAGTAGAAGGATAAAAGCATCATGGTCTTTGAATAAAGCTAAACCTCATGGATGCTGACGATTACAGAAAAGCAGAAGGTAGGGACCATGTAGAAAGCTGAGTCTTTATAATGGTTCATTTTAAGTATTGATGACATTAAGTAGCTTTAACATGAATGGTGACACTTTTCTTTTGTGGCCTTCACATACTGGACATCTCTCAGTCATTGGGGCCTGTGACATTTAGATGCACAAAGCAACGTACTGAAGGCAGAATGAATTATGTTTCTGCCAGCCATGGATCTGTAAGACAGTTGAGACCTTCATAATACAAAACATCACATTATAAAAGCAAACAACAGAAAATGAAAAAGTGGAAATTGGTAGATATCATTGAAAGTACTTCATCTGAAGTATTTTGTTTATTTGTTACAAAAGAATCTGTAAGTAGATATTAACAGTCCCTAGACAAGAAAACAAAAGTCTAAATAGGAGAGGCAAAATGTTCTAGGTCCCTGCCTCTGTTAGGCAGCAGAGCAGGGACTCAAACCTAGTTCTGTTCATTCACAGGACAGCATTGTTGTTTCATTGTGGGGAGGATTACTGAAACCATTTTTTTTCCCGAATTGCTTCCTCATTATTTGTCTGACGCATAACCCAACTGTCCCAATTTTATCTCGGTTGCTATGAAGGAAAGAACAAAACAAAAATCCCTGAAAAAAGCAACTTCAGAGATCAAGGGTTTGTTTCTCCTAATTCCAGATCACAACCCATCACTGGAGGAAAAGTCAAGGCAGAAGCTCAACAATCAGTCACGCCTCAGATACAGTCAAGGGCAGAGAGAAACAAGCGCAGCCATTCTGTCAGCTGCCAGCTGCCTGTTTCCTGGCAGCTGTAGTTTTTGTCCTTCCACAGGCCAGCATCCAGTCAGAGAAATAGTTCTACCCACATTCAAAGTGGGCCTTCTCACTTCAATGAATCAAGACAGATGTGCCCAGAGGCCAACCCGATCTAGATAACTTCTGAGTCAAGGTTTATTTCCAGGTTACTTTAAGTTGTGTCAATATGAAGGCTAATAAAAGCATGCCTACTACCATTACTGTTTATTTCTTTTTTTCTTTTCCTTTTAATTTCTCATTTTTTTCTTTTTTGCAAATAACAATAATTCTTCAAAGTGAGCAAATCAGTCCATTTGAGCTAAAGGCAGATCCTGGCTGTGTCAATTACAGGACCAGTAAAAGTGATAAAACTGTAAAGACAGAGATGATCTAGAAGCATCATCCTTTAAACTATTTTTCAGTATAATTCACTCTTTCTTTGCTATGATGAGTTCGTACAGTTGTCATGTATAATGTGTTACAATAGGCAGAAGGAAAATGCAATTGGAAAGAAAAACTTAAATAAACAAATAGCATTAAAGGACATAGAAATAAGAAATTTAGACCTTGACAAGAAATAAGAGATAATAGCTTGGCTACTTTGCACCTTAGAAATTTCCTTAAGGACTTCTAAAAGTAAACAGACTTTAGGCTATGCCCTGTTTTATATATGCTTGGCCCAGACAGTGGCACTATTTTGAGGTGAAGCCTTGTTAGAAGAAGTATGTAATTGTAGGTCTTTAAGACCCTCATCCTAGCTTCCTGGAAGCCAGTCTTCTCCTACCTGCCTTTGGAACAAAAGGTGGAACACTCAGCTCCTCCAACCTATGTCTGCCTGGATGCTGCTACACCTCCTGCTATGACAGTAATGGACTAAATGTCTGAAACTGTAAACCAGTTCCACCCAATTAAATTTTGTCCTTTATAAGAGTTTCCTTGGTCATGGTGTCTGTCCACAGCAGTAAAACCCTAACTAAGACAGGCTTAAAAAAATTTCAAACCCTGCCCATTTTAGTCATGACCTGTGTATTTTGACATGACAATACAATATCTGAGTGCCATAATGAGATGTTCTTCCTTCATTTTTTTTCTTTTAATCACTCAGTCCCAGCAAGTGTTTGCCCTCAGAGTCCCAAAATAATAGACATAGGTTGGAATTTTAAATATGATTTCATTAATAGAATCAGCATGACAGGCAGGACAGAATTTTTTTCCCATCTCTGTAATTTTTTTCAGTCCATCTGGGTCCAAAATCCTTCTCATAGGAATGATATTGCAACAATAGCCTACCCTACTTTTGATTTTCAGATTACAGCTCCTCTTAGAAGGGTCACATCTGCTGAAGTCTCTTGTGTTCTCTTTGAAAAAGTGGCTGCTTCTAAGTCTTTTTACTCAAAATTCCAGAGAGAGCTAAGACTTTGAATTTCCTATCCATTTTGGCTGATGTAGACATGCTTGCTTGGGAGCAGAGATCTACAGAATGATTTGACAAGAAAGCCAGAAAGAGTCATTCACTGACTCATGCTAGCCAGCATTTGGGAGGCTGAGGCAGATGGAAGCCTAGGCTACTGAGTGACAAACAAACAAACAAACAGACATAACTAATCAACTCTATCCTTCTCACATCTAGAAATCTAGGCTGAAGTTTTTCCTTTTAGTGTGACATTCCTCAACAGCAGCTCTGTACCACTTGGGACCAGAGAGCAGTTTCCTCAGATGTGTTTGTGTTGTGAAGTATATGGCTATATCCCTGGATTCTGCCCACTAAATATCACTCTCACTATTCTCCCTAATCTTGTCAATCAAACATATTTTCAGGTAGAAACAAATATGCTGGGAGAAGGCATAGTAAAACTACTCTCATTTGAGAAATATTGATCTATTTATTTAAATTTTATTTTTTAACAGATTTACTAAGGTGTAGTTATACACAAATAATTTATATCATGTTTAATAAGTGTCCAGTTTGATGACACTGAACAAGTGCAAACATCATGGACACTATAATAACAGTCAAGTTTATAGACATTTCTAGCACCTTCTAGGCATCCTTGTATCTTTCTTTGCTGGCTATGGTTGGAACACCCTTAGGGGATTCTGAGAACACAATACCATATTGTTAGTAAGGCACTCTTTAGTATAGCAGATCTCCAGAATAGATTCACTCATACGTGACTGTTGACACCTAGTAAATACCATCTCCCATTTCCATATTTCAACAACTACCAAGCTATTACTTTTAAAAACCTTAACATTTAGACAAGAGGACTGATAAGATTAGCAAAAGCACTGAAAACAACTATATGTTTATACAGTGCTGTGTTCTCTCTTTTAGAAAGCATGTCATCTATACAAGAAGACAATGTCACTCTTACCAACCAACTGTAAAACTGTAATATTGTCTCAAGGTGGCTCATTAGTAACTTAGAGCAAAACTATGATAAAGAGAAAATTATTAGGTCACCCATAAAACAACATTAAAATAAATAAGAACTGAAGTAAATCAGCAATTCTGCTTCCACAACCAGACCATTTTGTGCTTTATCTACCTTTTAAGGAGCTATTTTTCATTCATAGCACTGCTGTAAATTATGCACAGCAGACTTCTTCATTTAATAGGTTCAGGTCAGAGAGTGATTGTATTTCAGCAGTTGGTATTCAGAGATTTTGTAATTTATGAGGTTTATTAATTTAGCAGATTATTTGCTTCAGACGCCACCATTTCTTCCCCAGCACTTGCTGTGAGACTCCTGGTCCACACTGCACTTTTGTGAGATGCTTCCGTACTTAGAACATTTTCTTAAACCTCAAAATTATATAAATTCCATGAAAATGAACCCTTCCAAAGAGTGGAAAAGAAATAGGACCTGTTTGTTCCTTTGAAAAGTATAACAGGATATAGGGAGGAAAGTCCAAGTTCAGGGCAGCAAGACAATGTTTTTACTGTTTCCATGGAGTATCTAACAGGAGACAAAATGGGGGAGTAGGAAATGTCCTCATAAAGAGTACTTCCAGAATCGGTTTCCCATATGCCGAGTCCTCAAAGTTTCTGAGACTATCCTGACTGGTTCTCTGTTTCATTAATGGCAGGAAAAATGGGAAGAGCAGAGAATTCTCTCTCTCGATGCGAAGGGACATGTGAAGCACACACTACTGGGTAACTCTGAGAGAGGCATTGGTCAGTATTTCTCAGTATTCAGAAACATGGACCATTCCCACTTGGCTTCTTTAGGACATGGGTCATCAGAAGTTAAATGGAATAGGACTATTTGCAAGAGACTATATATCTTCCACACATTGGATCGGACCCAGGATTTGCCCAGTGTCCAGAAGGATAACTTGTGAGTGTTTCTCCAAATCCGACCAGCTATAGAGATCCTTTCATAGTGCAAGTAATGCCCAACATGTAGAGGAAGGAGTGGAACAAAGCTACTCAGATCAGTAAAATGGATCTAATGATTTTCCTTTAAAATGGCTCTCTGCAGTGTAAGCAGACAATTGCCTTTCCTTCTTCTTCTTTCCCATCCTCAACTGTCCAGGAATCCCCCTCCAGTTGTCAGTGTGGGCTCTCTATTCACGAGCATGCTTCCAGGGTCATTTTTGTGTTGCTGCCTCATGCCCATGTCTGAAAACTGTCAGTGGGGGAAGCTCTGTTCAAGATGAACCCATGAGGTTTTTACCTGACTCTACTTTCTAAATAGATGTGGCACACAACACCTATTTCGTGGAGGTCTGTGGCCCTGGACCCAGGACCAGTAGTCCGTTATTACCATGTGGGCTTTAAGACCTTCCACCCTACCCTAAGCATTTTGTTCTCTGTTGCTACACGTCTCCTGAAACCTCTAAAACTGCATGGTTCTCTCCAAGCAACAACGATGAGTTAGTCAGGTGGACCCATAAGAATTAGAGCACTAAAGATAAGTTAAGGTCATTTTTTTGTACACATTATGTGTTTGGGGGAAGAAATGAAATGGTTTCTTGAACATTCTTTGATAGTGTTCATGAGCGTTTCTTATAGCTCTATCCTACAGCTAGATGAGAAGAGACACAGAAAGCAACATGCTGCAGGTGACTTTAGTCCACACTGACACCATCTAATAGGATATACGATGTGGGCTTATTTTTAATGAGACTTTTAAATTTTCAGTTGTGGAGAATTGAATTTGGTTAGCAGAGCCGGCTCACACCAGCCCACTGCTTCTTTTTCATAGGCACCAAGCTAGGGTTATAATCTCTTGCAGATGAGGCCTGGAAACCTAAAAGGAATCGCTTTGTTCTTATAAAATTAGGCTAGATTCCCACCTTTATCCCCTAGCATTAAACTTCAATGTTAATTCTTTATCATTACTCCCTTCGTGTTGAACTTTACATAACAGAAATGGTTGTATCCTCTGTCTCCTTTTTCTCTTTCTCTATAGCGCTTTTAAATGTTCACTGGTTCTCTTGAAACTTAGCAATCAGATAAAGCCGTCTTGATTGATGTTACAGAATCCAGATTTCTTCCACAAAACCAAAGGAAGCCTTCCTCATTATCTCTGGTCTCCTTAGCCAGGCCAGGCTCGTCTTCAGGTAAATGGACTTACTCTCTATCTGCCCAAATCAGCTATCCACTTTTCTCTAGCCAAGCTTGGCTGAAAATTGACAAAATCTCCAGTTGTCTATGTGATTTCCCTACAGAGTGCAGCTGGGTCCCTTTCAGTTTAAAAGAAACAGGTGTGGGGTAACTGTGTTCAACCTTTAAAAAATTTCTGTCAGAAAATGGAGGGTAACTTAAATCATTTCTCTCTCTCTCTCTCTCTCTCTCTCTCTCTCTCTCCCTTTTTAATGCAAAGACATCATACTGTTATGGAATATGGAACGTGTAAAACCCAAAGTAAGCTTAATCACAAAGCATGAAGCTTGCTGGAAGTTTCCATTTGTTTTTTAGATTTTGAACAAGGGGAAACTTTGATATTCAAAAACTCGATACATATACAAAAATTAAAATTGAAGTCAAAGGGGAGTATGAGCTTTGAATCTCCCCCAATTTGGTAAATACCAGAAGAGACTTGTAGGAATGATGACATCAGATTAAACAGCATGAGATGTTGTCCTGAATGATGCCAATCAACAGAGAGGTTTTCACTGGGCCAAGAAAGCTCTCGGACCTCAGGGTTCTCATGTGTTCAGAAAGCTGTGTGAGATGGTCTCTGGATTACTGACATTGAGGTAAAATAGTCAAACTTTTTACTTTGTTATCTTGTTTCAGTAGAAGAGGAAAGACAAGGATACACACACACATACACACACATACCCACACATACACACTCAAGGAGAAAGGGAAGGAGGGAAGGAGGAAGAGAGAGGGGGGAGGGAGGGAGGGAGGGAAGGAGAGAGAGAGACGGGGGAGGGAGGGAGGGAGGGAAGGAGAGAGAGAGATGGGGGAGGGAGGGAGGGAAAGAGAGAGAGAGAGAGAGAGAGAGAGAGAGAGAGAGAGAGAGAGAGAGAGAGAAAGCAAATATTCAATTGGTTGCATAAAACTTGAACTAGAAAAGAATCACCCTTTCTAACATCCCGGATTCTCTTACTTTTCTACTGCTTTCAACAACATCAAGACAGCAAGAATTTGGTGGATTTAAACTAATTTTCCCCTTTATACAAGTGCCAAAGCCCCTCACATGTATTCAGTGCCCTGAAACATCTGCTCTCCAATGTACACTGAGGACCCTCACAGCTTGACATTGGTTCCAAGAGATTTTTCTAAGCTATCTGCTGCCCCCATTGTGACTTGAAACTGGCATTGTCACTCAAAAGTCCTTTAACTATATAGCAACCCAGTATTTCCTGCCTCCCCAATCCACTCTTCTTGAATATTCCTCTCTCTCTTAATGTATTTGCCAGACTGAGCCAGAAGCCCTGGAAGTCTTTCCTCTCCTGCATTCACATGGGCACCATTGCTGTGTCACTTCAGTGGCACCCATGATGCTCTCAAAACTTTCTCTTCCTTTCCAATCCTATCAGTGCTTTAGCTCAATCCTCACTGATTCTACTGGATAATTATGTTTCCTCCCCTCAGACTCTTCCTGTCCCAACCCATCCACCCTTCTTATCATTATCAGCATCATTATAAAATTCTTCAAATAAAGTTCTTCGAGTACTATGAGAGATGAGTTATATAAATGGCCAAGATGCTAAAACCTGGTTGGGGCCTGGGTGGAGGTAGAGGGTAGGAAGGTGGTTTATCTTATTCAAAAGTATACAAAGATAATTTCGAATTTCTAAGCTGTCTATGAATATGAAATACCCAAAGAAGAGTTTGGGTAAATAAAAATGAGAAGTGGGATAAAGTGTGGTTGGCAAGCAAAGCATTCAGTTAAATTTTCTATAAACAAAACTATTACCTCTAAACCATAGTCTATATTAATTAAAAATAATAAAAATATTGAGATTGGACTACCACCATTTCAAACAGTTACGAAATTATATAAATATAACATATTGCTTTCAGATATCATCCATAGAGGGTCAAGATTTGTGTTTAAGGTTCACAGGACTGAAGGACGTGCACTTGTTCAATCATATTAAACTCTAACTTGCTGATAAGCCATCTTACTCTAAATTGCAAGTTTCATAAGCACTAAAAATTGGCTGACCTACTTCACCATGGTAATTGAAAGGGATTATTACTGACAATTAGCAAGCAAGCAATAGTAATAGATAATTTACTTTCCAAATATTTTGCAAGCAAGCGCATTTTTTTTTAAAAAAGAGAAAACACATTAGACAGTTGTTTCTTGGCAAATTACAATGCATCTTTTATTTCTTGACAAATAATTCATACTGCAATATTTTTTTACAGCCTGTAATTTGACTGTGACTGCTAAATTTGTTGTGTCTGAAGACACTTTGTCAAGCTAAGTATTCAGAACAACATATGAGGAATGAGCCTCACAGCCTTTCTTGTAACTGACAGTCCTATGACCATGCCCTGGACAAAGCTCATGGAAAGAACTGTTCTAACCAGGGTTGTTCATCTGGAGAAAGCTGTGTCATTTTCAGTGCAAATACTAAAACCTTTTCAGCCTTAGAAATTCTGCTGCAATCTTTCAAAGCTTTAAAGTCTCTGTTTTACCCCTAATGAAAACACAATAAGGTTCATCTCCATGTGCTCTTCCTACACAATGGACCAAATTCACTATTGTCACCTGATGCTAAAAGGCATAAAAGATTCTAGAGCTTTAGGGTACATTATTAGATAACATCAACAATTTATTGTAAAAAAATGCTTTGAGATTAAGTTAATTCATTAATCCATGATATCATATTGTATTTCTGGTCAATTGCCATTGACCAAACTTGGTTATCCTCCAATTGTATGTTTGTCATAACAGTTTCTATGATTTCTTTTGTATTACCATAAGATCAAGTTTAAAGCAAAACATACACTGGGTACCCCTAAAATACTTCATAAATTTAGTCATCTTTGAGTTTTCTAATGAAAGGTTCCACATAATGGTTCCCCAAATGTCAACACATCGTTTTCTTTTCTTGCCATCAAGAAAATACATTATTTACTCTATCGACAAGTTGCAGACAGTTGTAGGTCAGCTGGTCCTCTGTAACCATCCACAACTAAACCAAATGCATGGACTGTTTTCTCTACAGCTAGCCTCATAATGGTGGCTTCCTGTACTGAACATCATTTTCCTGTCTATTTGTATAGAATTTATTGTGTAGTAATGGTCATACATGTTATAGATATGCTAGAAGATATGTGTAAGCTATATAAAAACACAACACAACTTTATATAAAGACTTGAGCATCCCAGAGTTTAGAATCTGCAGGGGGTTCAAGAACCTACTCTCTTTGGATTCCAAAGGATAGTAGTCTGTGAGTCTAAAGCTCTGGAAACACTGTGTTGCCCATCCTAACAAGTCTAGACTGTTCTAAGTTATTAAGCTGTGTTAACATGGAGAAACTCCCCAAAAGTCTTGTATGAATAAATGAGTGATTGAATAAATACCCTCTTCTCTATTATTCTTCTTCCAAGAGCTGATATTTTTTTGAGTTCACCTCTTGCTGTGGCATACATCAAAACCCAATACATCCCATAGTTACATTTTATGAATCTTCTCACCCATCAGATTTTTGACTTTCTGTTTAATGACTTTGCAGTAAACTTGTGCAGAGCTAACAACCAGGCTGATAAAAAGTTACATTCATTCTCAATAATATTTTATCCTGCCCTTAAAATCAAACAATAGTTTTGAGTGATTTGCTTTTTCCTATCCTCTAGCTATTCCTTCTCAGACTTCTTCAAAAACAATTTGCGGGCCATTTTTTTTTTCCTGTGTCACTAGCTCATATCACCAAACTCTTTAGTTTTCAAAACTAACTGAATATGGAAACCTTTTGGAGGTTAGAGAATATAAGATCAAAGTGTCATTTAATTGTGGCCCACAGAAACCTGTCTCTTGTTATTTGCAGGTAAGTACATTCTAGGTGTGCCTCTGCACACTGTCTTTTTTATATTTTCTTTTCTTTTTCTGTTTTCCCCCATTGGTAAGGTATAAATCCTACCATGAGGGCTCCAGCATTCTAACCTCACCTAAATTTAACCAGTTATCAAAGGTGACAAATGGGAAGCTAGTTCTTCATTATCTAAGTAGGAGGAGAGAACACAATTTAGACCATAACATGCAGCAACTGCTTCATGAACATATTAATGAGCCACGTTCAGAATCCATTTTTGTGGAGCTTACATTTTAGCTGAAGGAAACAAAAAGTAGACCAGAAAACAAAGTTAAATAATTTGAGACCATGACAAACAGCATTAGGAAGACAAGCAGAACACAATGGCCACGTGAGGCCCAGAGAGTGTCTGGAGTTTGGTGAGAGTGAGGGTCTGTGCTTTGAGATAGTGAGAGAATATCTGAATGACACCTCTGGATGCTTGAGCATGAACAAGCTGAGCCTCAAAGCAAGATTTCTAGGCACAATCTGAGATTTGTTACCATGAGGGACAGAAATTCTTTCCTTGAAAAGGCTTCTAATGGCATCTGCAGTTGACTGCTTCGAAACTTCTCATAAGCATGAGCTTAAATGAACTCTGGAGCCGCCACGCTGCAAGACCTGTTTCCTTCCTCATCTTTCCCTCCTCAGTAAATATTCTCAGCACCTGGTGGCTTTAAGTAAACAAGCTGGACAGATTTCTGTTACCTTACAAACCCAACTTTCATCTCCTACATATGATTCTACTCCAAGATCTAGACCCATAATGCATCTGTTCTCTTTCCTTTATGAATGCCAAACAAGGTCAACAATTCTCATAGGAACCCCTCAACCTCATCACTCTGCTCCTGGCTCCTTCAAGGAGTCCACAAAGAGTAATGGGCGGCCAAGCTTGAGCAAAAAATACTCGATGATGTTGTGGTTACCATGGCATGGACATCAGGCCGATGTGTAAAAATGATAGTGGGACAACTGCATGTCAACATACATAAAAATGAAAATTTACCAATTCCCTATACCATGCACAAAAATTAAAATAAAACGTAATCTACATGGAAGAACTAAAACAGTAGAATTCACTAAAAGGCAAACAAGTCAATATGTATGGAATTGGCTAGCAATTATTTCTAAGATATAAAACAGACGAAACAACAGGCAAATAACAGAATAATAGATAAATTAGACTATGTCAAAAGTAAAAGCTTTTAGACTGCAAATAATAGATCAAGAAAGATACAAAAGAATCTACAGATTGGGAAAATATGCAAAATCATATATCCAATAAAGGATTTGTATCTGGACTATGTTAAATGTTCTTACAATGTAATTATGAACAAATAATCATAGTTTAAAAGTAGGGGCCTGGAGAGAAGGCTCAGCAATCAAGGATGTGTACTGTTCTTGTATAAGGCTCTAATTCCGTTCCCAGGACTCAAACTGGGAAGTTTACAATGGCTGTAACTCCAGCTGCAGAAAATCTGACACCCTCTTCTGATCTCTGTGGGCACCTGCACTCAAGAGTATATATTGCATACAGACACACATATACATAATTAAAAATAAAATATTTTTTTAAAATAGGCAAACTATTTGAATTGTTGTTTATCTAATGATTAGGATATTTATCCAAAGCAAAGGGACAATAAACACAAAAAACTGTTAGCAATTTTTAACTAGTAGGGAAAATTCAAATCAAAACTACATAGGCACACCTGATAGAATGGCTAGGGTAAGACAAAAAGACAGTACTATGTCTTGGCAAAAATATGGAAAATTTGGAACTCTTGTACAGCTATGAAAAATGTAAAATGATTCAGCAACTTAGGAAACAATTTGTCAGTTCTGCAAAGTGTTGAATTTTCTAATCAAATGCCCCAGCAATTTTACTCATGGTTATATGTTCAATAGAGACAAAAACACATATTCCCATATGAACATGTACTTGAAAAACTCTAGCAGCATTATTTGTTGATAGTCAATAAAATGGAAGTACAAGTCAAATGATACTGGTAAGTAGATAAATTTGGTAAATCTATAGAAGGTATTGATACTTGACAGTAAAGAAAACAAACACGCTGATACACACTTTAACATGGATGAGCCTGGAAGACACTAAAGGTAGTTTCAAAAGTCAACATACAATGTGATTTCACTCATAAGAAATGTATAGAATTATCAAAGCTATAGAGATAGAGAGTATGTTCGTATTTGCTCTGAGTTCTGGGAGAGATTGACACAGAGTATGAGATATGACTGCTAATGATATAGGGATGCTTCAGGGGGATATACTGAAGTTCATAGTGGTGAGAATTATAAATCTATGTAAATATATAAAAAACATTTAAAATGGTGTTCCTAAAATGTATTTTTTACTACATGAGTTTAGTAAGGGGAAAATGGCCCATAGCAGGCATGTCTGGAGATCAAAAGACAACTTGTAGGAGTTGGTTCTCTCCTCCCATGTTAGCTCTAGAGACAGGGATCAAACTCAGCACATCAGGCTTTGCAGCAAGCCCCTTTACCCACTGAGCAGTCTCATCAACCTGAAACTATGTACTTTAAATGAATAAAAATACCTCACTAACAAAAATTGACTAGATAATGGACATATTTTGTCGTTTATGACCTACATTTTGAAATTCATTCATCGAAACTTTATAGCTGTGCATTTCATAATACATAATCTTTACCTTGAAAGAGAGTAATGGTGACTGCCAGAGAAATTGTTGGCAAAAAAACCCAGCAGTATAGTTTGTCATGGAAGGCTGAAGAGAGGTGACGTTTTCAACTTTGTATGTGTATGAATTTTTCTACTATAGAAAGTTTAAAAGTATCAACTTCTGCATTTTAATGTCAAAAATCTAATGAAGGCATGTGAGCTTCAAGTAAATAAATATGTACACAGCTGACAACACTTAAAATCTATCTATAGGTGAGTAAGACCGTCAAATAAGTAGACTATTGCCTCAGTTTTGGCTCCAAGATCAAAACCAAGAATAACATTAAGAAGACACAGAGCAAAATTCTAAGAGTTTGACAATAAAATCAAAGTAGTATATATGCTTAAAATATATATTATTAAAATTTATAAATATTATATCCATATATAATATATGCATTATATTGTATGTATGTATAACATGGAAGAAAGAATCAAGTTATCTTTTGCTCTCCAGACATACCTGCTGTGGTATATTGCACCCTTTCCATATTGGGACTTAAACCCACAGCATACACATAAATACATATTCAAATACAAAAACAAAATAAAATTACTTTTAAGCGTGTGTATGTGTGTGTGTGTGTTTTGCTGGCTTTTGTCTATATAATATATGTGTGCAGTGCCCAGAGAGACCAAAAGAGGGTGGCAGATCCTTTGCAACTGCAGTTCAGATGTGAACTGCCACTTGGAGGCTGAGGATTTGAACCCTGGTTCTCTGGAAGAGCTGAGGGTTCACTTAACTGAGGAGGCATCTCTCCAGCCCCATATTAACATCTTTTAAGAAAAAAAATTTTAAAGCAAAGAACATGTTACAAGTTGTCTGTTGAGTGACTAGCAGTATGAACAGGCTGTCAAGCAGAAGGTGGGCTGGCGGGGCAGAGTGTGTTTTCTCATCCTGAACCTACAGGACAGAGCATCAGCGTGGGAATCTGCTCCAGTAGAAATGTCCTGATTTTACAAGTCACCATTTTTGTTTGATTTCTGGAACTTAGTGAGAAATGACTTGACTGAATAACTCCAAACTTCAAAAAGTTCATGTTCTAGAAAATAATGAGCATTTTACTTTTTCTGTTTCTTAAAAAATCAAATGTTGAATGCTCAGTTCAAATGTTCTGTGTAGATATCTACACACAGACATACATATAGCACATGAAGAAATCTTTCCTTACCCCTGCTATACTCCCTCCCTCCCTCCCTCCCTCCCTCCC
>NW_021604569.1:4310037-4332891 GCF_004785775.1 Grammomys surdaster
CCCTCCTTCTCTCTCTCTCTCTTTCTCCTTTACCCTCTCTCTCTCGGTTTGTCTCTCTGTATCTCTGTCTCTGTCTCTCTCCCCCTCCCTCCTTTCCTCTGCCTTCCTCCCACTCTGTTTTTGTTTTGGTTTTGGTTTTTGGTTTTTGTTTTTTTTTTGTTCTTGAGACACAGTGTTACCGTGTAGTCCAGGCTGGTCTTCCTCTCTGCCTCCCAAGGTTACTGGTCACTTCTTCCAAGTTACTGCATGTCCCTCCTTCCCAAGGACTCCATGGATGAATGAGCTGCCCTCCTGCGATGCTTCTGCATTGTCATTAATTTCTTACATATATTGCAGTCTTGTTTCTGCTCTGCCACATCAGACAAACATGGTGATTTGTTGTAAATCCAGGACATTTCTATCAGGAGCAGATATCCATATTGATGCTCTGCCATGTGCAGGGTGAGAAAACACACTCTGCCCCACCTTCTGCTTGACGCTCAACAGACATCTTGTAACATGTTCTGCTTTTCAACAACATTAATCTAAATTGTTTTATTATGAATAATTTCTAATAGGCAGATAACATGTCAGTGATCTGTCTCCTCTGCTCATAATTATCAAGATTTAGGCATATATAATTTCTTTAACTTCTCACCTGCTTTCCTTTGCTGAGTTGTTTCAAATGGAATCCCAGTGTGTCATTTCACTACTATACACTTCAATAAAAATTTCAAAGTAAATATGGATTTGTTCTTCTATAACTAAAGTATCATTATCATACCTAATAAAGTTAACAATTACCCCTCAATAAAATCTAATATTGAATACAGTAATGAACTACACTTCCAATTATTTCAAAATGCATTTTTGTAATTATTTTGTCTGAATCAAGATCTAAATAAAGTCTACACATGACATTTCTTGATATTGTGTCTCCCCTTCCCACTTCCTGTTTTGCCTTTCTCTGTATCTGACCTGCTAAGGAAATTGAATGTATTTAAAGTACAGTCTGGAGTCTGGATTTGTGTCTGTTTGCTTTCTTCTGGTATCTTTTTGTTTATCCCAATATTTGTCAGGGTTACTGTCCATTCATAGTAGTTACCTGGATCTCAGTGTTTAGATTCAAGTATCTACATGGATATTTTAAAGGCAGTGTGCTGTACTTCCAAGGACACCACACCAGGAGGTGCATAATTTATTCAGTCCCACTCTCAGGATTGTTCAGGGTTGGCGGTAGGTTCAAGAGATGATAACATCACCTCTCCATCAACCTTTCTTTTCTTTTTCTAACATGTAAATTTTGTGTTTGTGCATATAGTTGTGATACTTGTAAGCACACACAAGCAGTTCCATGCATGTGGAGGTCAGAGGACAAGTTGCAGGAGTCAGTTCACCATGTGTCAGTTCTGGTGATTGAACTCAGGCCTGGTGTCAAGTGTCTTTATCTATGAGCCATCTCACCAGCCCTCCATCAGGAGTACGTCTAAAACTTCATCTGTTGTTGGGTTTCTCTGAACTGGTTTTCCTCGTTAGAATTTGGAGACTGTAATTTTCTAGTCACATCATACTCTGCATGTTTATAGAGTTTATCATGAATACAAGGTCCCCCTCCCGCATTACTAGAGCTATGTGGCTAGTCTATACTTTTCACTGGAAGAGTAGACTGAAGTTTGTAGTCTTCCCCCTAACTGCCAGTCCTCAGAACTAACTACATTCAGTGGTCCTTCCTAAGATGCTCCCTCTATCCTTCACCTGGAGCATCATTTCTTTCCCAATTGAGTTTAAAGCTCACTTTTGTATCTCTAAGGAAGCATTGAATATTTTAAATCAATTGCACTCATTTCTATTGTTTAAGATACCAAGTCTTACTATGTTTCCTGGATGGCCTTGAACTTGTAGCAAATCCTCCTGCTTCAGCTCCCAGTGTTGCTAAGATCACAATGGAGCACCACATCCAGCTTCATGCTCCAATTGCCTGCCTTTGCCAACTGGAAGAATATTCTTATTGGCTACAGGATCATTTAATTGAGAATTTGTTTTCCAATTAAGGAGATATCCCAGGTAAAGATAGACTTACAAAAAAAGAATAGGTCTTAGTAGCTTCTTCTTTATTGCTGTTTTTTGGGGGGAAGAAGCTGCTTTTTTTTTCTCTATGAAAGTTAAATCCTTCTTAGTGGTACTTGGCACTAAGACATACAGACAGACAGACAGACAGACAGACAGACACACACACACACACACACACACACAATTAACACATAATCATTGTCAAAGATGAAACGTGTACACAGTCTGAGGAGAAACCAGACTATTTGGGTATGTTTCTTGTGTAAGTTAGATGTTCAGAATTGATTCATCATCTTGGTGGATTTTTCCTTTGATGAATATGAAGTGTCCTTCCCCATCTCTTTTGATTAATTTTGGGTGGAAGTCTATTTTGTTAGATATTAGAATGGTCATGACAACTTACTTCCTGGATCCATTTGCTTGAAAAACCTTTTCCAGCTCTTTATTCTGAGGTGATATCTATCTTTGATGTTAGGATGTGTTTCTTTTATGCAACAGAATGACAAATTCTGTTTTCAATGATGGATCCTGTTTTCACATTAATTATATTAGCCTGTGACTTTTATTGGGGAATTGAGTCCATTGATATTGTGAGATATTAATGAACAATGATTGTTAATTCCTGTTACTTTGATGTTGGTTTTAATGTTGTTCTTGGTGGTGGTGGTGGCTAGGTGTGTGTATGTGTGTGTGTGTGTGTGTCTATGTTTCTCTCTTCTTGATCCTTCCTGTGTGAGATTATTTCCTGTGTTTTCTTGGGTGTATTTAACTTGCTTGGGTTGGAGTTTTCCTTGTAGTATCTTCTGTAAGGCTGGATTTGTGGATAAATATTGCTTAAATTTGATTTTGTCATGGAATACACTGTTTTCTCTGTCTATGGTGATTGAATGTTTTGCTGGGTATAGTAGTCTGGGCTGGTATCTGTGGTCTCTATGAGTCTGCAAGGCAACTCATGCCAGCCCCTTCTGAAGGCTTCTGAGAAACCAGTGTAATTCTTTTTATGTTACTTGGCATTGCAGATTTTAATGTTCTTTTTTATTATTTATAAATTTTGTGTTTTGATTATTATGTGGCCAGAAGAATTTCTTCTCTGGCCCAATTTATTTGGTGTTCTGTAAGCTTCTTGTATGTTTATAGAGATCTCTTTCTTTAGGTTAGGGAAATTTTCTTCTATGATTTTGTTGAAAATATTTTCTGGGCCTTTGAGCAGGGGATCTTTTTCTTCTCTATTTCTATTATTCTTAAGTTTGGTATTTTCATAATGTTACAAATTTCTTGGGTGTTCTGTGTTAGGAATTTTTTAGATTTAACATTTCTTCAATTGATTCATCTATTTCTTCTAGCATATCCTCAACATCTGAGATTCTGTCTTCCATCTCTTGTATTCCATCTGTAGTTGCTGTTCACTTACCTAGATTTTACATCTCTCAGATTTCCTTAATTTGTGTTTTCTTTATAACTTTGGTTTCCATTTTTAAGTCTTGAACAATTTTATTCATTTCTTGTTTGTTTATATTTTCCTGGATTTCTTTAAGGGATTTATTCATTCCCTCTTTAAGGGATTCTATCATCTTCATAAGACTGTATTTAAGGTCATTTTCTTATGTTTCATCTGTGTTGGAATATTCATGGCTTGCTGTAGTAGGATAGATGGCTTTGGTACTGCCATATTGCCATGGCTGTTGTTTGTATTCGTATGCTGGCCTCTAGTCATCTGCATTTGGGGTTATTATGGGTTTAGGTGCTGATTTCTGAGTTCATCTTTGTTAGATGGGTGGGGTTTTTTGATATTTCCTCCTTTGTTTTTGTTTCCTTTCTGGTATTTTGGCCTGAGTAGCCTAGTGTTCTGATGACCAGCAAGTCTTCAGGTCCAGTAGTGTGTCTCCATTGGGGTTTTTGTGGCCTGCATAATCTCTGTGGTTTTGGGTGCTGATGTTGCTTCTGGGGTTCAGAGTACCTGTGTGACCTCTGGGGTTCTGGGTACCTGCTTGGTCTCTGGAGTTCCTAGTGCTGAGTGTACTTTGGCAAAATAGAAGTCCTCTGGGGTCCCTAGTACTGGTGTGAGTTCCCATAAAGCAGAAGTTGTATGTTAGAGTTTTGGGCTAGAATATGAAGCCCAGTGGAGGGGGTGTAGGAAATAATTTACTTTTGGAAAAAAAAAGATTACATGAGTTCACATTCTCTTTGTTATTAAAATACAGACACAAATTACAAGGTTGTAGCTTTGTTCTTTGATGTTTAGTTTTGAAAAGTTAATTAGGCAACTGTGTTTGCCTATGTGTACGTGTGTATAGATGCCCAATAGAGCCAGAGGTGTCATATCCCTCTGGAGCTGGAGTTGTGTGTGACTGTAAAACATTTCATGTAGGTGCTGTAAATGGAACTTGGGTCCCATACAAGAGTGAAACTTGTTCTTTGCCTGAAACATCTCTTCAGCTTCCTCTTCTTTGAGTTTTACAGGTGAACTTCTTTCACATTGAAAAATATTGACTCCTAACAACAGTAACAAAATCAATTACTTGATTTATCCTACCATATACACAAAATAATCTTAGAATAGCACAACTACTCTCGTTACTATTAAATTTGTTTATTTTTATTTTGTGTACAATGTTCTGCCTGCATGTATGACTGTGTACAACATGCATGTGTGCCCAAGGAGGCCCCAGGAGATCCTTTAGACTTTGAGTTATAGATGGTTGTGATGGATGTAGGTGGTGGGAACAGAAGCTTGGTTATCTAAAAAAATAACCAGCATTCTTAATCGCTGAGCCATTTCTCCAACCTCCCAAACTATATTTGTCTCATTAAAAATAATACAGCCTTTCTCAACAAGCTTAAAATAACTTTTTTATATTGAAGTAAAGTTTATTTTTAAAAGATAATGGAAGCTTTAATGCATTCTTTAATAAAATCAGCATTAAAGTCTTAGAATTAAGCAATGAGTTTCCATGAAAACATGGGATGTCAGAAGCCTGAAATCAAGGACAGTTGGACCATGTTTCCTGTGATGTCACAATTAGACAGGGTCCTTCCATGTTATTGAACAGGTTTTCTTGAGAACTCTATATACTCACTCCATATAGAGAGGGCAACAACAGAGCAAAGTAACAACTGAGTGCACACCCACACTGGGAAGTAGAGAAGTGAGAAGCTTACTGGAGCACAGAAGAGGAGCACAGATGAGGAGCACAGATGAGGAGCACAGATGAGGAGCAGGTGAGGAGCAGGTGAGGAGCACAGGTAAGGAACTCCTTGCAGAAGAAACTCAGCCACCTGCATCAGCAACTCCCACCCCTGCACAGATGATGACTCTCAACACCACACTGTTGGGTATGGAACTGCATTCCACCCCGCAGCTGGGCAGAGTGACTGGGGAGGCAAAGTGCAAGGAGTTTGACTGTGCTTCTCCCACTCCACCTCTGTGAGAAAGCTGAAGCCAGTGTTTTCTGACTTCCAGGCCTCTAGTCGCTGCTAGAGAACTGCACAGAGAAGTCAGGAATGAAGTATCGGGGTTCCCGGGGACTGTGATGAAGCCCAGACTCTTGGACATCCAGGCACTGCTGGGAGTGGCAGAGACCCAAAAACAGAAGAGCCTGGGGGTGGGGTCAAGTTGGGGAGGGGAGCTTTGGCTTAGCTCAGCAGTGACTCCTTAGCTTGGCAGCAGTTGTCTAGGGGTGCAAATGGGCCTTCTATGGGAGATTTAGCCAGTGGCTCTGTAGACAAAAGCTTTCCTCATGCTCCGTATAGTGGTTCTTGATGAAGGAGACAGTCTGTGTTTGTCCACACCATTTATTGACTATTCATTATGGAAAATGGATGCATACAAACTTCTCAGGGTGGAGAAGAGATTAAATACTTTTGTAGGGAAGAATGTCCGGGAAGGGGGACTTATTGGCTAAACCCTCAGGGCTTCAAGTTATCCTATTAGGATGGATAACCCTGTTCTGTCCCCTATATGACCACAGATCACATTTCCTTACGTGGAAACTGTGGCACCTGTTCCAGGCCAGGAATCTGGCAGGGAGTAGAATGCTGCTTACCATCTCAGGTGTGCGCTGCAAGTTTCTGGGGACTCAGACCTGCTCTACCTTCCAAGATTCATGGCAAGATCCACTGCCCCACAATTGTGCAGCTTGCTATATGTCCAAAGGATCTATTTCCTGTCTGTCTGCAATTATTTACTGCTTAAGGATGGAAGGGTTTATTCTGACCCACAGTTTGAGACAGAAAGTCCATCATGGTGGGGAAGCATGCCAGCAGGAACATGAGGCAGCTGGTCATGTTGTGTCAGCAGTCAAGGAGAAAACAAAGATTGATTTAATTATCTTGATTTTCCTTTTATCCTTGATATCTACATTGAGGGTGGTTCTTCCCACCCCATTATTCTAGTCTAGAAAATCCTTTACAGGTATGCTCCATGTTTTGTTCCTTTGATGATTCTAGGTCATGTCAAGCTGAGAATCAGTGTAACATCTCACCTGCTTGTGATCCTATTCCATATGTGCTACTTTCAGCCTTGCTGAGGATGTGTTTATACTTATATGATAGACACTATTCATTAAAGAAGTATGTCATACCATATCACATGTAAGAAGACTACCACTCTGAGACTTCTCTCATCAGAAAATCCACTTGAGATAACTCATTCTAAGTTATGTGTCTTACCATCCGTAGCAGAGATTATGTGATTGGTCTTCTCAGACTTATCTTTGGTCTTCCATCTCTGTTCAGGTGTTAATCTGATATGTCACTGGAGAGTTACATGGTAATTCATCAGTATGTTTATGGGTCTATTGGCAGTATCCCAGCTGAGTGGTTACTTATGGAAACAGGGTAACCATGGTGTCTTCATCTTCATAAATGTCCACCCTAGCACAAAAGCTGCATCATCAGTGTCCCTCAGATAACTTGTAGGTGGATGCTCCACCAAAGTGTACTCTGTGTTTTACTGAGTTGGGCTTGTATGGCATCATGTCTTTGGCTTATTGTCCTATGTGGAAAGAATAGAAACTTAAGTGTGACTCCATAAGAAGAGTAGATTTCTCACTCTTGGATTAGAAGTTGTCTTACTCCAGTAGGACCTCCTCTTAGCTCTTAGCTCACTGCCTTTCAAAAATTATGTACTAATATTATATTATGAGGCACTGTACTTCAGGGACTCATTGTAACTTATAAAAGGAATTCCACTCAATCAATAATATTAGATGTTAGTAAGGATTACAAAGATGAATAAATTTAAACATAAGTGAATAAACATAGTATTGTGGCAGTAACAATAGGAGGAGGCATATGACTCAAGTCTGAATGTATTTTAAGGTCTATCATTTTCTGAAATCATGGACATATGAGATGTACTTTCAAAGATAATTCTATCTCTCTTGGTGTCTAGGCTAATGGAAAACTTTAAGTTCTATATTTGAGACAAAGAACAAATAGTAGATATTCTGAAGTAGTCATCAAAATTTGGAATTTTGCTTAACCTCAATATGCTTGTGAGTCATACCTGTGAAAATGAGGTAGACAGGTGGATACACAAAAGTAGGCTCTGGAGGAAACGTGAAATGTATAGGAGTTTGGGGTGTAGCATATGATATCAAAAGTCACAAGACTGTATGAGACCACAGGCAGTGAATTGATCTTAAGTAATGCCAAAGTTTGGAGACTGGCCAAATGGATAGGATAGTAGGAAATATTGGCCCATGAGGTGGGAAAATACGGAGAGGGATCCTTTTGAGTGTTATGAACTAAGTATTTGAAGTACAATGGGTATGATAAAAATGCTAAATGACAAAATATGATGATGGGAATTCCCCAGATAAGCCAATGTGAAGATCATTTGTGGAGCATTAGACAAGAGAAATAAGATCAAAGCTTCATGGCAGTAAGCTCATAAGGAAACAGAAAGAGAAGAATCAGATATGGTGCATACAAATTTTCTCACAGAGTGAAGTCCCACTAAACTGGATGCGATGGAATGAAAGGTTAGTTGGAGGAAAAACTTTGAAGAGTCAATGAGAAGGGGATGATAATAAACAAGAGAGGACAGCTATGAATGTTTAAGTAGAAAATGAGAAGATGAGCTCTAAGAAGGCCCCCTGTTGTAACAGGGGGGCAAGATATTAATATGAATTTAAATGTAGGTGAACTTGCAGTTTGCATGATGTAAACATGTGAATTACTTCTATTCTGCTTTTTCAAAACATAAGAATCATGGGCATCAACTGAAAATAAGTCCTTCACATCAAGGCCAAGATGGATAGTTTAAATAGTACTGTCAATATTTTTTTAAACTATATCATTTATTATTAATTTTCTGCACTCTTCATACTTATATCTATAACAAATTTTAGGACTTTTAAATTTCCTACTATTAAAGTTCATGTCAGAGTTTCTTTTAGGAAATAAGGTAAAGCATTGCAACAAGGATGATGTATTTTATCATATAAAATTTAAATGTTGCTTTTGAGGACCTAAAATGCAAATTCTCATTATAGACATGATAGGCTTTAATCTAAACTTTTTATAAAACTGAGATAATTCTTCCAACCATAAAATGCTCTATTTCAAAATAGATTAACTCATTTCTACTCATCTTGCTGTAAATTACTATAGTAACTAAATAAAGCAGGAAAGATAAAAATAAGCATTGGAAAAATCTTATTCCACAAAATTAACTAGTAGAGGCAAATAATGGAAGAATTTTTCAATTTCACATAGGATTTTTCTATAGGATGCTACCTGTTAAGATATCAACTGATAAAGAAACTTGTATCACATCCATCCCAAGGAGATAACATCTGTTTTACTTACTGCAATAAATATCCAGTCTAGAAAATTTCCAAATAAAGCTCTTCATGGAAGTGGGAAGTCTAGAGTGATGTGTGGCTAATAATAAATTTGAAAGGATTTATTCTATTTAAAAACAATTTTTAAAAAAAAGTTGAACTTCTGTCTGTATAAACATTTGTCAGTCTTATCCTCAATGGCTTCCTACAGTCAAGCTAAATGTGTGTGTGTGTGTGTGTGTGTGTGTGTGTGTGTTGTCTTCCAAATAAAAGGTAATAGAAAGTTAGGCATTGTAATGTTGAGGAGCCCAGAACTGGTAAAATATCACACACTGAGGGTATGGACGTACAGATTTCCTGTAAGTTAATACTGTATATTAAACAAATTTACAAATGTCAAGTGCAGTCATGCTGCAGAGTACATTCCTAAGTGCTGGGCACTGTGGCATAGAATGTTGAGTGCCAACAGGAATGTGTGCATGGAACTTCTCAGTGATAAAGCCAAGGTACACTGAAACTACAGGATACTATGGGGCTTCCACCTGTACACTGTTTTTAAATTAATGTCCATATGCTCTGATCCACACAATGCATTGCAGTCTGTTCTCAGCATGTTTAAACTCTAACAATATAAAGGTATGAAGTGCTGTTTGTAGTTGATACCGTAGTATTTTACAGTGGAAGGGAATGGATGGGATTTGGCTGATCAATGGGTAATATGTTGTACTTACACAATGCGGGAAGTCTTGATGCGTTACAGCATTGCAGTGTACCTATGGGTAATAACATACTGGAAGGGCTTTCAGCGTTTTCATAATGTGAAATGATATGGTAAATATGCTACGTGGCTGTGTTTATACTCGCTTAGACCATTACCCATCATGGACATGTATCAAACTATTACATAGCACTCCATTATTATATATAATTTTTATGTTTTATGGTACAGCTAAGATAAATTTAAAAACAACGTCAATATACATCATTTATATGCAGCAGAATCAGGCAGATGTCTGTTAGTTTGAGGCCATCCTGGTCTACAGAGTTAGTTCCAGGACACCTAGGGCTACATGGAGAAATCCTGCCTTAAAAAGCCAAAAAACAAACAAATAAACAACAAACAAATAGGTAAACAAAGTGTTTATGCCCTACTTTTAAAAAAATAAAGCATGACATGAAGTAAGGATCCCAAGAGCCCATTACAGAAATCAACTATATTGGGTCCAGTGTCCCAGCAAGACTCAGTGAAGTAAGAAGTAATGTAGTTCATCCAAAGATGAGTGTTATGGTTTAAAACGGTCGAACCCGATTTGGCTTGTTTGGTGGGGCTGCCATGTTCCTGATTAGGCAAGGCCTGAGGCCATGAGCAGCAGAGTGTTCTCACCACTGCTCGGCTCTGACCTGCCAGATGTACTGGCCCTGGCACCCATGAGATGTCAGTGTGGGAGATGTCTCCACAATGGCTTAGCTGAGCCCAGACCATCCACGCGGTACCCAGCAGAAACGAGACTCTAATGCTTAAAGCTTATCCAATGGCTTTATATATTTAGAAATGCTCAATTAACAAGATGCCCACACAATTGGAAGTGTTACTCAGCTAACTAACCTAGATATAAGTTGTTACCCAGGACTGCTCTCATACATGCATGGTCCTTCATGGCTCCTACATCTCTCTCCTCTCTTTCCTCCTCTTCTTCCCTTCTTCCTTCTCCTTCGCTCCCCCATTAGCTCCTCCCAAAATACCGAGTTTAATGTATCAGAGGAAATATACTGCTATAGATGAGAACTGTTTGGAAACAGAGTTGGGAAGGAGCATATCCTGGTTTTAAGAATTACAGGGACTCCTGTCCTGTCCACTATCAGCTGCAATCGCAGCCGGGTCTCGCTCCCCAGCTTGGCAAAAATGTCCAGATCTATGAAGACTGAGTGACGCAGAGTCCCTGATTGCTGTTTTCCAAACATCCAGTGAGAAGGATGGGAGCAGATCAACTGTCAGCTCTCGAAACTGAGTTCCTTCCTTTCATGAACACGGAGCTGACTGCCTTCACAAACAACCAGAAGGACCTTAGTGTCCTTGACCCCCTGATGAAGCTGGACCTCAACAGTGATGGCAGCTAGATTTCCAAGAGTTTCTCAACTGTTTTGGTGGCTTAGCTATAGCATGCCATGAGTATTTCCTCCAGCTTCCCAGAAGCGTTCTATAACCCTCTCCTTTCCCTTCCAGCCACCAAGTCAACACCTCCTCCCGATCTGCACCCACACTGAGCCCACCGCACCTACAGCAACACGCATCTCATACCTGCTGGCATAAATGAAACAATGTCTTTTTTTAATGAAAATAAAAGAGAACTAGAGGGAAAATAATATAAAGGAGTTAGGATGTTGGGAAACTTACAACTTTCTTCATTTATTGTATATTTACCATCATAGGTTATGAGTTTGTCTTCATAGATGTTCACCAAAAACTTACAAAATAAACTGAATAAAAATAAACTCCTTGAGCCGGGTGGTGGTGGTCCACGCCTTTAATTCCAGCACTTGGGAGGCAGAGGCAGGTGGATTTCTGAGTTCGAGGCCAGCCTGGTCTACAGAGTGAGTTCCAGGATAGCCAGGGCTACACAGAGAAACCCTGTCTCGAAAAACCAAAAAAAATAATAAATAAATAAATAAAAATAAATAAATAAATAAATAAATAAATAAATTCCTTAAAATTCCAGCCTTTCACATCAACCTCAGTCCTGTTGTAACTTTATGTGTGTGCCCTGCTTTTATTCAACCCAGCCCAAATCTACATTTGCCTTGATGTTCATTTGCTCCCCATTTACGCTCTCTTGCTTCTGTCACCTGCACAACTACTCTCCCATCTTTACAAATTTCAACCTATTTATTTTTTCTTCGTCCTAATTTTCTAACATTTCCCCATGATTACCAACTGTCTTTTTTACTCTACTACCATCATTTCTTTCAACAAGACTTGACTAAATCACTGTCTGGAGTCCCACACAGTCTGAACTCTGTTCAGACGGAGTTACCAGTATTGTGTGGGATAAAGGAAGAGAGAACTAATCCATGACAGTGTGCTTTAGTTTTCAAAACAGACTTTGAGATAGGGTATTTTCAACTAATATAAGAAACTGAGGAGTTTCCACACCAAAATAATTTTATTTCAACCTAGAACTATTTACCACTGAATTACTTTAAGATTAGGTTAGAGCCAGAGTAGGTGGCATAGCCCATAACTCTAGCTACTGAAGAGGCTGAGGCAAAAGAGTCATAAATTCAAAGTCATTATGGTTACAGAGTAAGTTAAAGACCAGCCTGGACTATTTAGTGAGACCATGTATCAACATAAATAGAGTGTTTGCACTCTAACTCAGTGATAAGGACTGACTCATTACAAGCAAGCCACTGGGTTTAATCCTTCGAGTAGAGAATAGAGATTTCTTCTGCAGATGAATGAGTTAGGGAGGGTGTTAATAGTACACTGACAATGCCAGGGTATTGTGACTCTGGCTAAGTTAGAGATTGTGTTTGAGAAGCAAATCATCAGGAGCTAGCATTCCCATCAAAGAAGATGCAGACAGAAAGTCGTGGACTGTCAAAGGGAGTGAGAACACAATCAAAGCTTAAATATCAGCTATTGCATTGGCTGAATGTTGTGTCTACAATCTCTCTTTTTCAGTTATTTTAATACGGCTTTCCATTATTTCACTATACCTCACACTTCATACTCAGGTAAATGAGTCTAGGCCCATCCTTACCTTTTCTTTGTTTGGTAACCAGCCTCTAAGATCAAGATGAATTGTCCTTGATTCCTAAGATTCACTCCTTGTACACTCTTTTTCCATAGTATGCTAGATTTTGCCTATATAACCAATGGAACATGACACAAATGGTAGGTGTCACTTCTAAGATTAGATTAGGTCATATGTTATATTTTTTCTCCAATTAACATCTTATCACTGCACATGGGGTTGCCCATGGCTAGGTGATTGAGGAAGAAAGCAATTGAGCTTGATCTAGAATATATTCTTCAAGGTTCTCACACAATCTGAAACAATTAATAGGTGAGTTATTTAGACTTTGCTCCAAGAAAACAGTTGCAGAGGGAAATCTCTGAGTGGTAGCTCTCTTAGCATTGTTTCTTATAATTCACATTACCTGGAAAAGTAGGTTTCCAGGGTTATAGACATCTTCCAACTCACCACTTCTGTTTAGGATTTGGCTGAACAATAGGAATTAAGTTTCAATAGAGAAACTCAAATTATGGCACAGTGTCTATAGACGTCTTCGATAAGCAGAAAATGAAGATACTTGTTTCATGTAGATATTCAACAAAGGGGGACATCAGAATAGAATTTTGAGTCATTAGATGGTTAGGATGACCATAAAATACATATGCTAATCAGCCTTCTCTAGCCATTTCTAAGAATGCATGGCGTGTTAATGAAGAACAAGAATAAAGGCATGATATAAATGCAACAGTATGAACTTTAACTCGCCTTGGTTGATTTGGCTACAGCTACTCTAGAATGCCTGATCTACTAAGAACAGACACCAACATGGGGCGGGGGCCAGGCAAAACTTATTTCTATTTGCCATATTTCTGTCATTCTGAAACAATTGGTTGATTGGAGAATGGAACAAACTTTTGAAGACTCAGTTTTGCTATCAGCTGGATAGAAAGACCACATGAGGCTGAGGTAACATCCTCCAGAATGTGATGAATTGTAGAATATATGACACACTTCTCTGACAGCCAAAAATTGTAGGTCTGAAACTAAAAGGGTAAAACTGATAGTGGCTTCTTTCCATACCTTCTAGCTAAGGTCTTGCTTCTCCTTTCTGTAGTTTGAATTTCACATGGGATAGCTTGCCTCTGGTGACACAATAATGATGTCACTAAATGGGACATTGAGATGGCCTCCTAGTTGGCCATCAGTCTAACTTACATTCTTATAAATCAACAGGAAGTGACAAACTGAGGTAATTGGTACAGACCACCAGTGAGTATTTGGTAACAATGAACCAGAGGAAATAAAGAGAAGTTATGTTTGGAATTCAAGAGCTCTGTGTCATAATTTCTGTATCTGTAATAAAGGAAAATGGGAAGCTACAAGAGCTCCATTTGGACAGGACTATTCACAGCTCAGACTTTTCAAGAATAAAGGATGGTTTCACCAACAGGCAGGTACAAGCTTTTTATTGTTAGGGCAAAAGAAATAATGTATAGTATCGGGTGTGAATAATGAATGGTGTCAGGGGAGACATTATAAACATTATGATCAAGTAACCAATTATAGATATGAGAGTGGTTTATTTCACTTTTAAAAATTCATTTTGTATAGTGTGGAGCATGTAAGTGTGTGTCCCTTGTGTGTGTGTTTTCTTTTCTCAGTATTCTCACAAAATACCAGACAACAGCAATGTGAGGATTTGGTTCATTGTTTGAAGGCACTGCTGTCATTGTGGGGCAAGTTTCAGCAACTGTAGTGTCGAGCAGCTTGTTACTTTGTACCCAGAGCTTAGAGCCATGAATGCTGGGACTCAGCTCAACTGTTTCTCCTTTTTACAGAGTCAAGGATCACAGCCAATCAAATGGCACCACCTACATTCAGGGTGAACTATCACATTCAAATTAACCTACTCTACATAATCTTCACAGATGCACAAAGGTGATGTCAGGGTATTGTGGATGACTCTAGTTCCTGTGAAGCTGAGAGACACTATTAATCATAACATTGTGTATGTATATGTTATTAAGGATTCAGAAGGACCTCATACAAGTTCACCATCCATTATTCCTCATATATTTTGATAGCTTTATGTTTTCATCATATGTAGAATTATCAGGTAGATATTAATGTTATCTGGTAAGTATAATTCAAGATGCTAAGGTGACAGTTGGTACACTATAGCAACTTTGCAGTGTATCAACATGGCTAAATTGAACTGTGGTTTAAAAACTCCTTTGTTGACAGATAGCATAGGTAGTGAGAGAGGTTCTTATGTAAGATTTGGATGACAGAAGCTAAGCAGTAGCCAGTATTTGGAGAGCTCATGCATACTGCTATGGAGCAGTATCCAGGCATATAATTCTCTTCCATCCATCTATCTGTTGATTGTCATCTAATCTCGGGCCAGGTAACAAAGAATGACAGCTTCCCCCATGGACAGCATACCATCAGTGTCAGAAGATGAGTTACTACCAGCTCCAGTTTGTGACTTCCAGTTAGTTCTTATTCTCCCTGACTTTACATCTTTCCTTCTTGACCCTAACTTCTCTACAGACTTCAAGCTCTAGGAAGTTGAAGCTCAGCAAACAATACTTCAGGCTGAAGGCCTCTGAAGCAAAGTTACTTTCTGACCTTTCCTTGTTCCCCTGTCCCCATGACACAATCTCTCCCAAGACAACATTCAGAAACCAGAATTCCTCTTCCTCATGGGAGATCACAGAAACTGGAATACTTTTTCTCCAAAGCCATTCCATACATCTAAAAATATGACTCTACCTTTTGATGGCTGTCTTGGTAACAGCTGGCCATAGAAAAATGGGGACCTTATTTCTGGTGGGGTCTTGCCCCGTTGCTGTGGAGGAAGAAACGCTATAGCTGAAGGTCAGGCTGAATCTGAACAGATGGCCTCACTGTCTCTCCTCAGTCAGTCTATGCCCATTTTCTCACACCTCTTTTGTCAAATGCAATTTCCACCTGGTTGTCCCTGTTTTATAAAATCCAAGCATAATAGAGAATAGTTCACTCAGGGTCTTTGGGTCTTTCTTTAGCGCAAAGGCTCTGATGTCTCTAAAAACTATGATCAAATAAATTTGTTATGCCCACTTCTATCCATCTACCTATTGTCAGTTTATTTCAGCTAAATTTCTGAGAGCAAAGGGAAAAGCTCCCTCTGCTCCCATACGTACAGATCACCAAAAGCAGTAGCCTCCACAGTGGTATAATGTCAAGCCTCTGAAACAGATACCTTTAAAAATGGGCATGTGTGGAAGTCTGTGCGTGTGTGTGTGTGTGTGTGCTGAATTTTAACATTATATAAATATAACCTATATATTATAATAAATCATGTTACCCTATATGAACACTTTTCTAATGGTTTGTTTCTCTGGTAGCTATGTCTGGTTCTCATACCCTTAAGTGGTACCCTACCTCTGCGAGTTGTTATACCATTCCAACAGCAGATAGAAGAGCCAAAACGTAGTGAGTCTTTGTTAATTAGAATGCCGAGTGTGGTATGTTTTCTTATTCTTTGGGCTCAACTTGAAAGAGAAGCATCTCAAGGAAATCACATTGTTTAGGGATGGGTACAATTGTGGCATAAAATTTACCTCATAAAATCATTTTCTTACCTCACATTCAGAGGGAACTGTGGGACAGGTGTGCAGATTTCTGTGTAAATTAGTGTTCAAGCTTCTTACTTGGTTGTACTTATTATTGTTTCAGTATCGATTGCTTAGTGAAACCTGAGCACCAGTCATTAGGTAACATTTCTGCTAAACAGAACACAAACACTTCTCACATGTCATTGCTTTATGTTTCTATAAACTCATCCCTTAGAAAATGCTGTAAGTCAGAAATGCAAGTAATACTAATGACCTACAGACCCTCATAGACCTTTCCTCCATGATTTTATAGCTTACTTGGCATGGTAGCCTGCTACCATGGCCAGGCATCACTCAGGAGCAGTATATAATAGATATATACATACAGCATAACATATCAAAGAAAAGCCGAAAATTTAATATCAAAAGGACAGTTTCTACTGGCCGTGCATTGCTTCAAATCCACAATTAAGTTTAAAATTTCTAACTTGAGTCAGCATAAATCAAGGAGTGATCTGTAAAACATGAGTCCAGAAAGTGTCAGTGTCTTAATTGCCAGAAGCTGTTAATATCTCACTTATGTGACAAAAGGAATTTCACAAATGGGACTTTAAAGTTAAGCATGTTGAGATGAGGAAGCAGGCCATATACCTTGGCCCCAAACAGATACGAACTCCTCTTTGTCCACCTCCACAGCACCTCTCTGATCTATCCCACAATCTCATCTCACTCTCTCCATAGACAGAGGATGTCCTTGGACATCCATTGGACTTTCAGGATTCAAAGAGATTTAATCCACATCTAAAGATTCTTAACCTTAAAATGAGAAAGTAAGAGAATAGAGAGACAGACAGAGACAGTTATGTATTATGTCTATGTGTGTATAGTATATAGTATATATAGTATCTTTCTATGTAGTAACTCAGTGTGTGTTGACCTCCATCGTGGATGTAAATGTTTTCTACTTTTGTACTCTTTGGAGTAATTTTCTGGATTGGCCCTTGGCTCAGTTGTTTGACAGCAGATAAAGACAGCTGGAGAGAATCACCAGTACAATCAGGGTTCAGGTTTGGAAGGCTGTGTGGTAAACCTGAGAACTACAAACCTCAAGACTAAAGACAATGTAAAGTAAAGGACATAATGTGCAAAGTGTTTACACAGAGCAGGGAGCAGGACGTGGGCAGGAGGAACATAGGGAATTGTTTCTGACAAGGATGAGGAGAGACCTGTGAGAAATCATGCTTAATATGGATTGCTTGAGTTTATTTCTGTTTTCGTTAGAGAACAGGCTGATAGAAAAGAAATAGAAGGACAGCCACATAGGCATCTGAGGCAAAAGGATTGTGACTTTCTTGTCAGCATGTGCTACAAAAAGACTTACAGGCCCGCATGGGCTACATAGGGAGACCTTGTCTCCAAAAGAATAGAAATGAAGTAGGAATATAAGGAATTGGTTGACTTGGTAACCAAGTTTTTAATTGATCTATCTGTGAAATTCAGTTTACATGTTAAAAAAGGAGCTAAGAACAAACTGAGTGTTTGAGGATAATGGAGAGGTACAGCAAAGCTCTGGCCATTGAGTCTACACTAAGCACAGAACTCTTTTTATGCTTGGTTTGTCTTATCTAAGTAGTGGTACATGGCTATATTTTGTTGCATAAGCCTAAAATTAAACGTATCATACATAAAGCTAAAATTCTTTGATTCCTCACCTCCCAAGTTTAGAACATTCTTATCCCAGAAAAATCACCATTATGAAAACTTCCTCGAAGTATTTGCGTAAAGAGATGCCCACAGAAGATGTACAGAGTGATTGCATGTAGTGTTTGTGCAGCTTATATGTGTACTTTGTGAAGAAGTAAAACTAAATAGGTACTAGAGACTAAAAAACTGGAATCAAACTGACAATATTCTAATTAGGAGAAGCAGGCTCTAACAAAGGATTGATAGACAGAGCAAGCTCCTAAGTTGATATATGAGTATATGTGGAAGAAGAAAGATTTGAAAGCAAAGATAACACTAAGAATTTGTGTTTCAGTAACAGGATAGTAGCTGAGGATTCCCTTGATGTTTAGGAAGTAGGGCAGCTGAGAAAATTTCAAGTAAAAAGAGACATTTGTCTGAGGCACACTGATTTGAGGTAGAAACGACCTTGAATCTGATTACAATCTTTAATGAAATGACAGTCTTCTGTGCTTAAAAATATACCTTATTTGGCAATCTATTTAATAAGAAATATATGCTATAAATATTGATATGTAGTTACACTTATCTCATTCATTATATTTGAAATTCTAATTTTTTAAAAATAAAATTTCTGATTTTTTAATTTGAAGTATTTTTTTTTTGTTAGAGTTATTGTTTGTGTGAAAAAGATGGTAAGTTTTTACTCTGAAGAGTTACAGCACTGTGATCTCTGGCATGTTGCTTTACTGTAGGCTCAGAAGTTTCATGTAAAATAAGGGATTAGGCTTTCTGTCCCTTCAGTATTGCAAAACAGCATTCTAACATACCCTTCAGTTGCAGCCGCTAAGACTTCTGAGAAATATTTTTCACCCCTTTGAGAGAGGATGACCTCATCAAAGATGAAGTGATTCTAGAAGTACTCCTGTGTAGAGAGCAAAGCTGAGCCGGAAACAAACCAGAATTCTCCTTGTCTGTACGTCATACCCTATTGCCCACCACCATACCATAAGGAAACCAGTATTCTATAGACTTCATTGTTAAATTGAGGAAATGATTGTGTTTACTTAAAGTTGCTAAACAAATGCTTCTCCTCTGTGTTTAACACATCAATTTACAATGGCTACATCATTTAACACTATGGAATGGATAACTGTTGTTTTGGATGGTCCTGGACCAGCCAGGCTTCCAAAAACTTGAACAAAGCAAACACAGATACTTTTTGGAGAGCATGACCTCATAGGTTTCAAGGAATTCTGGTAGCTACTACAAATATAGGTTATATCTGGTAGCTGAAAAAAGAAAGGCACAGACTGTGTAATGATGTAGGTATATCAATTAACAGTTACAGATTAAAAGAAATGTTTAACGTACTTAAGCAATCCATAAACTGTTAAAATGATCTCCATCTTCAATAAGCCCTGAAAGTGCAGGCATTTATCAGAAGATCACTTAGAAAAGTCACAGTGACATGTGTAGCTCAGAATTACAGAGACGACATCTTAAAGGGTTGTTCTTCCAGTAGTTACTGAAGATCAGGAATCAATGATTTACTGGAATGGATCCAAGAGTAAAACATTATGTTCAAAGAACAATGATCTCTCCTAAAAATACTCAACTCTACCACTGGAGTGAAGGATAGTGTAGAAAATAGGCAAATTATTTAATATCCTTGCATTCCAATAAAACTTTATTTCCTCCAACATGTAGTGTTCCAAATGTAGAAGGTTTGCTGGCCCCTGAAGGAGACTGATAGCAGACTTCTTAGAAGAAAAAATGGAAGTCAGAAGGTACATATTTTTTTATGGAATGGAACAAGACAGCTGCCAGCCTACATTTTAAAACAGCAGAATGTACTTCAAGAAAGAGATATTTAAAAACATTTCCTAGAATATAAAATATGACAGATTTTTGCCAACAGAACAGGTTTATTAAGTAAAATTGTAAAAGATGTGTATTCATGTTAACAACACTCCTACAAACAAGAAATTAATTTCAGAGAAAGAATAATGAAAATGGTTAAAATATAAATAAATATATATCTCCATCAACTATAAAAAAGTGAACTAGTAACTATAAATAATGAAATAGCACATAATATGAAAATAGAGTAGAGCAATAAATCCCCCAAACAATAGCATTAATGTGAGGAAAGTTAAGTGTTAAGTTCTTCAATTATTTAAGAGAAAGACAGAAATATTGATTAGCTTAAGACTATTCTATTTTACATATGTGATTCACACTTGTGTAAATTTAACTTCCTAAATTAAGCAATACAAAATGGAAATTCAATTTGAAAAGGAAGAAGCAAACTGATAAAAAAAAATCCAAGAAAATTTTTTTAAAAAGCATAGAAAGAATTATAGAGATGTATAGAAAGGACAAAATAAGATGATAGAAATAATTGTATTTATAAGTAATTAAAATTAATGTAAATGTATCAAGTGATACAAATAAAATGTGAAATGTCAATGTTAGTGGTTTTTTTTTCCTTTAATACCAATCAATGGTAAACTACCTTAGGGAATAACATTTGTGTCTGCAGATAGCAAGTGAAACAGTAAACATTCAAGCAGAAATAAACGAAATATGAGAAAAAATAATAGAAAATTCTAGTGAAAGAAAAGGCTAGTTCTTTGAAAAGATTAATATATAAACTTTCAAAATCAGACCAAGCAAAGAGAGACATGACATAAACTATGAATAGCAGACAAAAAAAAAAAAAAGTCATTGCTTGGATGGTAGTCAGATGACAGTGAACAGAAAGTAATGGCAATGTTGTCAACAGAATTGATACCTTAGATGGAATGTATTGGCTCACTGTAAGACACAAGCTGCCAATATTTGAGTATGCTTCTATCTTTAAAAAATGAACCAATGATTCATAACCTATTAGAAATAAGGAAAAAAGAAAGAAAAGATAGGAAGAACTCATCCTGTCAAGATGGATTCATTGTTCCTATGGAGTGAGCCAAGCATTTAAGGTGAATAGCTTTCAATCTCTCCTGTTTCTTGCAGAACAGAAAGACAATATTCTGAAACTCATTGTGTGGGGCCAGAATTAACTTAATATCAAAGTCTTTCCTTTCAAGAAAAAAACCCTGAATGTTAGTATTTCTTCTGAAATGGATATAAAATCTTCACGATTTTGAGCATTTTGAGCAATGAGTCCTAGAATTATATGTCATGTTCTAGTGGGATGTGTTCTAAGTGTGAAAGGCTGGTTTGAAAATTTGAAAACATCAATCACTGAACTCCCCAATAACAACAGATCAATGATGAAACATCGCATGGTCCATTGATACATAATTAAATGAACTAGGAATCAAGAAAACTTTGTTAGTTTGATGAAAAACAATCTTTGAATTTCATTATGACACACTTAAACCTCATACATTTTACAAGTTCTACAGAGTGAAAATTTAAGATGCTTCCTCTGGAGCAAGCTGAGCTTCTCTCAGCAGCCTGCTAGCCCTGGAGGACCTCTATTCTCTCCCAACCTCTTCACCAACCTTCATCAGACCTGTGGATCCTGAAATGTACAAGTAATCATCCCCTCCCCAACCACCCATCTTCCCTGATTGCTGAGTCCTCTGGAGGAAGCCTAGCTGCCTGTGGAATCCTGATAAGCTAGGTGGACCTCCATTCCCCCACCACCTCTCTGCCCAACTTCATTGGACTGCGGTTCCTGGAACATACAGACCTACAGATCCTGAACCATACAGACCTACAGATCTGGAAATATACAGCCCAATGATGCCCATCAGAGGCCTGTCACACCAGGACCATCAAGGTTAACCCTCTACCAATACCTACTACAACAGAAATATCTAGGGACCAAAGCTACCCAGATGGCTAAAGGCCCTTAGAAGAACACAATCAGCAAAAGCTAAGGTAATATAACACCTTCAGAGCACAGGTACCATATATCAGCAAGCCCTAGATATCCTTTTTTTTTAATTTATTTTATTGGATGTTTTATTTACATTTCATATGTTGTCCCCTTACCCCATCCCCCACCCACCCAAGAACCCCCAGTCCCCTCACCCCTCCTCCTTCTTCTCTGTGGATGTAATCTCTATCTACCAACCACTCCCACCTCCCCACCCTCAAAATTCCCACCCCCTGGGGCGTCCAGCCTTCATGAGGTCATGGTTTTCTTCTTCCACCTATGCCCAGCAGAGCCCTCCACTCTTACATATTCAGCTAAAGCCCTGGATCCCTCCCTAAGTGCTCCCAGGCTGGTGGTTTAGACCCTGGGAGCTGTAGTTGGTTGGTATTGTTGCTCTCCTCATGGTGCTGCAAATCCTTTCAGCTCCTTCAGTCTTCACTCTAACTTCTCCATTGAGAACCCCATGATCAGTTCAATGGCTAGTTGTGAGCATCTGCCTCTGAATATGTCTGACTCTTGAAGACCTCTGAGGAGACATCCATAGCAGGCTCTTATCAGCATGCACTTCCTGACTTCCACATCAGCATCTACCTTTGGTGACTGCACATGGGATAGATACTCAGGTGGAGTGGTCTTCTGACGGTCCCTCCTTCAGTTTCTGTCTCTCACTTTGTCTCCATATTTGCTCCCTTGAGTATTTTGTTGCTCCTTCTAAGAAGGACCGAATCACCCCCACTTGGTCTTCCTTCTTCATGAGCTTCATGTGGCCTGTGAGTTGCATCTTGGGCATTTCAAGGTTCTGGGCTAATATCCAATAATCAGTGAGTGAATAGCATGTGTGTTCTTTTGTGATTGGCTTACCTCACCCAGGATGATAATTTCTAGTTCCATCCATTTACCTAGGAACCTCTCAAATTCATTGTTTTTAATAGCTGAGTAATACTCCATTGTGTAAATATACCACATTTTTTGAATCCATTCCTCAGTTGAAGGACATCTGGGTTCTTTCCAGCTCCTGGCTATTATAAATAAGGCTGCTATGAACATAGTTGAGCATATGTCCTTGTTATATGTTCGAGCATCTTCTGGGTATATGCCTAGGAGTG
>NW_021604569.1:4342891-4365947 GCF_004785775.1 Grammomys surdaster
GGAAGGAAGAAAGAAAGAAAGAAAGAAAGAAAGAAAGAAAGAAGTCAATCCCAAATAAAAACATACAAATGGATCTAATAAATGAAACCAATAAAGTCATGGGACATAGATGTAAACTGCAAAACTTGAATGCTTTCCTACATACAGAAAAAAATAATTGAAATTTGAAATAAAAAAGAAAATTATTTATATGCCATTTTGGTGTTACTTACCTATAATCTAATTACTCAAGAGATTGAGGCTGGAGAATCATGACTTTGAGACAAGCATAAGGTAGGTATCAATTCTGAGGCTAGCCTGAGACAGATTAAAAACAACTAATGATGAGCTGGAGAAGTGGCTCAGCAATTAAGACCACTGGCTGGGTTTTCAGAGGTCCTGAGTTCAATTCCCAGCAATCACATGGTGCCTCACAACCATTTATGATGGGATTCAATGCCCTCTTCTGGTGTGTCTAAAAACAGCTGCAGTGTATTTATATAAATAAATATATCTTTAAAACAAACAAATCCTGATTAAAAATCAAAGCCAAATCAAGCAAAAAGTATCCCCAAAATCCATGGAGATCATTTTGTGTTGCCCACTGTTGCTAGATGTGGGGCCTTTGCTGGAGTGTGGTTAATATATCCAGTGACACTCCATTATAGAAAATTGATTTTTCCCTTTGTTATCAATTACAAATAGCTTCTTGGTTAATGATCAGATCCCTTCTCAGTAGGATCTTCCTGGCCTTTGAACCTGTGAAGCTATTGTACATGCTGCCAGTCTCTGTGAGTCCATCAATCCTGTCCTATCTGGAAAATACAATTTTACTGGGGTCATCCATCACCTCTGACTCTTTCAATCTTTCTACATCCTTCCCTTCATAGGTACATGAGCCTTGAGGACAGTTTGAGAAAAAAATCCCATTTATAACTATGTGCTCCCAATTCTCCCACTCTCTGTACATTGTCCAGCTGTGCATTGCTGTGGTCATGCCCATCTACTTCAAAAAGTTTCTCTGGTGCAAATTAGTCATTGAATTCACCTATGAGTATACCAATCTTTTATTAGAAATCCTTTTAGTGCTATGTTTCTTTAATCAAATAAGAGTTGTAGGTTTTTTCCCTAGGCCCATGACCTATCTAGTCTCAGGTTGTTTTCCAGTCTAGCAGTGTCAGGTATGGGTTCCATCTCATGGAATGGGCCTTATCTATACGCTTTCAATGTGGTTGGTTATCTCCACTTGTGCATCAGTATGTCCTTTAGGAGAGCCATTGCTGAAGGTTTCAGGGTTGTAGCTGGGTGATATTGATGATCACCTTTTTCCTTTGGTATCATGCAGAGTAACTTCCAGAACCATGAATGCTGACAAATATGAGAGAAGCTTCTAGTTAGGCACCAGATTGACCTCTCTATGTTCAGTGACACAAATAAGTATATCCTTAAACAACCGGGCTTTGCAATCAGGTTAGGAAGAGCAATAGCTTTGATAATAGTAATAGTGTGTGATTTTAGGAAGGAGAGATGTTCTGTGGAACTCCTTTGGTTCATGACTGAAAGAGATGTAACCTTTTCCTTCCATTGGTGATTTTACTTGGAGGCATAGGATGGCTAGTTGAGTTATTTTCTCCCTTAAAAAAGCTAAAAACTGTTCTAAAATGAAATGTATATTAAAAATCTTCTATTAAGTCAGAAGAGATAAAAAGAGAAACAAGAATTTTGTTCTAAAAGAGATGGATCAATACTGAATAACAATGACAAGAAAAACAAAATAACTACATTTGTCAATATAGATGAAAACTCCAGAGGCAGAGATGTCGAGACAGGATTAACAACTATTACTCAGGTATATGTTCCCTATAGCTGATGCACTTTACATATACAGAATCATGACAGTATAAGTGTAAGTCAGCTATAGTGCTTACATTAACACCAAGTAAAACACACATCACGACAAGAAATTTTATCAAAGATGAAACACATTTTGAAATGACATTGTCTAATTTGAAAGTGAGCCAATTTTCACTTTTTAAAAAAAATAAAACAAAGTGTGGGTTAGGCTATAACAAATTTGAAGTCCTTCCTGCTATGCATCCGATGCTTCCTAGACAGACAGGGAAAGACTGATTTCTAAATGTAAGCACAGTTTGCTTCTACAAGTCCATAATGGGCTGTTGTATTCACATGGATAAATTCTGATAGGCTCTTTCTGAACAGGTTTTGTGAATGTAGAAAATAAAGCAAAATATATTGCCTGAATTTCAGCAAAATTTGCATTAACCTTTGTAAGTGGGGAAGCATAAAGAAATAGCATGAGCGGTTAGTAGATATAGCAGACCATAAGGCTGTTTGCTTATGAAAGCTGTTGAACTATTTATTTGATCTGCGGCACACACATTTTGGAAGCATTGAACTGAAAGCATAATGGAACCTTGGGTGTGTACAAATTCTGGAGAAAGAGACAAGCTTGCATTCAAATGAGTGCGTTTTGTTTAATGTATGTTTTAGAACCACGCTTGAAAAGTACCCTATGAAATTTCAATTTGATTTTGCTGGGTCATTTTCATTTATAACTTAGAAAAAGCTAAAATGCCTAATGAATATTTAGTATACCTCAGACAGTTCAGCATCTTCAAACCACAATTAAATTGAAACATCAAAACAAAAATATATTATCTTTCCAATCCTCCTTGGTGTTTTCCTTTTGTGCCTCCTAAATAAAGATATTCTAATAGCTGTATACACTGGTATAAAATGAAGAGGGTAATGAGTAGGAAAAGAGAGGTTAGGAAGCTATAATCAACTGTGAGCTTCAGTGCAATCAGAAACCACGCAAGCTAAATAAGGCTATCTCTGTCTGTGCCCTTTCCCTCATAATAATGCACACAGAGATTTTTAAGTAATATAAGCTAGAGATAAAAACTGCAAAGTTCAATTATCCAAGCAATGAAACATTATGAAGGAAAAATGGATATGTTTGAATAAGTGACAAGAGTGGAAATGTGACAGCATAATGACATTTCAGTAACAAAATTAATTTACCATGCTATAAGAGGAGCCATTTCCCTATGTATATTTCTGCAATTTTTTTTTTTGGTTTAGTTTGGTAAGTGGTGGAGTGTCCTTGTTGCCTAGCAATTGTGTATTCATTTAAATTATTAAAATCAGTACCAATAAATGTTAGGCTCTATATAGCTATAACTATTTAAGCCATTTTCTTCATTTCTTTCAAGTCAGAATGATTTTTATCTATTTGAAAAATTTCAGAAATATCTACAAGTTTAAATTATATATTAAATTAAATTCTTGGAGCTGGAGAGAGTGCTCAGTTGTCAAGAGCACTTTATGTCCTTGCAGAAAAACTAAGTTTGGCTTTCAATACCTGTATGATGACTCCTGTTTGAAAGAATTTGCTGTCTTCTCTTGACCTCTGTGAGCACATTCATGTATATGCTGCACATACATACACTCAGGCATACATACATAAAATAAAACAAAGTTAAATTAAAATTATTAAATTATACGTGATTCTAATTTTCTTTGTTGAAAATTTATTTTCCACATATGGGCATCGGTGCATCTGTTTATTCCTAGTTATACGTGGGCATGTGTGCACATGAAATAACCATTTTATTTAACCATTTTATTTCACGAGAAGACATAGAAACAAAAGAATTTCATAGTGAATTGAAATAAGGATTAGAAGACTGTGAAATGGAGGTATTTAAGATGTATTGAGAGGAGCCTGCAGCAGAAGAAGCGGTGGACGAGAAGAGTGCTATGCAGTCTCACTTTGAGTTTGCCTAGTAGAAAGAAATGTTGGTATGTCATAAAGAAAAAGCACTGGAGAGATTGTGAAAAGGTTAGTGTGGGGAAAAGGAACATATTTGCACACAGATGGAATGTCAGTACCATTTTCTAATCTTTCGTTTCTTACTGTGAGCACTGGTTTTCTCTGAAGTGCAGTTGCCTGTTGAACGTGAGTTTGGTAGGATGTGTGACTATGTCCCTTTCTGGGCTTTTGCCCTTTAATGGCAACAAGTGAACTTGCCTGTTGTGCAGTAATTTGGAAATGATGTTTGGATGGGTGTTTAGGCAATAAATGCTTTGGTGAGTTCCTAATATCCATGTTTTCAGGAACTCTTGGCACTGCCCGCAGCACCACCTCTGTAGATACAATGTACGTAAACTTGAAACAACTTCCACTTATAGCTTTCTAAGCCACATCCTTCTTCTAGCAGCTGTTCTTCTTGGATCTAACATTAGAATAAAACTGTGTTCCAAATGTCCTTCTAGAAAGACCTTCCAAGTCCTGTTTACTGTGTGTCTTTGAGTTTGGGTCTTTGTGTAGTCTAGGCTGGTCTCAGACTCATTATCTTCTCACCCTAAGTCTCTCAATGCTAGGATTAGAGCTCTGCACCACCACCCTGCTAACCCTCAGACTTGATGAGAAAAAAGTAATAAGCATGTCCAAATGTGTAAGGAACTTCTGGTGAGAGATGTGAATGAGCCATATTCTGCCTGGTCCCGCCAGCAGTTCTTTGTAAATAATCATATATACACTCATTGTTCTTGCACTTCCTGGCTGTCCATCTTAAAATGATCCTCTTTGTAGGATCATTTTTGTAGGTTGAAGTCCTTCAGGCCTGACAAGGTACTATGAACTTCACTAGTGCTATATTGCTGTCCCAGAGGTCAGCAGTCTGCACAGGTGCATTAGGACTACATTAAAATATACATACACACACTGCAGTTTGGACATTATTGTTCCTATATCCCCCTTCCCCAAAGAAAAAAAATAGTAAAATTGATCTTGCAGGATACAGTATAGCAAATGTCCCCTGAGAAGTGTTCGTGGAAGTCTTCAGAGGTGTCTTGTGAGAGCACCCCACAGCTGGGTGTGGTACACCCACCTGCATTGCTGCTGGCTGGCAGCCACCAGTGGGTGACACCAATGCTAGAGCCCTGGGAGTCCAGGTCTCCTGGATGCTTGTTATGGAAGCTTATATCAGTGAGAAGTTACTCTCTTACTCAAATTTGCTTAACTTACATCATTAGAATAGCAAAATCTATTTTTAAAAAAAAGCCAAAAATTGAACTTTTTTCAAATTTCAGCTCATGATATTGGAAAGCATATATGCTTATGCATGAAATCATATCAAGTGACATTTCTTTGTCAATGCAGTCACAAAGGCAAAACCAGAAGCTTCCTAGCAATAACATTGTATCTCCCGGTTTGGAAGACTGTAGCACCACGAAATTTCATAGTAGTTCTCCAGTAGATGTTCTTTAACAGGCAAACTAAAGGACAAATGGATGGTATTGCATTCAGAGCACAGAAGGTGAGTTTCGCAAGAACTGAACTCTCACATATAAAAAGAATGGCAGAAAGAAGTCATGGGCCTTTGAATGAGAATGGCTCCCATGGCTGCATATATTTGAATACTTGCTTCCCTATTGGTGGAACTATTTGTGAAGGAGGTATGGTCTTGTTGGAGAAGGTGTGTCACTGGGAGAAGGACTTTGGGGCTTGAAAACCCCACACTATTCTGTTAGCTCTTTCTGCTTTGACTTGTGGATCCAAGATGCAAGTTCTCAGTTATTGTCCCAGTCCTGTGCCTGCTTGCCTGCTGAAGAGGCAATAAAAAAGTTCCGAAGATTTTTTTTTGGGCAAAGAAGTTAATCTATCCATAGCATAATAGTAGCTACATGTCATTATAAATTTGTCTGCATCCACAGGCATAAAATGGCAAGAGTGAATCTTGCATAAAGCATGCACTTAGGACACGTAGAAATAATTAAAAGCTTATTTATTTATTACTTTTAATATTTTATTTTTATTTTATTTTATAAGCAGGTATTTTGCCTGCTTGCATGTCTGTGTAAGGGTGTCAGAAGCCCTAGAACTGGAGTTATAGACAGATATGAGCTGTCATGTGGGTGATGGGAATTGAACCCAGGTTCTCTGGAAGAGCAGCCAGTGCTTTTAACTGCTGAGCCATCTCTCCAGCCCCTTACCTAAATCACTTTTAAAAAATAGTCTTTGTTATGAAGAGAAGTTTACTTGATGGTTAAGAACTACATTTCTCTCTGGATATGTGAATAACTGTAGTTAGGAGTTGTCCTCCAAGATACAAAACTTCAGTATACAGCCTTAGCTTGATAGGCTTCTAGTGTCATGCATGAGTTCCAGCTTATTGAGTGGTCCTTAGTCTAAATTAGAGAGCCATTGGTTATTACCAACATATGTGCTATTGCTGAACCCTTATGGTTATGAATAGGAATATTAATTGCCTCCCCTGCTGTGTAGCTTGCATAGTTTTGTAAGTAAATGCATACACAAATATATACACACACATATATATACACACACACACATCAACATACATACACACACACATACACACACACACACATAATAACAATCAACAATAGATCATGAATTTGAAAGATATCAAGACAGGAGTTAGAGGGAGGAAGGCTGGAATGAAAAAAATGTTATAAACACATAATCTCAAAAATAATTACAATTTCAAAAAGGAAACATCAAATATTATTATGAAATAATAAAAATGTCTTTGGGCATAGAATGAAATTTGTGACATTTATATTTCACACCATTTGAAACATCATTGAGCAATATTAATTTTAATGAAAATATGCATCAAATTTCCCTTGAAATAAAATCGAATCTATTGTAGCTTGTTTTCCCCCTGAAAGTATAGTATAAAATAGTTTGCATTGAGAAAGAAAGCTCAAAGTTGATTTTGTTGTTAATTAGAACAAAAATTGATTGCTAATGGCCACAGCTAGATGGTGTCTAATATTTCCAAACAGAACAATGTTTTAAAGTGGCCTTTTCCCTCAAAACCAAAGTATATATTATTAATATCAACTGAACACAAATTGTGTGGTCATGCATCTTTTAGTCCTCATATAAAATTTTAGAAAAGAAAACATTTAAGTCTAATTTCATAGTTATTGAGAATAAACAAAGATGCAAGATACAAACAATGAATGAGTTACTTTTGGTAAGAGGGTTCGAATCCGTTCAGTGCTGGTGAGGTGGTGATGTGAGTGAATGAACTTGTCACCAAGCCTGAAAACCAGGGTTTTGTTCTTAGGATCTACATGGTAAGAAGAAAGAACTGACCCCCACAAGCTGTTACACAACTGACACAAGAGCACCATTGTACACTTTTGTTCACACGCACACACACACACACACACACAAACCCATGCACTATAATTTTAAAAATTCTTGTAATGCTCTACATGTTACTGTGAATCAAGATGTGTTTTTTTCTCCATTTGTCACACAATTTTGGGTCTTTCATGGGTGCTCTCAAGGCCAAGGGCAGAAGAAATGCTTTACTTCATTATCAGCTGTAATGATAACAGAAAGAAAAATGTTCATTATTTGGGAACCATGTATCATGTGGAAAACAGCAGCTAATAATTGTGATAATTGGCTTATCACTTGTCGCTCTCTCCTAGGCCAGTGTCCTTGCCTAGAGATTTTAGCACAACATTCTAGTCCCTCAGAGGCTCTAGGTAGCTCACAAAACATGTTTTGAGAGCTCAAGGTCGTCTTCTCTTAAGAGTCCCTTTTTTTTCTTTTGATAAATGATTAAACAGTCTATTATTATAATAATACTATTCTAATTTTTGTTTGCTTTTTAGAGAGTCAAACTAAATACTGCCTTTTTAAATTCATCATTTTATTCATTTACATTTCAAATGATATCCCCTTTCTGTTACCTCTCTACAACCCCCCATCCCATCCCCCCTCTCATCCCTCCCCTTTGCCTCTATGAGGGTGGTCTTCCACATACTCACCCATTCCTGCCTCACCACTCAACCATCATCAAGCCTTCACAGGACCAAGAGCCTTCCCTCTCATTGATAAGGCCATCTTCTGATAAGCCATGGGTCCTTCCGTGTATATCATTGGTTGATGGTTTAGTCTTTGGGAGCTCTGGGTGGTTTAATTAGTTAATATTATTCTTCCTATGGCGTTACAATCACCTTCAGCTCCTTCAGTCCTTCCCACTAGCTCTTCCATTGGGGGCCCTAGACCCAGTCCAATGGTTGGTTGTGAGTATCTGTGTCTGCATTGGTTAGGTACTGGTAGACCCTCTGAGGGAACAGCCATACTACGTTCCTGTCAGCAAGTGTTTCTTGGCATCTGCAATAGAGTCTGGGTTTGGTGTCTGCAGATGGGATGGATCCCTAGTTGGGGCAGTCTCTGTATGGCCTTTCCTTTAGTCTCTGAATCCTCAATCATGTCCTCCTTGGCTTTGACTTAGACCTGGAGCAGCACTCTGGTTCACACTCCAGTTGAAGATATTTGGTAGTAAATTTGTGATGGTGCTCGCCTGAGCTCTTCTGGCTGATACAGCATTGCTCAGAACAAGCCTCCATCTCTCAGCAGAGACTACACTGCTATTATCTTTCCTTAGTTTCTTAGCACTATGAATCATATGTCCTTTAATTGTGGATTACTTGGTGACTCTCCCTAAGAACTTCTTGTGTTCAGACCTTGGTTTATGATTGCTGAGTGAGTACCGACAACGTGTCCAGTGCTTTTAAATACGTGTTAATAGATCCCTTGGGTGTACCTTGCTGTATTTGGATGTAGCTGATAAATGATCTTTATCGTGAAACCAAAATATGGAATGGCATTAAGATCTTCTGTTGTCAGGATCTTGAATATATTCCGAAGGCCAGTGGTAAGCTATGCCTGTTTTTAAAATCAATCATCAAATATTGAAATTGCAAAGTTTTCCCACATAAAGTTAACAAAAGAAAAAAAGGAGGTGAAATATATGGGTTTTTACTGAGACAAAATAGGATCTTTTGGCACTAAAAATAAGTAAAGAATGAGACACTACCTTATCCCATTTTTCTCCATACCTCATGCTAAGCAATTGGTCTGAAAACTGAAAAATTCCCCCAATTATCTGGATATTTTACTTTGCCTTATTTTTAAAAAGGTGTATAGAAGGTACCTGGAGCCCTATCATTGCTTAGTTGTCAGTCAAAAAGTCATTGTTATACATAAATATGATGTCACATCAATGCATAATAAACCTTACTGTCAATCAAAAGTATTGTTATGTATAGACTTTATGTCAGACATTTTAGATTTTTCATTGAGCTATGAAGTGCATGCAAATTAAGGAAAATTTAAAGATGGCATGGCCACAGGCAAACGTATTTTAATAGAGCTATACTCTGCAGGGAAATTGACACTTGAGAAAAACCACAAAATGTAAGTGAGTAAATACAATTTTCTAAACAAAGAATCTGACTTTTGAAGGAGAAAAGAAAAAGAACTGTAGTGTTATCATCAACCAGACAGAGTCTCCATTTAGACAAATTCACTCATTAAGGCTCTGTAATCAGGAAAGGGAAAATAATAAGAGATGCATGATATTAAGACAAATATCTCATTTCCCATATTTTCTAATATTTGCAAAATGAAATTTAAGTTTAATTAGTTAATTTTCAAGGAATCAGATGCCTGGACAACCTCTAATACTTGATGTTAAAATAATGTTTCCATCATTGTTCCAATTTCCCATTCACGTGATCCTTAACAAAACTTACTTACTTCAAAGGTCTCCTCAAGCCTCAAAATACCATATAAGCATATTTTGAGGGAGGGATGGAAGGAGGGAGGGAGGGAGGGAGGGAGAGAGAGAGAGAGAGAGAGCGAGCAGATTTTATTTGGTTACCTTCTTCTTCTTCTTCTTCTTCTTCTTCTTCTTCTTCTTCTTCTTCTTCTTCTTCTTCTTCTTCTCCTTCTCTTCCTTCTCCTCCTCCTCCTCTTTGTCTTCCTCTTCTTCCTCCTCTCCGTCTTCTTCTTGCATAATGTTTTATTTTGGTTTTTTTTTTTGGTGATTTTTGTTGTGCTAGGTTTTTGCTTGTTTTTGAGAAAGAACTTAACTTGGATGGGTAGGGAAGGGGAGAAAATCTGGAAAGACTTGGGAGAGGAGAAGAATATGATCAAAATAAATTTAAATTTAAAAATCATTTTGAATAATAAAAATAAATACGAAACATAAAATATCTTCTTTAGCTAAAAGGACTGACATTCAAAACAGAATCTCAAGTTATAGGAACTGTGTTGTGTCCAAGTCTTTTATTGTGTTCTTTCAACACTTCCATCTGCATGTGCTGTTAATGCTGCTGCTGTTACGACTAAGTAAGATCAGGAATCACAGAACTGGTGACAAGGGGCTTCAGGAGTCAATGCTTGTGAGACAACAACCATCATAGGTACTAACTTAACTTGATTCTTCCAGAGGTCAGTGAGTGACTTATCACTTAAGCTACCTGAATCAGATTGTTCCCTCACATACGTATAAAATGTAAACAAATTTAAATAGCTTGGAGTTATATGTTGTTCAATGTGGAGTTCTATATACTAAATACCAGGACAGAATGAAGAACTAAAGATGGTCCCATCTAGAGGGGAGACAACTTTGATGAATATTGTGGTTCATCATTGAATTACAACTGGACTAAGTGTTCTAGAGAAATAACTTTGAAAGTTCATAGCAGAGAGCTCTTCCCCACATAAAGACAACATTAAGGGGAAGTGGTGGACAGCCTGACTAATAAATCCTAGCGCTCACAGATGAGTTATATGAGGTTTATGCAATGCTTAAAAGCCACCTATCATTATTAAAGTATTATTAACTTGAGAAATTTGATGAAGATACTAGAATGCTGGCACATAGCGCAGTTAATATCATGTATGGTAAAAATATATGTATATATTGAATGGGCTCCCTTAATGAACCCTTTAATAGCCTAAATGCATTTCAGTAATGAAGTCATGTGATGTGAAGTGTAAATTGCAAAATACAAGGGGGCAAGAGTCATCCTGATCTATTCAACTCTGGAAAGGGTCTGATGTATAGCAAAGACCAAACATGCACTACGGGCCAAGCTCAGCCCACAGACTTTGATCACTTCTTTTTCTATGTAGATACCTGAAGTGCAGAGAAATTACAGTTACTGTTGTGGACTACAAACTACTACATTTACAACTTCAGCCCAGAATCTTAGTTTCTAACCCATTAATAGAGATGAAATTGATGAAGATGAAATACCATGTCCATTTGTTAATGACCCAGGAAAGAAGAGCAGTAATAGACTTCTGAGAAAACAGTCACTTTACATCAGCGTACTACAATTTCTTTGTATTAGGCAGCCAGTATTCAGTTTCTTCTTTGTGTACCCATCACACAGGTGAGTAAAGCCTATCCAGGAGGGAGATTATGGGCCTGGGTACCACTACTGACTGTGAGCTAATGCTGAGTGCTTTGCAATGGTCAAAAGTACACCAGTCCGAAACATACATTGTCTCAAGCAGAGCAGAATGAGCTTGAACAGAAAAATCATTCTCATACTGGAATGATTTTTTTAAAAAAATATAGATACTTGGGAGAGGGCAAACAGTTGTGGCTAAAATAGAAAGACTATTGCAAATTATCCTAAATTTTACCGACTTAATGCAAAAATGATACCTTATACATTTATGTTCTTTGTGGCTTGGGGATTTCCTAGGTTTGTAGTCAAGATGTCAAATGAGCCTGCCATCACCTGAAAATTTGACTAGAGTTGAGGATTCATCCTTCTAAATATCTCTAGACCATCACTATGTGATAAAGTTGACTGGCCTGTTGACAGGGCTTTGGTTCCTCAGCCTGCCTGCTCAGCTCTATACAGACTGAGTGAGTTTATGTCATAACTGGTCAAAGGGAGTGATTTCAGAAAGTGAAAGGCTATACTATTTCTCTGAACTAACCCAATAAGTCACATGCCATCATTTCTGAAACAGAAGGTATTTTTAGCAGAGAAAGAAACAATATAGAGACATCAATACTCAAACACAGGATTTGCCTGAACAAGAGTGAGGCCTTGTAAGCACATTGAATTGGGCTTTACACCCTTTCAGGAAAGAACGTAGATACTGCAAAACCCAAGTTCCACAAAATTCCTCTCTTATGCCAGTGGTCTGTGGCTGACAATTCCTAGTATAATTAAATTCTAGATATCAGCATTTTGTGTGAGCAAAAACCTCAATTGTTTCTGTGATAATTCCTAGTATAATTACAATTTAAATGCCTAAATGCTGGTGCTCCATGCGAGTAAATTCCTCAGTTGATTATACTTTTGTAAAACAAAGAAGCTGCTAAATTTTTTCTGTTTTGAATTTCTTTTACGTGATGCATGTGAGTGTATTATGTTCTTGCATGTCTGTGTGCCATGTGCAGAGCCCAGAAGCGGGTGTCACATCCCCTAGAACTGGAGTTTCATCCACATGAGTGCTGGGAATGGAACAAGAGTACTGTGGACATGCTCTGATCAGGTGGACTATCTTTCTAGCCTATGGTTAAAATTCCTTAGCTTAGGTTCAAACAAATAAGGGAAACTTAAAATAAGAAGGAAGCATAAAATATGGGAAAACACTTTCTTAGTGTTCAGTGAACTGTCAAGAAATGTGAGTTGAGGTAGTTGTACTCTGAAGGGATTCTAGATATTGCAAGAATTGTTCTGAAAATATCCTCATCCGGCCACCTAACCCTTAAACAGCTGTTGATAACAAAAGTTTGACTCCTTAGACACTAAAAAGATACCCCGAGAAGGGAGCAAGACATAGAAAAGACCAGGGATTTTGTTTTTAAAAGGAATAAAAAAAAATCAGGAAGGTTAAATTAGACTCAAAATTAAACCTACGTCTGACATCTCTGAGCCTTTTCCCACCAAGCCAAATAGTAGAATGAGCTCAATACACAGGGACAGGAATTTACTTTTACTAAGGCCAATTCACAGCTGAGTGGCTCTTCGAGAAACTGGATTTAGTCTCAAAGATGAACATTTGTATACCTGCCCATATGTATGCATGTGTATGTGTGTGTGTCCTCACACATGATTTCTGAAGATTGGACCTAGGTCCACATGCTTGCACAACAAGCACTTTTCAGATTAATCTATCTTCCCAGTCCTTCTAGATACTTTTAAATGCTTTAATCCAGCTTCCCGCAGGAATGTCTGTAACAAAGACACACTTGCAACCTTTGTATTTAATATGCCTAACCTGCTCAATGCACTTCCAAGCCTCCCTGCAGCTAGCACACACTCCTCTCCAGTATTCCTGAGTTAACACTTTCTAAATCTATCTTTTATCTTTTCTACCTTTTTTTCTATCTTTTATCTTTTCCTTCTGGGCAACCTTCCCATGAAGCCGCTTTCCCTTTGTACCTACATTTCAGCCATCTTTATCCTTCTGCTCCTTCATGGAGTGGTCTGTCTTATGCCCCTCTCATGGCGGAATCCCTTCTCTTCATTCCTTGTCTGGGAAATCTAAAAGTCACAACTTTGTCTCCCTGCCCAGCCATTGGCTGTTGGCAACTTTATTTCCCAATAAGAGCCAACTGGGGGCAGGCTTCCTTTAGCTTACATTCGGGACAATGCAAACAAGGTATTTTTCAGTTACACAATTAGCATGAGATCACAAGCCTCTACAAATGTCAAATGTCAACTGTTACAGGCTAATCTTTTTTTTTTTAACTCCGCTCTCTCTTCAAATATATTTTGTTTGTGCCTTGCCTCACTTGGGTTCCTCATCTGTGGCACAGAAGAGATGTAGATAAGGTGAATGATTTACTAAAATTTGAGCATCTGTTTTGTTCTTTCTATTGAGAATACAAAGGACTATCCCTAAAAAGAACTCGTATCCATTCATTATGACAGATTTAAAGACTACACAGCTCAAGGTAAGAAGTCCTAGACAGAAATACAAATGAAAAGCTGTTGAAAAAAAACATTAAGAGAAGGGACCTAATTTTCACATCATTTAGCAAGTACCCTCAAAGAAATCTCTATTGATAGGAATTGCCGTAAATGATATATATATTATTATCACCATGGGAAACTGAGGAAGTTGAGGCATTCACACAGTCAATGGCAGAGGCAAGATGCGAGACAAGATTTCTTCCAGGCATGCTATGTCTTCAAATCCTGCTCAATAGTACTCAAGGGTATATACTCAGTCAATACTTAAGGGCATATAAATTAAAGGAAGAGCTAGGAATATAGCTCAGAAATAGAGCATGTGGTTAACATGTGCCTAGAAACAAAAGTTTTTAAGTTTAAAGCACACAGAGTCCCCCACAATCTACAGAAAGGTAGGGGGAATAAAGTTATTTTCAACAGGCGACCCAGAACACAGCCCGTTGCATATAACAGAAACACCATGAGTGTTTATGGGGTAATTGACAGGATTCTTGATGGCTATATAAGCAAAGGAAAGAAAGAACAGCATTCCTGCCAGGAGAATGAAGATGTGTCAAGATGCAGAAATCTAAGGATGGGGTATTTAGCAAGTAGAGGGAGGTTCAGGGCTGTCTGCCTTATTTCCATTCTGACCTGAGGGCTGCTTTGCTCTGAATGACAGCAGAGGTGACCCTGCAGCCTGTGCCGCCTGCCTATCAGCACAAGCTCAGTCTTGGTCTGCTGATGGGAGGCTCTGGCAGGCAGGACACTGCAGACCTTTGGTCCTTCCAGGGCCCTTCTTCTCTTTTTTGCCTCTAGTTTAGGTGTGCTAGGTGCCTGCACTTGTAACTTCTAAGAAGCTTCCTCCCTTACTGTCCTGGTTCTCAATGCCCCTGTTTCCTATGTATAATAACTCCTTGACACTAAGTTCTTTTAATAAGAAAGAAGTTTTAACAGCCTTCTGTTTCTGTCTTAGCCTTGACTGACAGATTCAGAATCTAGAGACAGAGTATTTATTCTCAAAGTATCTGAGAGAAAATGGTATTAATTTATCATTGATGAATAGAATAAAGTTAAAATTTTAATAAAATGTTATTTATTCTTTATTTTATCTTTAAAAATTCACTTTATGTTTTGAATAATGCATAATTTATTAGTAGAGTAGCATACACATGAATAAAATATCATGTATTAAATATAACATACAATTGAAATCTATTTAATGTATTTATAATTATCCATTATTTATAGTATATAAACTATCTATTTACTATATAAATACACATATTTACATGTATGTATGTAAGCAATTATATATAAATTAAATAATGTATCAATTTAATATATTTAAATGTGTTTAAATATATATTTTGAGATGTTTAGTATCAAAGACTTTCAAGAAATAGAGCATTCATTTGAAAACTTTGGAGGTTTAATATATATGCCTATATATTTAATTAATACTGTTATAATGTAAGTAAACTTCAGGGCTGGCACTATGGTTTGAAATCATGATTGAAGTATGTTATAGCAGCGTCACAGGATGATGTCTGTTGCCCAAGTGACTGTTGAGATTTTATTGGCTTCACTTTCCTCTGAACGTCCTCAAGCACTCTAAAAATGAAGGGGTAACTTTTCAAAATGGTACACAGGAACAGGAGTGATAACAATGACTCCAGATCCAGGTCCCCATCCTTGTCCTACACATGTGTGGGAGGGCTCTAAGAATTTGATGCTTTCCTGTTTTTCAATGATGGATGATGCCTAAAGAGGACATGTGGATCCCTCTGAATGGATCTCCAACTTCTGTTCTCCTTGTTATTCTTGGTAACAAGGAAAAGTTGGGCTGAATCCAAAGCATGAGACTCAGTTATGAAAATGCCTACTGAAAGAGTTTCTGTCTGTAGGTACATTTCTTCCATCAGGATCCATGGGTGCCATGCATGATAAGCAGCAATCAACCATGTAGGCCTTTCAAAGTATTAGTGTCTCTTTGTATGTTAGGCCAGCATAATTTATTTTAATGTTAGTTGAAAATAATTTAGAAGAGGCCACAGGTACATGTCTCAATATTATCTTCTTTTCGAGACAGCCTTTCTAAAACCTCTTACGTTATTTTAAGATGCTAGTTGCTTTTATTTGTGTTTTCATGTGACACAAACGGAAAAACTGGAGAGGGGGAGAAAAACGTCAAAAATAGCTGGACACCTGAGCCTGCTCACAGTGCTTTCTCAAGTTCATGCTTCTGCACCAGTTGGTTCAATCTGGACAGAATCCTGGGAGAGTAACAAACCTTTAGAATAATTTCTTTGTGTTGCACTTCATGTTTCAGGGTAGCTATTTTCAACCAGTATCACAGAATGGTGCTGCTAGCAACTGCTGGATTACACAGGAATTTGACTTCACACTGGTTCTTGAAGGAAGGCTACATTATATTAAGTGAAACTTTATTGGGCTTATCTGTTTTTCAAGTGCAACTGCAATGCTAAATGCCTTTATTAAATGAAGCAAGTTGGTAAGGCATTCGTAACACAGAAACATCAAATAATCTATGAAAACAAGATAAAGTAACAGTTTGTTGTAGTGTTTTGGGAAAAAGAAGCAGTAGCTAGAGATAGAAAAAAAAGAAATGTTTATGTAGAAAACATAGTCTTCATTGTAGATTTTCAGAAATTACCAAAAATATATGTTATAAAGTATCTTCTTTGTTGGATAATTTTAAGAAATAAGAGTGCCTAATCACTTATTGGAGAAAATCAGCATTTAATTTCCTTTGGGTCTCCCTTTTCTATCTAGCAGAATTACAAATCTTGCAACATTATCTGTTACACACCTTCCCTGGTGCTTAGTTCTTGGATTTATGTTCTATTCAGTTACTGATTGCATTAAATAGCAATGCTAATTCTCAGTAGTTATTAAGTAAAATTAGCTAAATTATTTGAAATCTCCCTATCATGATTAAAAATACAATTTAAAATACCTTTGTTACTTTTTTCTTTTTTTTCTTTAATTTTGGCAAGGGAACAACCATTGTTGTAATCACTGTCTCCTTAGATGGTATTTATTATTCTGCATAGAGAAGCACAGGACTTCTTTACCAGGCATACAATATAAGGATCTAACGGGGGACGTCATTTTCATCTCTCTAGCTCCACAGGTCACTACTTGGAGATAAGATTTGCTTTACAAACAAGGGCATGCATCGCTGAACAGACAAATGCTTACTAGCTATGTTTTGAAAATCTTTTCAAAAGCACATGGAAGTACAAACTGTGGATTTCTCCTTTTTCCCTGCTAAACCAAATACTACAGTAAACGGTGTTTTCTAAGCACATTTAATATACATATATATTGTGTATACATGAATGTGTTCCAACTATTGGTTTATTTAAGGGGGAAAATGGTTTCCAAAGCATAGATTCCAAAGGGTATAATTAAATTTTAAATTTTAAAGACACTTTGGGCTTATTTTAATATTTCAAGATAGAAAAAGTGAGCGAGGTAGTGGTGGCTGGGAACATACTCATTTGGCTGCTTCAAGAGCTGTGCCTGGGTTCTGGGACTGTCAAGTAGAGCAGCAGCTGTGCCTGTAGATGGTCCTGTTCCTATTCCAAGAAGCGCCTGGCTGGAAGTGGGGAATTCGTGTTCCCTGACTACCTGAGCCAAGTGCAAGAGCAGTGCTGTCAGGTCCTGCAAGGCTTTGCTCTGCGTTTGCCATGGATGCTATGGGTGCAGTTTTCTAGGAAACAAAGGCTAATGAAACTGAGTTAGGAGATTCTGAAACCTTCATAACTCTTCTGCATCCACAGGCATTCTAGAAACTACAGAAGGCATGACTTTTCCAAGTTTTATTCTTCTGGGACTTGAAAAATCATCTTTTTCCAGCCAGAATCTCTTTTTCTGAAACTGAATTGACTTCCCGAGAACCTAATATACAAGTGGGAGGCATAGTAGAAGAAGGATTTAGTTAGCCACCGCTAGGTATATTTTGGAAGAAAACATTGACCACATGCCTACATTTTTTTCAGAGAAAAATTGGCTTAATAGAACTATTAACTATAGATTTTTGAGAAAGGTCACACTTAAGCCAGAGAGATACAAAACTACTCCATAGTCATAACAAGGCTAGAAGGGTGACTGCTAGAACATTGAAAATATTCCTCTCACAAAAGTATCTCAGTTACCTCTGACCAGTGCATCATTGGGAATCTCATTCTCCAGGACACAAACTAAGAACGGGAGTGACAATTTTGGAATTTTTGTTTCTTAAAGAAAAAACACAAAAATATTGTAAGAATGTGTTTTTGTTTTAATGCCAGATAAGGGGACATGAGGGTGCTTTTGACTGTCCAAAGCAGCTGGCTATAATTTGCCTCCTGCTCTAGCAGAGATGGTTTTTCCAGCTGCAGATAGTTCCTGCAATTGTGTGATATTTGGAACTCTGGGAGTTTTTCAGAGGCTATATAAATGCTAGACTCCTGATCGGTAGGATCGGTGGTGGGTGATTGTTCAGGGGGTTGGTTGAGGTTTGTTAGTAGTCATGCTCAAAGAAGAAACAAAAGGAAAGAAATTAGATGAAGAGATCTCTCTCTTCTTCTCTATCCTTCTTTCTCTCTCTCCTATCCAGTGAGAGTGGGTGAAATGGGGCAGGGGGATGAAGAGAGGGAAAAAAGAAGAACCCACAAAGTAGCAGAGACCATCTACAAAGAGTCCTAGAAAAGTCAATATATATGTTTTTAAGGTTAATATAAAATTATAAGTCCTATCTAGATAGATCTCTTAAGTACCCAGCACTGTGTTGACAATCAGGGACTGAATCATGGGTTTAAAACTGACTACAGATTTGCACTAGGAAATTGTTCAGATGACACAGAATGAGAAGAAATGAGCAATCTGAAATTGGGGGGCACACAGATGTAAAACCAAAACATTGAAGCTATTTATAATTTATAAGTATGGTTACTGTGGGATTTGTGTATGACTTAGGCACCAAAGAGCCTAGACCCTTGAAACTGAGTTACTTTATCTGTGTTCTCATCTGATATGAACACACACACACAACATAAATACATACACACAAACATATACACCACACACATGTACTTACCCCTTCTCCATCAGTTACTTGTAATCCAATAGCAAGAGAGTCAATGTTTCAACATGCCAAAGGACATATTTTCTAAACTTGATAACACAAGTAATGCTTTTTCTTTAAAAGATGAAGTCAAGTAGTCCTCAGTGTGTCCACAGATTTCCTATTCCCATCTAGTTGCATGTATTTACAAATTAAGCATATCAACAAAGCCAAGGCACTCTACCTTAACCACATTAATATAACAACATTTTGCCAACATGTATGTATGTCTTATGTCAATTATACAGTGCTGGACACATCTGGCACTCCTAGACTCCTGGGTGCCATGTAACTGCACAAGGACCCTCCCACGTCTGCTAAGGCAAAGTTCTGTGTGGTAAGCTCCATTGAACTATGTCCCTGACTTCATTTAGACAGACACGTTCACTTCTGATATCTTTTATGTCAAGATAGTTAAAATTGAGACACCTAATACCAACTGCAGACAAAATAAAGACACTAAACTCATTGTAACAAAGACTATTTTAAAAAAGAGTTTTAGGTAGAGGGCTGGAGAGATAGTCCATTGGTTAATAGCACTGGCTACTCTTCCGGAGAACCCTGGTTCAATTCCCACCACCCACATGACAGCTCACATCTGTCTGTAACTCCAGTTCCAGGGCTTCTGACACCTTCTCACAGACATAAATGGAGGTAAAACAACAATGAACATAAAATAAAAATAAAGTATTAAAAATAAATTAAAATCAAAAGAACAAAAAAAGATTTAAAAAAATTCAGGTTCAGAATTGAAGGACAGTCTGGATTTCCCAGGTGCCTTCCCACATGGGCTGTTTCCTCTGTTATCAGTATGGGCATCAGAGTTGGGAGGCTGCATCCATGCATTGTTACTGTCCCAAGTCATGCTTTATGCAGGGTGCATGCCTAGAGGATTATGACTGTGGATGTGGACGAGTGGAACGCAGCCCTTAACGCTTGTGCAGGTAATTTTCCCGAGTTCAAGATTCTGTTCTGAAAAAAAAAAAGATTAATTCTTTGAGAATTTCATAATCTATACCATGTATTTTGATTTATTTCCCACCCATTCCTCCTGCCAACTAGTCTTAGATCAAAATATATGTCCATGTTAAAAATAAGTTTTATTGTTAAAAATGTTCAAATAAATAAAAAACATCAAACAGTAAAATTATTTTTTAAATCCATGGAGTCCAGTTCATGGGTGTGAGGCCATCCACTGAAGAATACTCAGCACCACAGCCTCATCTTTAAAGAAAATGACTCCCACTTCCCCAGCAGTCATCAACTGTTTATTCCTCAGGCTGGGGTGAGGGGTGAGGTCTGGTGCACACCTCTCTCTCTAAACCAAGAGTTCATGAGTGCAGTGGTCCTGTAATGTCCCGAGCATGCTGCTTTGCTCTAGCCTTCCAGCACCTTTGGCTATTGTGATTTTGCCAACCTTTGTTTCTGGATCACCCTAGTGCCTTGTGATGGTAGAATGTGATAAGAAATGTCCCATTAGGCTAGCATGCCAGAACATCTCACAATTCTTAATTCTAAAGTGATGATTTAGGTCTACTCCCTAGCACAGCTGTTAGCTCAGTGGAGGTTCTTGCTCTACAAAGCTTAGCCATTGTCTCCTGTCCTTTCTTTATCTGCCCACATGTTCTGACCCTGTCTTCATGTCTTGAAAAGGGAGAGAGCTGTTATAAGTAATCACCTAGTAACAGATGAGCCTAAAACTTGGTGTTCTGAAATAGTGATTTGTTGTCCCGATTCCATGAGTTCACTGGAGAACTTACTGTACATCAGGTAGTGGCTCCTGGGAACTCCACTGCCTCTGCATTCAGCCCTCTCCTCAGCTGCAGTGCCTTGGTTCTCCTCCTCAAGATCTCTCTCTCTCTAGAAGGTTAGTTTGGACTTGCTTAGCACACAGCAGCAGGGTTCCTCGAGGACAAAGCTCTATATAGAGGTGTTCATCGAATTTCTGACTACATCACATTTCCTAGAGGTTTGAACAATTTCCACAAGCAGACCATTTGGGAGGACCACTTGGGAGGACTGTAAAATATGTGTGATCAGGTGGGAGCACCAATGTGACAGTCCTAAGTCTCTGACAGGAGAATCTAGCTCTGTAACTGTTTCAAAAGTTTTCAATGTGTGCCCAGTGAGTGTTTGTTGTGTTATTAACATCTCATTAGCAGTAGAGACTGCTCTTGCATCATAAGGATAGAAAAATGCATATGTGGCTCTATAGTCCGACCTTGTGTCATGAAGGAGACTTGAGAGTTTGGAATGGGCTTCTTAGTTTATTTGTCTTCTTTCAACTTCCAAAACACACCTCGGTTCACAGACAGTGATACAGGAAATCAACCTTAGAGTAGACAGGAAATATGGTGCCAATGCAATAAATAAAGTTAAAAAAAATGCCGTATTAGGTAAAGTTCCTAATATAATAAACCAGTAATTTTGCACACACTATCAGTTATTGGATGAATCAACACAATAGTTTCATCTGATTTCTAAAATCATGATGCCCTAAGATCAACCTTAGTGAAATGCAAATCCTTCCATGTACATAATGTATTAGTCTGATATTCCAGAGTTTTGAAGTTCAAGCATTTCGCATATGACACCAAGAGTAGACACTTCCTTGGGGTAGGGTAAGTGAGCATATGTTTCATAAAGTCAGATTTAAGGTAGAATTTGGGGAAACATGCAAAACTGTGGTGATAATGACCATCACATGTAGAGGAAATCTGATTCCAACCTTGGATGAATCTTTCTGAAAGAATGGATTAAAGTAATGTGTGCTTCTCTATTCTTGACAATATGATCCTTCTCTATTCTTGACAATACGATTTCATGCACTGAATAGTCCGAATGCTTACTCGCCTATTAACTGATCACAGAGTTAGGACATGGAAAGCAACTAACCAAATAAGCACTCATGATTCACTTGTCTTGATTGGGTACGGTGGCCCTGTCTCCACACAATCCGTGCGTTACCTGTAAACGTCTGATCCAAGCAAATGGCTGACGTTACTCTATTTTCGGATCCCTTGTACACAAAAAGAATCATGGGTAAGGCAATGACTTCTCGTAATGAGACTAATACAAGAATAACACAAAAGGTGTGTTTTACGGCAAGATATGGGTAACTTTTGACTGTCCTTAATGAAGAATTCAAACACTGAAAGGTTTTGGTCCTCACACTGTAGTATGGATAGATGTGAGAATGGAAGACTAGCTTTTTCAATGAGGCCACAGGCCTAGAAATAAATTTATTTCCGATTCCCTGAATCACATTATCAATCTAAACCAAATATGTCTGTGTTAACTACAGTCAAAACTAGTATCCAATGTACTTTAACCAGTTATGGAGCAAGGCTTAAGTCTTTCTTCCCAGACTAACATATGTCCCTAAAGTTTTAAGTTTACTCTATACTTGGGCAATAGTGTCACGGGCAAGCCCAGTCCTCAATCTCCTGTGGAACTTTCCATGGTCTAGTTTGAATTCTGTTTTCTTGGTGGAGTTGAAGTAGCTTCAGAAGGTCACCCCGAGGAACCATGTGCCCCTTGGTGTGGTGGTGGCTGTTCATTCAGCAGCCCTTCCGCAGCCGGACATCATTTATATTTGAGGTTTTTGAAGTAAACGTAGAACCCATTGTTTCTGCTGAGTCCACATATGCCAGAGAACTTGGGTGGCTGAGAATTTGGCGGGAAGAAAGGGGAGAGCAGAGGTGCATGTTCGGGCACTTTCCATGAAGGCTACTCTCCTGCGTGGGGGAGGGCGAGACGCACCCCCTCCCTCCTCCTCCTCCTCCTCCTCCTGCAAGTACACCTCAGCGGAGATTTGGGGATCGCCTCACCTGTATTTACAAACCCACCATCGCACTCCCCGCACCATGCACCCGCAGCCTCTCCTTCCACAGATAGCCAGCCGCAGCCCAGAAGCTGGCAAGCCGGACGGACCGAGGGGGAAAGACAGACAAATCGGTGCGAGCAAGCGAGCTAGCGAGCGAGCGCGGGGACCGGGCAGCGGGGAGCGCGAGCGCGGGACGAGCGCGGGTTCAATTAGCGAAACAAAGCAATCATGGCGGAGCGAGCACACCGGGCTGCGCGCCCCGAGGACTCGGCGACCGCCCCGCGCCCTGGCCGGTAAGTGACGCGGCGCCACGCGGCCTCCGC
>NW_021604569.1:4366347-4377566 GCF_004785775.1 Grammomys surdaster
GCCGCCGCGAGGCCCTGCGACCGCGGGCGCCCCCGGGCCCTCCGCCTCCACAGGGGCTCGCCCGCCCCCGCCGTCCCGCTGTCCCCGCCGCCCCGAGCTGTGGCCCCGAGCCGGCCGAGCGCCTCTATGCGAGCAGGGTGCCTGCATCCCGTGGCCCGCGGACCCCACTGCGGCCTCCCTCCGGCCTGATCCCCGCCTCCCGCCTCTGCTCTGCTCCCTCTCGCTTTCCCAAGTTCCCTCGCGACCCCAAAACTGGCCTCGGGCCGGAGAAGGTGCAAGCAATCACCTCCCGCTGGCCAGCCAAGGGGTGACTCTGCACCCTAGCCTCTGTGGCCCCAGGGCTCACTTTTCCAATCTCGGGACAGAACTCTTGCTCCTGCTCAGGCTCTTAGGCTCTTAGGCTAGTGTCTTTGTGAGGAGGTTGGCGCAGCCCTTTTAGAAGATAGGAAAACAAAGGCGACACGTAGGGGAACATACAGGGCGATGTCACCAACAACAGAAAGGCTCTCTGTGTTCTCAGAAAAGAGGGTTTTCTTTAAGGAATCCTCAAGCACCATGCACATGTAACTGACATATCTCTTGTTTAGAGATAAAAAGCAATCCTTGGGTCCGTCAAGGAGATCTCAATTTTCCTGTCCACAGACCCCATTTAATGTTCAGTGCGTCCAGTTGTTTGCCTTTTTTCTTTTCCTTGTTCGGCCTTTTCGGGACCTTAGTTAATCTTGTACCTATCTTTGTCCTGTTTGGGGGAGAAATGACAGCAGAGGGTGTTTGCTGGGCAGAGAAGGGCAGCTGTTTGCATAGCATCTTTTGAGTCTGACATCTCACTGCTGACAGGTTACCCTGCAGATTATGGCGCAGTGAATTGCTTTATCATTCAGAAAGAAAATGCTGATGACATTAAAATAGTCTTGGGTTGTCATTGAAATCACATATGGCTTTTTACAAATAGGATCCAATGGAATTAATCAGTTATTTTTGCTGGGGATTGAACCCAGGGCCTTGTGCATACTAGAAAGTATACCACCTCTGAGCTATACTCCCAGGCCATAAAGTCTCTAATCATAATTTTTATTATACCTCTTGATGGCCCATCTGGAATAAGACACAGTCTATTTTTCCCCCTCTTTTCTCTTGAAAGTGGCAAAAAATGCTAATTGATACTCATTTGATAGATTAACTTGTAAAAACCATATAAAGGTTGAGCAAAGCAACAGACCATGCATGCTTCAGCCCAAGTCAGTTCCTCTTTGACAAAGCAAGATTTCCTTCCCAATGATTCCTTGACAGGCTCAATCCTTCCCCTTACCATGTTTCCTCTCAGCTCCTTTTTTTAATTTTAATTTTTATTACTATTTTTTTAAATTTTTTGGCCAATGGACATTTCTAAAACTAAGATTTACTTTCTCAGAAAGGGACAGGAACTGACCGGGTGACAAGCCTTAGCTAACTCAGCCTAAGACTGGCTGGAGACGGCAGCTAAGGGAAGCCTGTACATGTTTATTTTTCACAGTTGTGTGGACATAAGGAAAACAAAGCTGGTGCTTTGTAAGGAGCTACCACCAGACACTTCACACACTAGTTAGCTCGAGATTCCATTACTCAGTAGCCCTGAACTCCTTTTCATAAATGGATTTTATGTTGACTTTCTGCCCATATGGGGTCAGAGAGCATCATGCTGGGCGGAAGTGCTTTGGCTTCTAAAGTGACGTTAGTGGAGGCAAAAAGATCAGCCTTGGGATTATAGATCTTGCTGACCCATTAAGGGTCAGTAAATTAGTAGACTACTTGAGTTGACACTTCTGATCTCAACTTAATGGGTTGATTAACTTATGGCTCTCTCTTCATTATGGGCTATTAGCACATTGTTAAACTGGATCTCGGACTTAGGAATTGTTTTTGTGTTTACTTTTTTGCTCTCAAGGTTCATCAATATTCATTATGGTTTAAGTTTTTTTAACTCAAAGGTTAGCTAGATCCTTCTATAAAAAAAAAAGATATTCAATACATTTGTGAGTTGAGGTTGCAAAACTGTCTGGCTAAGGAATTTACAACATGCAAAAGGATACACAATAAGAGGTGGCATCGTAAAGAGGAACTAGACACATGACATGCACATGCTATGGGCTTCTTGCTCATCATCAGCACCTCTACCCTCTTATTCTTCTGTGTGCCTTTCCAATTATAGTCACAGTAAAGCATGACATTCAGACCTCCATTGAAGACTTGTGGGGCTGCCAGCTAGGAACAGTCAAAGCCTAGGCTTTGTCCTCAAGGTGTCTTGTGAGGAGTTTTTTTTTTGTTTTTTGTTTTGTTGTTTTTTTTTTTATCAGCACATCTTAGAATTAGTCTGTAGACTGCATTATTCAATTCACAGAGTATATCTTTTTTTCTCCTGCCTTTCTTGAAGTTTGTAACACATTCCAAGGTCATTGTAATCCTGGTGATTTGGGAATCATCTGTAATCATTCTTTAATCTCAGCGGTTGGCAATTAATATATTAGTAACACTGGAGAAATCACTGGAGAAGGTTAAAATGTATCCATTCAGTCACACAATTAATTAAGAGGTGTGTACAGTGTTTCTGATGGAACTTCACTGGAACCGAATAGGTTGGCAGGCAGGTATTGATGCAAACAAAAATACACTTAAACCAAAGAATCTTGAGGCTTCCATAAGGAATCTCCACCAGATACTGGCTCACTACTTAGCTTGAAATTCATAGCCTTCCTTCTTGGGCCTCGACAACTGAGTTCCTTCTGAAGTCCTGTATATAACTCTTAACCCATCACATGATTGAGTGGGTACAGTTTATAAGTTTCTCTAACTTGAAGAGAATTAGTAACCTTTCATGGAAGTTGCTCCAGATCATGGATGGTGATCCAGATTATGGAAGGCTGCTATGGTTTTCAGAGATAGCCCAAGACCCGGTTGGAGGGTTAAGGGTGCAAGTAAGAACGATGCAGAGCAAGGAAGAAGAGGATTTTCAGAACCCTGTAGTAGATAATTTTAAACAAGAATGTCTAAGGAGGATGTTATCACAAGGTACTATAGCTGGAAACGAACCTCAGTCACAGGACCAAGTTTTAGAGAAAACACAGTCTTAGTTAAAACAGAATAAAAATAGCATTAGCTACACTCAAAACTCCAAAGCAAATAAAATCTGTGAGAGCACCTGCCTTCAAAAGCAGCCACATTTGTTAATATTAAAAGTCTTTGCCAACAGGTAATCCTCTTGAGTCATCTTCTTTAGCTGTTCAGGACACTCGACCACAGGACCCAGGTCGCCAAGCTCAAGGGTAAACAGATTATTATCAAGTGTTAGAGCTCAAGCTGACTTGAAGTTCAATGTCCTTAGTGCTTGCTTTACATTTATTTCATTTTCTTAAACCCTAACAAAATATGTATGTGTGGAAATACAACCCTTCCACAAATTATCTTGATATTTGGGGGATTTCTTTTTCTTTGGGATTCTGTCGTCATATAGGCATGTACTTTGTTGAAATATCTGCTTGCCGCCCAGCAGAGACAAGAACGATGCTTACTGTTCTGCTCTGCCATCTCAATGGCTGAACTGGATCAGTAGTCCATAAAGTATTCTCAGACGTGTGGTGTGTAAATGTAAAGGAGACAGTTTATTAAGTATATGTATTTTGTGAGGAAAAGAGAAACAAAAGCAAGGCATTTGGCCGTCTGCAGATGGATTTGAAAATATGAATTTAGCTTAAGTAAAAATACAAATTTTAACTAAGTGCTGGTTTTGTCATAAGCTTAGAAGTCTGTGAAAAATAATATGGACCTGCTAAAGCAATTCCATTTTCAGGCTTCCTTCAGTCCTACCCAACTCACTAAAAGCAGCGGTGCAAACACTGTGAACAAGGCAGGATTCAGAGGAGCAGCAGCTCCAATTGTCACTGGCTCTCAGTTGCTCCTCAGAGATGGACACACAACACCAGTGAGTTAGCATAGCCTCTGGCTGGTGGGATGTGGTCTAGCTCAGGGGTTAATAACTAGGTGAGAGGCAAAGGCCCCAGCTTTTCTTGGGCTTGTGATCCATTACCACCAAACTCAGAACCAAGAAGAAGGTGAATCAGGAAGATGGCAGAATTCAGAAGGTGACAGGGAACTGTGGAATGAGGGCTTTGTCCTTACTCCCGAATGCTCAGAGTTACATAGAGGCAACAAACTCAACCTTGGGAGAACCTTTGCTAAGCATGATTCATAGACAGAGGTTAAGCCAGCAGAGGGCAAAGATTGGGTAGATGGAAAGAAAAAGGCAGCATCTGTTAATGTAGCAACCCAATGAAACTGTAGACTTGCACTATACAAACATTTATAATAGAACATCCTAAATGGATGCAATTTGAGAGCAACTTTATGATCAAACGAAACCATGGATTCAGGATTTCTTATTTCTAGTAAGACACCGAAAGTGACTTTAGCTTATATAGAATTAGCATGTCAAAGTTGCTACATGAAGCCCTTGCTGTGTTGACAAGATTTGGTGAAGTTTTAACATTTAGGAATATAGTTCCACAATCTGTTTGTCATGGAATCTCCCTTTCCAAAATGAAAGCGTCTAAATATAGCTGTGGGAAAACTGAGCACTGGAAATCCGTCTGAGTTTGGACGATGACATTCTACGCTCTCTATTGGCTTAGCCCTTCTTTATACCAGCACATTTCTTTAATGACTTCTTGTGGGTATTATGTAAAATTGATTAGATTATGGTAACTTCCTGGCCAACAAAGCAAAAGCAGCAAATATTAAACTTCTTTACCGTCTCATAGATTGTTGAAAATGTAGCTTATATAAAAGAGGGTTCTTGACCCTAAGACTATCACACAGTCACGAGTCCAGGGAACTCAGTATCTTGAACATTCAAATGAATATTTAAAAAAGTAATCTTTTCAGCGTTTATGATTCCTAGAAAATTTTAGCTATCCCTAATTTAAGAGTAACTTATAAGTTTCTATCATTTTATAGAAGGTTACTGCAAATGTTGTGGCTTAAGACAAACACATTTATTTATTTATTTATTTATTATTGTAGATTAGGATGTTTAACATTTGTTTCATTGTACTTAAACCAAAATATCACTGGGGTGGCGATTGTTTTTGAGGACTGTAACCCTCCTTCTTGGCTCCTGCTACCTGTCCTCCATCTTCAGAGACAGCAATATTGCATCTTTCTGAACCACTCCTCCATGCCCTGCCTCCCTAAGTTCAGCTGGGAAGGGCTCACAAGTAAAGATTCACAATATTTGATTGAGCACACTTGGATAGGTGAGCATTGTTTCATAGTTATTAACTTTGGTTACAATTCCAAAGTGCCATTAGCATATTGTAAATTTGATGTTGAAAGCTTCCTGTTGACAGGTCATAAGGATGAAGACACCATTTGGGATACATTATTCTAGCTAATCTTGTTTGTCTCCTAATGATTCTAGTTTGTGTATCTGCAGAAGCTGAGTGAAACAAAAATTCCAGGACTAAAAGTTTCTTTGTGAGTAACACAGACATTACTGCCAAATGAGGAAGTTAGATAGGCAATAAAGGCCAGAGAAGTTTCATTAGCAACTGGAACACTGAAGCTCCCTTCTATTGGGGAATTAGAGGGAGGGCAGGGGACTGAGAGTTTAACAAAAGGGTGAAGATCTTAGCATTTGTCCTCCATATTCTTCATGTCACTGGCTCTGCACATGGGCCAACTGTATTCCACCAGACAAGCTGGAAACCTTAAGCAGCCGTCATAGATGTTCATAGTAAGTAGCTTTCACTTGAAGGAGTGAACTGGAGTTCCTGTTGGGAGTTGGGAGTAGGTGGATTGACTTCCTCATCTCCAAGACTCAATTCTTTTTGGCTCTATGGTTCCGGTACAACTCTCTGCTTCACTCCAGTGATCTCTCTCCCACTTTCTTTTGTGGTCTATTTGGCCTCAACATATGTTTTCTGGAACACAGACTTAAGTGTCACACAAAGCGGACAATCAAAAGTCTTCCATTGATTCCCCATTAACTGTAGTGAAACTTAAAAGAAAGTCCTCAGCTGAGGCCTCAGGGACTTCCATTCTGGCCCCACATACCTGACTTTTGTCAGTTCTTGGCTTCCAGGGTCCAATGTGTGTGCATTTTACTCCAGCCACAGAGCAGAAGCGGCACAGTTTGCCTGCTGCCTTTGCTTTGTTCCTAGGCCTTCGCTCCTTGCATCTGAATCTGCATGTCAGGAACTCTTCACCTGGCCCACTTCAAGCTCGCCCATGTCACTCCTCCTTACTCTTTATCTCATGACTTTCTGCGTTTATGCTCTTGATCATAGAGTCTCCTTTTCTGGGCTAATGATCCAGTCTCTGGCATCCTTGAAGGTGTGGGTGAAACCTTTCCTGTCTTTATTTAGGTTTCCGTTTGCCTGTCCCAGCTGGAAGCGAGGCATCTTTCCCCTCTCGACTCTTTCAAACTCTTTTAGCTTGTAGTACTTTTTGTTCATAATATTAGCTCTCATTTCATAGAATGTAGGCTTAAGCATCTCAGACAGGTTTCAGCACCTTTGGAGGGAACAGGATGCCATTTCTTTTCCTTTGCCTCAATTCCTTCAATGTTTTCCTTGCAGCTCCTCCCGTGTTGTGTGGCTGCATTTGTAAAACACAAATACTCTGTTTTAGAGAACTGTGACCAAAGCAGACATTGTATTTTAGGGAAGCTTTCTACTCCAGGGCACCTACTAAGAATGAAAACAGTGAGCTCTCCTTTTCACTCATTCAATCAAGGGATGGACAGAGAAAACCAGCATGCTTAAACCCAAAGCTGCCTGGCTAGAAGTCTGGAAGTTTTCCCAGTTCTTTTCAGAGAGGTAGCGAGGAACTGAAAGACTTCTGCCTTTTCAAAACCAGTGAGGTACAATTTAAAAGTATTTGGACTTTTTCAATTAAACATTTTCAATTAGCCTAGAGAATAGAACTCCCTTCGAATTCCCAAATACCAAGTGGCTTCTTTTGTGTGTGTGTGTGTGTGTGTGTGTGTGTTGTATAATATGGAATGGTGTGTGTGTGGGATGTTGTCTATGTTGTAGTATGGTGTGTGTATGTGTATGTATGTGTTGTGGTATGATGTGTAAGTGTTTATGTGTGTGTATGTGGTTTGGTTTGTATGTGGTCTATGTTGTGATGCGATGTATATGTGTTTGTGTGTGTGTATGTGGTTTGGTTTGTATGTGGTCTATGTTGTTATGCGATGTATATGTGTATGTGTTTGTGTGTGTGTAGTGTGGTGTGTGTGATGTATGGTGTGGTGTATGATGTGGTGTGATGTGTATGCGTGTGTGTGTGTGTGTATTTGTGTGGTATAGTGTGTGTATGTGTGTGTGTTGGAAGTAGTACTTCACAGTAGTGTTGAGCTATTTGCTAGAGCCGACAACAATTCATTGTTGTATTGTTTTTCAGATAAGAGTGTATTTTTCTGGAGGTATCATACTTTACTTATTCACAGCCTCACTGACATTAATCACTTGAGTTAATCATCAACACATGATGTTAGCTGTATACAGTTCTTAGCTCTGGAAGTTTAGAAGGATGTCTGGACCTCACCTGAAAACATGCCAAAATAATTGGCTGTGCTGGGCTGTGAAAGTAATTCCAGATGACTCCAGTGAGCAGGCACTGTGGTGCTCCCTCCTGTCCTCTCTAGGCTGACAGAATATGAACATGGTGGCACTTGGAGCTTATAGATCATACAGAAATCATTTACTCTCCTCTTGCAGGCAATTTAAGAGCTGAGCAGGCAGATCCGACAGTATTAAGAGAAATGGCTCCCGTCCATACGAGTTACAACTGAATTCCAGGTCTCCTGACTGCTGGACCATAGTCCTTCCTATTTAAAGTGTGCTCTTTGGACCAGCAGTGCTACTTGAGAGTTTATTAAAAATACAGAGTCTTGGGCTGCACTCCTGACCTTCCTGGATCAGAGTCTGCTTAAACAACTTCCACAGATGAGTTGCAGTTAGATTCTTTTGAGGAAATCTTTACCCTTGCTTCAACTGCCATGTCTGAGAGCATTTCCTGAATTTCCTCATTTAGCATAGTGGCCTGGGACAAGATATGTAATTGTTGTATTTAGAATGCATTTTGGTTAAGATTTGATGTCTTAAACATATCTTTTAAGTCTTCTTTAAGTACATGGACTTGATTATATTTTCTGCATGTGTTCGACATTGTACCTTGGTAAAACTTAATTGAGTAAATTTTTTTTTTTTTTGATGCTACATTCTGTGACCAAAAGAGAATTGAGACACTTTCAAGGATCTTACTATCTGGTTAAGGAAAAGGGACAAAACAGACTCGTGGGAATACTGTGAGAGTAAAAGTCACAACCAGAAAGAAGCCTGTGGCCTAAGAGCATATGGTGTTTGCTGTGGGAATGTGGAGCGAGATCATTGAGTTTAGACATGTGCATGATCTTGGGATAGCAGAACCAAAGCAAAGCAAAGTGGACTGCAGACTGTCCTGAGGAGGGAGAGGAATGCTTCAGCCAGTGGGATCCAGTGAAGAGAGACGAGCCTAAGCACACCTCACATTGTGTCTCAAGGTAGGATGGAGACTACACTTAAGTGTGGTTCTCCATGGTGAGTAGAAGACTGATCTTGTCCTAAGAAGAGACTTGATGCTTCAGATGTCAAGGAAATACTTTTTCAAATAAGTGGAGAGTTCAGACAGAACTTTGAAGTATTAATTATTGGTAAACTCCATCTGCATTACAGCCCAGAACATGATGGTCCCATCATGATGCTCGTTTGATCCATCTCATTCTCCTCACACATCTGGCCACAGTCTAATGCTGAGATCCACAACAACAAGCAGCCCTGTGGTCCAGTCCAGAAAGAACATGGCAATCCTCTTAACCTTCAAAGGAACATCCTTTAAATGAGATGATGGATCCAAGATGATAACTCTTAGCCACATGTGGCTGCTGAGAGCTCTTGAAACATGGCTAATCAAATAGAGTCGTGCTCAGTGGAAGAGGACACCAGGTTTCAAAGACATATCAAAAGTGAATGTTTTACGTTAATTACTTAGTGAAATATTACTTTGGCTACATTGGGAGTTAAATGGAATATATATTAAAAGTAGATTCACCCTTAACTCTTTGAATGTAGCTACTGGAGAATTAATGATTATATATTCTATTCACATTAGATTACTGTGGGCAGGCTATTTAAACATAAATTTACTTCCAAATAATTACCCTTTTCTCCCACCCTGGGAAATCCTCCCAATCCCATATGTGGCTCTAGATAACCTAGAAGTGGTTTTGGACTTTTAATGATTGTGTAAAATTAAAGTCAAACAGCAACTGAAGAATTTTCTCTATATAGTATTTAAGTTTTTAAAATTTGCTATTGTTCTTAAGCAGCCTTACAGTTGCTTTGATTGCATGGATGTGTAGGTATGGGATGTGTGTAGCTCTGTTCCTCTGAATTGTGGAACACATTCCCTATAATATGCGTTATGTGACATACACTGGGTGGGACAGAATGTTAGGTTTTGTTTTCAGTTTGGTGTCGATGTGAAAGCTACAGTTAATAAGAATGTTGTGTGAGTGCTTGTATTTCAGGAAGAAAGGCTCCCTGGACCTGCCTCAGAGCTTTCGATATTCTGTACAGGGAATCAAGTGACATGTTCAAATTAACTGTGGCCAGGCACATCCACATGATATGAATATAAATGTTTGAGTCTTGTTCAAATAGGATTCTTAGTATCAAGAAAAAGTGCCATCTTGCCCAGCAAGTCAAAACCACTGTATCTCATTCTTTTACTGAGATATTGCAGTACAGGATTTGCATTGAGCTCCACTGTGATATTTCTTTCAGAATATGCATCTCAGCCCACTTGAAGGGAAGTCCTTCAGTGGCCTAAGATTTTCAGACCATAGTTTTCAAGGTTTGAAAAATCATCCTATACCATTCTATAGTATTAAAGAACTCTATTATGATTGTTTGTTTACTTGTGTGGGGGTGGGTGGTGGTAGTGGTGGTGTGTGTCCTTGTGTGCTGAGGACAACTTGTGGAGATAGGCTTCTTCTCCTTCCATGTGGCTCCTTGGGATCAAGTGAGATTATTAGACTTGCCAAGCAAGCGCATTTACCCAGTGAGCCGTCCCCTAGACCCAGTCCCACTGTTTCACCAGCAGTACTGAGGTGGTTCATTGGGAAGACTTTGGGAGTAAATGCTGTTCGTTTTGCTAGTAGTAGACAGCTTTCATGTTTCATCAGTTAGTAAGCAAAAGCAGTCCAGTACACAAGAAGCAGCCATGGAAGTCCAGGCCCTCACCTTCATGTTTCTTCACATATTGATTTTCGATCGGTTTGTATTGATTAACTCATGGAACAGCCTCCTTGCCACATCACCATCTATCTGTCTATTGTGCCTCACCTGCAGACCTCGTGTTAATGGTAGGCCATTTGGGGGCACTTCCAAGTGTTTGGCCTTTCTACTCTTCACTTGGCCTGGGGCTCTTTAACCATCTGCTGGGCTCTGCCTCTGTTCCCTGTGTTATGTCTTTTGTCAGAGAATAGTTCTCTGGCTTTTGAGAATCTTAAGTAAGCTATTGTGATATGTAGTGTTGGGCTTGTCTTAAAAATGAAGACTTGTTAATTCATGAAGAAAGGGTAAGTTCCTGTAATCCAAGTACTTTTTTCATTTTGCCTGTTGCCCTCTGTGCTAACTGGATGAGCCAAATGGATTTCCTGCAACCTATTCCTGCATGTGGGAACCAACTAAAATGTCAAACACACACACACACACACACACAGACACACACACACACACACAATGTTAGCTAAATGGTTTGATCTGACAAGTCTGCTGCAGAATAAAGCAACACTTAACCTTTTGTGGGTTGCTCAAATGACCTTTCACCGGCATTGCCTAAAACCATCAGAAAACACAGATTCATAACAGGAGCAAAATTACAGTTATGAAGTAGCAACAAAATTAATTTTAGGGTTGGTGTCACACACAAGATAGGGAACTGTATTAATGGGGCACATCATGAGGAAGATTGAGAACCACTGAGCTTAAAACAATAGGAAAGAGTTAACTAACATTTGTTAAGGGGCATTGGACTGTCCCATGCAACTTAATCCAGTAGAAAACAAATCCATTAAAAGATGAAGAATGTTTGTGCTCTCTCTCTCTCTCTCTCTCTCTCTCTCTCTCTCTCTCTCTCTC
>NW_021604569.1:4377966-4397731 GCF_004785775.1 Grammomys surdaster
TGCCCGGCTACCACTCGTTTTCTAAGTTAAAAAGTAATACAATTATTAGTGGTCATAGAGTAATTGGTGTACCAGTTCCAAGAGTGTAACAGGCTTTGTTCTTAGGAATGGCAATTTGTTATACATTAATTACAATCAAAGTAAACTAAGTTCCAAAGAGTCGTTGTTGTGCAGACAAAGAGAAAGTCAGTCAGTTAAAAACAACCGTAACTGGTGGGAGCTGGGACTACAGTTCAGGTGTCTGGGTGCTTGGCTAGCATGCAAAAAGCCCAGAGCTCCATCCCCACCATCACACAAATGGGCTGTGGTGGTGCAGCACTTAATCCCAGCTGTGAGAGCCAGAGGCAGAAGGATTAGACGTTCAAGTTTATTACTGACTCATTAGCAAGTTTGAGGTCATCTTGGGATATATGAGACCCTGTCTCAAAAACTAATTCATTAGTTAATCCTTGAATGTTGTAATTATTATGGACATTGAATTCTATAGAGGTTATAGATATTTTAAAAAACCCTGAATTCTTGGTAAATTTAACAAATTCAATGTATTTCACATTTATTATTCAGTAAATTGACCATTTCATGAATGGGTTAGTCAGCTGCTCTGAATGGAGCTGATGAATGAGGCACATCTTTAGAGAGCTTATAGGATCATGTCCTTGGAGCCTCTACCTAGAACCTAGTCTAGCACTTCACACAGCTTTGAGGTGTGCTGTCTTCTCTTGCAGGTGTAAGGGCTCACCCACAACTAGACTTTAAGTCAGTTGTCTACAAGATCATGTCAGTTTTCTGGGCGTTTATCTTCTGGGATTAAAAGTAAAGGAGTTTGACTGAATGCTAGCTCTCCTTCCATCCATAGAGTTCTATGGTATCAAAGTCAATACAAGCTCTCTCTGGCCTGCAGATCTCAAAACTGCTAAGGCTCCTGACATAGATGGAATGCAGGGGTTAAAGTCACTGCGTCACTCATGGTGAGTAGGATCAGCTTCTCCAAGGTATTTGCTTGGACCTTTCTGACCTGCGGCCTGAGCAACAGTGTGGGAAGGGGAGAAGGAAGGACTTAAGTACCTGGTATCTCTGAGTGGTCCTGAGCTTCAACCACGAGTGCTGCTGTCAGCTCACTGCAAAGGACATCCTGTAATTGATGCCTCTGGCACATGGGGATGAGCCGAGAGTACTCAAAGCTGGATTGGGTACAGGCTGAAATGTTCCCAAGTGTGAGCAGTCTGCTGATTTCTGCCTGCTTCCATGCATCCTGCTCTGAACTTTGTTATTTATCAATATTAATCATTTATTTGCCATCCTCAAATAGTCTGCCTTTATCAAAAGGAGGTGGGCATACACTCAGTTGTATTACAGCCCCTGAACATTCTGTGCAGAGAAGGCCTTTATTCTGTCTGGAGGATATCTTACTTGTGGATTCAAATTAGTTAGAATAATAAATAGCTTTTTTTTTTTTTAAGAGCAAACCAAAAAGTCTGTGTTGAAAATAGCTACAGCCTAATTTAAAATGCTACAGAAAAAGTCTAGTCTTTCTTTTTGGTACTTTATAGTGTTAGAGTGAGGACGTTCCTCTCTAGGCCGCCAGCATCTCTCTACATAATATTAAGTCTCCCTACCTTCAGAAGTTCTAAGCAAAGTAAAAAGCCCATACTTCCTTTAACTTTCTATCCGCGAAATGCAACACATACCTTGACATAGGTGCCAGGGGAGAAAGAAAGACAACTCCATGCTTGAGGAGCCATTGGCAGAGCACACTGAAGTCTTTTCATTCAGCTCTCAGGGAATGCGGATTTAATGCATGGCCAAAACATTTCATCCCTAGAGGGTCCAGAATCCGTAATCCTGTCTTGAAAGTAGCTCCACATTAATTGTTGCAGCCAGGAGGACACGGAGGGTTCCCACATAGCACTCGCTCTCCACAGATAACTGTCTACAGAGAAACCTGTGTTTCTCATCTTCTAACACACTCATACTCAAGCCAAGGTTTCCTAAGTTTCCCTAAGCATTCTCGCTCTCTTAAAACATGAGGAGCAAGATAATCCCAGTGTCTATAATGTATTTGGATCTTAACTATGTTAGAATACTTTTTAATACATCTACATGCAAGAACATATATGCCTAGAAACATATTTAAAATTTGACATCTGAAAGCTCACATTTCATAAGCTGACAAATTGCAAATTGGTTGATCTGCATTGCCAAAGCATGAACTTCCTCTAAGTAACCTTATCTTTGGCTAATTTAAAATGTTACATTTATAGGCACTTCACTTTCACTCTACTCCAGGGTTGCATTTATTGTTTAAAGTGAGATGCACCTGGATGAAATGAGCGTTCATATGTTCTGGCTTTCCTTTCTCTTTTCTGCTCCCCAGGCTGTAAACTGTTACTGTCTCACTTTATCTGAAATTATGTACTTAAGCCATTTAACAAACTCAGAAGAGGTGAGTTCCCAAAATAACAACTGGGGCACATATTACAACTATTTCCTCAAAAAAAAAGGAAATTGAATGCCCTCTATAGTAATCCCCCACTACCCCACAATCCCACCCGCCACCCAAGAAGAGCTGAGTTGTTTCAAGACTGCATGTGGTCTGTGATCCCAGCATAGTAAACAAACAAATAGAGAAACTAAACAAAAAAACAAAAACAAAAAAACCAGTGCTGCTACATAAGCCAGCAGTGACGGTAATGTGCCAATTTTGAATTGTTCCCTGTTTTTATTACAGGTTCTAGGTTTCAGATGAGCAGGAGACTCCTATTGCTTTTATAGCGCAGTATTAAATTGCGGCTTCTGGCAGGCAGCACCTGCCCTCTTCCTGGCATGGGCTAGTGTGGAGTGGGCCATGTGATACACCAATGCAATGTATATTTTGTGTTGCTCCATGTGGGGATTTAAACATTGGGGAACAAAATCTCTCCCTGAGGGTATGCAACCTCTGGTATCAGGTCTGACTTCACATAATTAAAACCTAAAAGCCAGTATTATACAGGGCTGCTGCTTTATCGGATGTTTAGTGACGGAATAAAGCAAAAACCGTAGAAGCATCTTTAGACACATGATTTTAATACCCTGTTGCCTTTGGATAGGAATTACCTGAATGTTTGTTATCTTGTTTGGTTTTGGTTTTGTTTAGGTATAGGAGATTGAACCCATGGCCTCACATATCCTAAATGTGATATATGATATTTACCTCAGGGTAAATGCTTTCCCATTGAGGAACAGTCCAGCTTACCTGATAGCTGTTTGACGTGGCAATCTATGTATAGAATGTCATGTGTGAGAGTTAATCATATATGTGCATACTGATTCTTCTGCTCTGTGTGTTATGCTATAAAATTTAAGTTAGGAGTTTTATCTACAGATTCTCATGCACAGACTTAAAACCTTTGCTGAACAGATAATGCAGAAATCTCTTTTCTGCACATGCTTAAGGGTTTTTTGTTTCTTTTTTTTTTAACTTCAAAAAATGAAACTTCTATGCCCTTAGGTTTGATAGTACCCTCTGATGTTCACTTTCCTTTTACTATTTTCAGAGTACTTTTCAATCTAAGTTTATAACTGAAATGACAAAATACATATAAGCAAAGTGGTGATTGAATCTGTGTATGTGCCACTGTGGGCCTATAGATGGCTTCTTGAAACATATAAAAGTTAAAACTTAACTTTTTTATTGCAACAAAAATATCGCATCATTTGATAAACCATTCAAGTTCCCAACCCAGCACTATCACATCATTCATGTGAGCCTTCCTCTGCAACATCCTGTAGACTGTTTTTGATAGGTGCACCTCAATAGTTCTGGGTTAGCTTGGTGACCAGGGTGGCAAACCATTTTCTTTCCAAACCCCTCATAATAGGATGTTTTTACACAGCAGATCTAGAGGAAGCTCAAGACTTCTCAGAACCAGATAAAAGGCCTCTTAAGTAAAAGACTTAATTTTAAGTTTTAAATACCTGATTGACTCTTTGAGGTAAGACTCTGTTTCTGACCTTCTCAGGGTGTATGTCAGGTAGGTTTCAGTTACTACAAATGAGTAACAGAAACAAGGGGTGGTATGAGTTGGTGGTATGATGTGAGGGGTTCCTACCAGTTTAAAGTCCAGTTTACCAGTTTACGAGGAAAATGACATTGTGACTTAAATAACCCCACTTGGCTTTTAACTCAGCCATCTCAAGAATGTTTGCACCACAGCAATGGGTGGGTGATTTAAGTCTTGTCCCCTCTCCAGCCAAATCCAACTCATTTACCAACACACTCCTGCAGAGAAGGCTGCTCAGAACAATATTAATGGAGGTGAAATCCATTTAAGATACTCTGTCTTAGAGATATTAAAATTTTTAAGAAATTTTTGACTTTTTACTATACATACACCAATACAGTTAATTCTGAAAGTCGAATATAGATCCCGAACCTAGGAGCTTTAAAAACACACTTTCTCCCTCAAAATGACTTGTTCTTTTCAAGGCTAGTTCTTTAACTTTCTGAGGAAAGTTAAAATGTGCTTAGGACACACCAAACCCCACAGCTGTTTGCAAATTCTATACAGTAGAATCTCTTCATCGCTTTGGATAGCTGATCCACGAACTGAAAGTCTCTTGAGTTGACTTGTGGAAGCATTATACAAAATAATGATACCCGTTTTTTAAAAATCTGTGATTACATATGGATGTGATAATCTGTAGCAGCACTATCAGATAAATAATACATATTTAAAAAATTTCTCTAATTACATGTTTACCCGATAGGCCAGAACGACTCTGTCCCAAGGAACTGTTACAGACTGAGTAAATAATACATGTTTTAAAGTCCATAATTACATATGTAAACGATAGACTATCGAGTAAATAATGCACATTTTAAAAAGTCCATAATTACATATTTACATGATAGTCTGTAAATTCTGTAATTACTTATTTACACAATAGACCATAACAGCTGCTACAGTCTATTATGTTAACTCTCATAGAATTATATTATGGATTTTTAAAACATCATAAAGAACCTAAGGAATGGAGTGATAGAAATTAAATAAAATATAATCTTCACACTATAGCTCTCTCAAAAGGGGAGGGTTTGGAGTCAAGTAAAGCCCATCACTGGAACTTGATAATTGCTGACTTAAAGTTTATTTGTAACAGTGTTGATTAAGAACTCACAGCCCAAGTTTTTCTCCCTTTCTTGGTGGCATAGATGAATCATCATATGTGATTTTTGTATTTTTAGAAGTTTTACAAAATTAAAGAAAGTAAAAAAAAAAAAGTTAAAACAGGTGCTCAAGACATGACTGGTCAGTTTTGAGTGCTCGCTGGTTTTTCATCTGACTTAAATTTGTTTCCCCAAACATAACCACCTGTAACTCCAACCCCAGGGGCATCTGGGGCCTCTGACTTCCACAGGCACACCCACATTCATATGCATATACCTACACAGAAACACATGTGATTTAAAATAAAATGAAAATCTCAAAGTTAAACCAGTACTTTCAGGTTTCCAGTTTGCACAGAGAAAGGCAGTGCAGCACTTGTGGCTAGATTACTTCTTAGAAGAATAACAAATGAATTCATACTTTTCCTGAGGATTATGGTGGCTCTTTTAACTTTTATTCTTTTTGTTTGCTTTTTGATCTCGAGTTTTTCTATGTAGCCCTGTCTGTCCTGAAAATCACTGTGTAGACCAGGCTGGCCTCGAGCTCCCAGATCCTCCTGCCTCTGCCTTCTGAGTGCTGGCATCAATGGTGCATGTCACCACCATTGTCTCTCTTAACATTTTAAAGGAACTTAGGGAATAAGGAATTGAAAGGTGGATTTATTCTAGTTAAACACAAAATCAGCTGCAACTAAAGAAGATTCTGCCCATAATTTCTGCTGAGCTAAGTCCAATAGTGATGGTGGAATTGGGGGAACCAAGTAACAAAGCAGAGCACGAGAGACACTTCCCATCCTAATTCTTGGGAGTTAATATATAAGATGTTATTTCAAAGTTTGAAAGAAGAAATTGCTTGATTCTTAGAGAACTTTTGTACAAATATATTCCAATTTCATGACATTTTTTCTAATTTAATAGCTAAGTTACAATCTACTGACTTTCTCAGCCATGTCCACAAGACTATGTAACTTTTTTAAATGCAGTTTACCATAAGTATTCCAGGTTAGGACTCAATATGCACAGACACATACACAAAGAATTCACAAAAGGTCCTTCTCTTATAAAATATAGCTAGCTCCCTTCCACAGCTATCCTACTTACCTTTATAAAACTCTAGCCGTAATCACAGAATTGTTCTCTTCAGTAAGATAGATCACAGGCCTCAACTTGTTCCTTTTATTGTTGATGTATGTGGGGAAAATTAGAGGGGGCCGCAGCGGTGGAGTCTGGGGAGGCTTTCACACAGCCGCTGGTCCCACATGCGGGAGGAACGGCTAATGTCCCAGCAGCCTGGAGGCTTTGGCGGCAGCAGGCCCCAATGACACGAGGAAGTGCTTGGTTCCAAAAGGGTTTATTGTCTTGGTGGATGGTGGATGAATCTGGAAGTACGCCCAGTAAAACTCAGGGTAGTCCCAAGTTATATAGGGAGGGAGAAAGGGGGAGGATCTGGGGAGGATCGGGGGAGGATCTGGGGAGGCTTGCTTAATTTGCTCCGCCCTCTGTCCTTCATTAGTATGTAAATCCCTAGGTCCTGAGGCCTCTAGTCGTACACTCTACCTGTGCACTTTGGGAGGGGCTGTCAGGCCTTCATTAGTATGTAAATCCCTAGGGCCTGAGGCCAATAGTCTGGCCCATGTGACTGAACAATGTAATTCTATGGAGACTAGACTGTTTTTCAGGACTCTGGATTCTGGGGGCCTGCCGAACTCCTGCCGGTTCTCATGCAGAGTCTCAGGGTTCTAGGCACCTGCCCAACCATGAACCAGAATACCCTTTCGCAGTCCCACAGATATATATATAAATTTTGCTTGCTTATTTATTCATTCATTTCTTTACTTTTGGAGTCTTACTATGTTTCATTGGTTGGTTGGAACTTGCTCTGTAGACCAGGCTGATTTGAACTTAGAGAGAGCTCTGACTACCTTTGTCTTCCCAGTGCTGTGATTAAAGGCATGCACCACTACACCTGGCAGAAACTTTTGGTTTTATAGTGGCTATATGGATAACATTTGGTTGCATTTGGAATAGAAGTCTGTTGGTAGATAATATTTGCTAATGTTAGTAGATAAAGCTGATTCATTAATTAGTCCAGAAATACTTGAGGGAGATATAAAGTTCCCCAGTTTCTGCCTCTAGTACTTGGGATGGGATCCATTATTGCAGAAATGTAGTGATTAAATATTTGGGAAACTTGTCACGAGAGCTGTTCTGAGTCCACCAGAAGCATAAACGATCGCACTCATCCTTCTGGGCACATGGCTGCTCATAGGGCTGAGGGCTTCCTAACGCAGCAGACATTGTTTCTCAGAAAGAACGTATTTTATCATAAGAATATTTTTGGTGACCAAATTTCATAAGATATTGACATATATTTAAATTAAATGTGTGGGTTAATTTGATATTATGCCAAATGAAAATGCCCTCTAGAGCTTTGTAAAGAAAGTCAAATAGAATATTCCTTCTGTTTTGCTAGGTTTTGTACTGTATATCATAATGTTTGCTAGAATATAATAGGAATTCTAAATTAAAACTTTAGACTAGAGAGTTCTAAGATCACAGTGCAAGGTGTGGGCGCTTGCTTATAATTCTAGCAAGTAGGAGGTAGAAGGGTGTAGCAAGATCATCCTCGGTTACACTGGAAGTCTAAGGACAGTCTTGGATACATGAGATTCTGGGTTTAAAAAAAAAACTGAAAAATAAGAGATGCTTCTGATTGTGCAATGGATGCTCTGAAATCCACCGCACTCACTAGGCACAACTATTGAAAATCTGTCCTGGCTGCTAGACTCAATCTTGTCAATCTCATTCTCTTATTGGAGAGAATGAAGGGAGTTTGTTTATGCATTCTGCAGGGATTTCTGTAAGATGTCTTTGGACAAACAGAATGTGTAGAATGCCTCCCAGTCACAGTCAGCTTCTACCAGTAAATTCAGATACAACCTCAGAAATACATGCCTAATTTTTAAATTTTTGTTTAAACAAACAAACAAACAAACATACATACATACTTATATACATACATACATACATACATACATACATATAAGTGTTCTAGGGCTTGATTGATGTATTAGAAGCTAAGAACATTGGTTTTTCTTACAAAGGACCTGGTTTGAATCCCAGCATCTACATGATAGCTCACAATTATTTGTAACTCCAGTTCTAGGGGCTCCAACTCCCTCTTCTGGCCTCCACAGATACCAGACGTGCAAGTGGTGCACAGACGTATCTGTAGGCCAAATACCCATAGGTTTGAATAAGAACGCCCCCCCATCAGTTCATAGATTTGAATGCTTAGTCTCAAGGGAGTGACACTATTTGAAAAGGATTAGGAGGTGTGTCATTGGTGGAGGAAGTATGTCACCGAGGGTGGGCCCTCAGATTTCAAATACCTAGGCCGGGCCTAGAATTAGTCTGTCTGTCTGTCTGTCTGTCTGTCTGTCTGTCTGTTGTCTCTCTGTCACTCTCTCTATCTGTGCCTCTCTCTGCTACAGACAAATGATGCAGCTCTCAGTTATTGCTCTCCCGTGCCTGCCTACTGCCATGCTCCCCCACCAAGCTGATAATGGACTAAACCTCTAAAACTGTAAGCAAGCCCTAGTTAAATGCTTTCTTTTGTTAAGACACCTTCATGATGTTTCTTCACACCATTAGAACACTGACTAAGAAATATATACATAAAACAAAGTTTAAAAATAATTTTAGAAATCCACTCCCTACCCCTCTGCTTGTCACCTCTGTGTTTTTCCCCTTAATGTTCAGCCTTCAATCATCCAGCCTTGAAGGCCCCTCAGCTCCCTTCCTCCATTGTCCTACTTAAACAATTACAAACACATCTTTTTTTCTTTTCTAAATGTGCCTTGAATGTGCTTGCCTCTTCTTTCTATGCCCTCTATATTTTCTGTGTTCCAACTATCAAGATCCTGCTTGAGTCCACACGTCATTTTTGGAGTGGCTCTTCTGCCTCCACGCTAGTGTTCCCAGCCTTCTACCAGAACAGTCATTCTAAGAGTAAGGTCATGTCTGCCCTCTGCTGAGGACTCTCATTCTCTTTGCTTTATTACTCAGCATTGCTCATCCTTCCTGACCTCCTCCAACTGGCCTTCTTTGACTCCCTTGAGATCTCCTCTAGCCGTGGACAAAAGTCAGTCAGACCATCTAAACTCTTTGGCTACAAGGTTGTCTTTCTTAGTACATTTTAACTTTACAGGGGAGTGGTTATCATATTGTAGGAAATGCTAAATGTTGAATATATATTTGTGGAAAGATTAGATAGCAGAGCCCCTGTCTTTGAACCTTGGCTTCAAATTCACAATTATATTTGTCACATGGAACTTGGTCTTCTCCTAAAAGTGTATAGAAGATAGAAGCACCTCACTAAGAAGAATTTTCTCCTCCAAAACTTTGTATAGATCCAAAATCCAGGCTTTGAAATTGGCTACTAACATGATAAAGACTCAGTGCTGTTAAAAATTGTTCCAAACACATTATATTTTTAGGAGAAGGATTGAAACCTGTCCCACCCTGACTCTTTCCTCTCTGGATATACACCCTACATATCTAGCAGTTTTGCTAACATTCTATACCTAAGTTGGATGGTGTGGTTCTAAATGCTGGACAACTTATTTTAAGTGAAATTTTCTTTTTGATCACGAATGGACATAACTGTGGGAACTTTGTTCTGAGAGAATTTACTTCTGTAATGAGGTTTTACAAGGTTATGAGTTAATAGCAGATGATTGGGTCACTTGCCTGTTGTAATGCCAAGTGTGTATGTGTCAGAGGAGTTATTTATTGTACATACATTTGTTGTTTTCTTTTTTATTATTATAATGGAATTCCAAGACAGAGATAGATTTCTTCCCCACAGTGCTAACTACAGTAAGGGTTAGCATTATGGAATGTCATTCCACTGGCTTTTATAATGATGAATATTTTCATGACAAAACCTACTGTGAACCTGTCTGCATGCTCTAGAAATCTCTTTCTTGCTTAGCTACTATTTCCAAGGAGAAAGCAGAGAAAATGCAGATCACTTCTAAAAACTTGTCAGAAATTAAATAAAGCTCATGGATATGAAGGGTGTCTCCTCTCTAGGAGTCCGCCATCGGTTACACATTAAAGCTGGCTTTCTTCTTTTCTTTTTCTTCTTTTTTTCTCCTATTATTCAGAGTTAATGCTCTGGGTGGTGCTATTGTCCATTTATAAATATGTCTTGAAATACAGCGTGTGTGCCAGAGATACAGTCTTTGTCTAGTGAGTCTTCATTTATTCATTAAAATATTAAGTGTCATTCATTAGAAATGTTAGGAGGAGTACATCAAATTCTGCCCTGGAAGAGGGCAGAGTCTAGATAGGGCTGGAGGTTACGTGCCCAGCATGACGTAGGTTTAACATGTATTTTAGAAGCTGTAGCCATTTCTTACCAGCTCCTCTCCTAGCATCATGTCTGTGGAACCTTCACCTTTGCTGGAAGCACCACTGGGGTATTAGTTGTCTACCCTTCTGTGTTTTACACACTCTGACTTCCCCCCACATAGCATCCTGAGGCTCCTGTTGAACTGAAAGTCATTTTGAATTACTCTGCAGCTTCAGACTGTGGTGACTAACCCTTCACTGGTTCTCTCTCCTCCCTCAGCACAAGAGCCTTGGATCTCATTTCCTGTCCTTCTCCCTCAATTTCTTCTGTCCTTTAACTTTCCAGGTGTATTTATAGCTCTGTTTTGGCTCATCCTTGTAGAACAGACTGCTACCTCCTCCCTTGAAGCCTTTGCTTGGGTTTGGCCTTCTCAAGAAGCTCTACCTTGACCGTTGTGCCCTGAGAACCTGGTTCCATCACTCTCCCCTTGCCTTTGCTTCTTATATCTGCCACACCCATGTGTATTATACAGTTTTTTATTGCCTGTGTCCTAAAGCTTGCATTGGTGTTTCATCAGAACTGGCTCTTTCCCTCAGTTTTTTGATGTAGGTGAAGCCCTTAGAAGGGGGCCATATCATAACCAGTCAACAAACAGTTGAGTACAGTATTCAAATTTACACGTGAAGGATTTCTTCAGAGTGGAACGAACTAGAAACAGTTTAATGAGTTTAATATACACATTCTGATGAAACTGTTCACTCCCCATGTTGACACTTTTTTTCTAGGAGAGGAAGCTGCAGTCTAAATATAAAGTAAATAAATCAATAATAATAATAATAACAAAATAGAAGGGATAAAAGAAAAAACAACTTTTTTATTTAATATGCCTTGTAATTACTTTTAAGATTTCTTAGGATATATTAATTACATATGATGGTGTCATGACATTTGCATATATGTAGATCATATTTTTCTCATACATGTCTATAATCTCTGGTAGTTCTTATCCACAGTATTTCTTTTAAGGTCGTTGACAGGCACAATGAAGAAAGGATGCAGGGCATGAAAGAGGAAGCCAGACATTGCTTTCTTCCTGGTGAGAGTCTGCAAAGCGTCTTTCTATTTTAACTTAACATTCATTAAAGCCAATATCATCTTCAAAATTCTCTCATTTGGATATCTTGCAGCTCTTTATCTTTTCTTCTTTGACATAGTCAGAGGGGAAAAGCTACATAAATATAAACGAGTAATTCTTTTCGGGTGCCTAACTAGTGTAATACAGCGGCAACAGCAACTTGGCAGCTGGTAGGAGAATCCTAGGTTGGAGTCACTGCCTGTTATTTGTTTTCTTTTATTTCTTACTTAAACTGTGCAATGTGGAGCTTTTACTGCGGTGCTGGACAGAGAACTCTCAAGTTCAATTCAAAATGACTGGAGGCCATGCTGAAAATTAAGCAGCAGAGAAGTATATATCAACAGGAGACCCAATCCAAGTGATGGTTTGCTAATTTGGACAGAGACTGTTGCTAAGGCATTGTTTTTCTCTGCATGCTTGCTTCTTACTCCTTCTGGACCACGCTGTAGCCAAGCTTTTAGGCCTGCTACTCCGCTCAAATTCTCTGCCCTCCAGTGCACTTAAAACATTTTCTCAGCTGGTATTTTTGAGCACCATGCCTGTGGTTACTCACCTCTCTGGTCTCTCCTGAATGTTCTCTCCTCCTCTGCTGCTATCCCATCTTGGTGGTTTCAGGGCCCAGTTTTCCTCTTACCTTTATCTTTATCTATAGTCACCGGTGATGTGTTTGCCTCCTTCTTGGGTCTCACACACTACATTTGTGTCCATCACCCCCAGTGTGGATCCCTGGCATCTGCCTCTTTTTCGCTCCAGCAGCATGTCATCCTCTAATAGATGTCTCAGAATTACCACGTGACACAGGATGATTTCAGTTAACCTTGCTCACAAACATCTTCTCTCCACCGTGTTCTGTATTTCAGTAAAACACCACTACTCTTGCCCAAGCTTGCTAGGGCATCATTGTGTTGACTCATCCTGATCCCTGTCTTTCAGACACATCCAACATACTAGTCAATTTTGTTATGTGTATCTTCAAAGAGATGCTGAATTTGGCCCTTCTGTCTGGTTCCAGCACCCACCCTGCAACTCTTCTCCTTTTTAGCCACATAACTATTTTCTTGAGTCTATAATTTACTCTTTACAGATCATTGTCAACCCAGAAAACTGGTGGGATTTTAGAAGAGCAAGTCAAATAATTGCATCTACCCGGATGCTTTTACTGCATGTATAGAATCCGATGACTTACTGTGTCACAGGTTCCACGTGAGACCTGGCTCCTTCTCCAGTTCCCTTGTGTAGATTCCCTCCAACCCCTGTGATCCAGATCCTTGGTTTCCTTGCAACTTTCCCGATTTGTCACCTGTTTTCCTGGAAAATCATTCATAGGTATTTGACTCATTCTTCACACTTTCCTTGCATCTCCACTCCAGATTCAGCAACTTTGCCCAAACTAATTAAAACAGCCTTCCTGTGTGAGTCACTTTTCTAGCCTCGATTTTATCATTACTAATTGATTCTCTGGTATAATATATCTCACATCTATAACATAAAGGTAGAGCCTGACTTCTTATCGGTCTCTTGGTACGTAGTAGATTAACAGTAAATATTGAAGAAATGAATTGCTGCTAAGTAAGTCTGATTTTTAATTTAATGTGATTTTGTTTATGCTTGCCTCTCTTTTTCTCTATTTCTTTTTTTCTGTATTAGAAGTATGTCATGTTTTCTCCATTCTACATCCATTATACATTGTGTCACCTTAGGATAATTCATATACTGACTGCATTTAAAAGAAAAAGAAGGCTCCCTTAGAGATGTAGATTCTCAGCAAAACCAGAGGACTTCAAGCAGAAAGATACAGAAAGATTGAATCTGAATACTTAGCACTTCCTGCAGAATTTGCATCCAGTCTCTGAAGACTTTGTGAAAAGTAGGTCTGTTATTACCATGACCTGGTTCAACCTGTTGCCCTTTGGCTGGTCAAACTGAAACTACATTTCCTAATGAATATTAATAAGATGCTAACAAAAAATCATGAAGATTAAAACATGAGGTAAGAAGTGAGAGTCAGGCATGGAGAACATTGTTCTGTGACTGCTTGCCCGTGGCCATTGGAGGGAGGGGGCATTTGGTTCCCCAACTCCCAGATGACCTCCTTATCGTCCTGCTTATCTTTGGCCCATTTACCTGTGCGGTGCTGCGCTGTGCTCTGCTGTGCGATTCTGACATCTTTGCAGTCTATGTTGTGTGCTTATTGTTTTTTCCCTACCTACCAGGGTAAAAGTACAGCTGACTAACCTACCTTCACAGTCAGGTCTCCCTGGATGCTTTAGTCATTGTGTGCATGTGCTATTAGGACATTTAAAAATGATTGACTCAGTTTATTTATATGCGTACACTGTAGCTGTCTTCAGTCATACCAGAAAACAACATTGACTCCCAGATGGTTGTGAGCTATCATGTGGTTTCTGGGAATTGAACTCAGGGCGTCTTAAAAAAAGCAGTCAGTGCTCTTAACCGTTGAGGCATCTCTCCAGACCTATCAGGAGATTTTAAAAGGGGAATTGCAAGTGATAAGAGTGGACCTAAGTGGGAGCTTATTAGAAAAGCTCTTTCCCCTTGACATTGTCCTTTTCTTATGGCAAAGGCAGGTAGGCTGCCTATGACCAGTGACCAGGACCACCTATGAGTGTTGGTGAACATGAGAATCCTACTCAGACATTTGTTATTTTATTAGGCAATTGCTGAGACTTTTAAGCCAAATGTGTTTAATACAAACTAATCTGAGAGTTGATGGAGAGGCCACTTTGAGTTAGGGAAAATTACACTAGCTATAAAACGTTTTTGAAATTCAATTTGTGTACACTTATAAATAGAAACTTTGCCAGGTCAAAAATCCAAGACTTAATCCTAGTGCATTAGTTTTAAACAAATAATGATACCTAAGGAATAAAAATTAAGTTGTATTACATTAATCTTAACATATATTTCTCCCCTAAAATATTATATTTTGATTTGGTGTAAACCAGTATTAATAGTTTTTAGACAAAGAATTTCTAAACCACATGTTTGAAAAAAAAATCAGTGACATAAAAATTGATAAAAAGAGAGATGGTCTTTTAAATCAAGTGTATTTTAAAAGAGCCAGGCCTATACTAATATTCCAATAATAATGTAATCATTGGTCATTTTAGTATAGTTCCAATTATGATAATTGTGCTGTATAATTGAGTATAATCTACTAAAAGTAGTCTTTTAAGACTTCTTTTTCCCACTTAATGTGGTGGTTTACACCTGTAATCTCAGCACTTGAGAGGCTGATGCAGGAGGATTGCCAAGAGTTCAAAGACAACCTTGTTTACATAGCGAGTTCCAGGTCAGCACTGGCTAAGGAGTAAGATTGTCTCAAAATGAACAATAGGAAAAACAAAATAAATTTACCAAACAGACCACCCTGGTTCATAAAATCACATTTTTTTTTTTTTTGGTTTTTCAAGGCAGGGTTTCTCTGTGTAGCTCTGGCTGTTCTGGCACTCACTCTGTAGACCAGGCTGGCCTCAAACTCAGAAATCTGCCTGCCTCTGCCTCCCAAGTGCTGGGATTAAAGGCGTGCGCCACCACCACCCGGCAATAAATTCACATTTTTATCTTACTCTCTTCCAACCCTGTTCTATCTCTAGATAGATATATATATATATATATATATATATATGTATATGTATATGTATAAAATTTTACATACATATAAAATATTATTTTATATATATACTATATAATATATACTATATATAAATATAATGGATAATGGTATAATTATACTATATAATATAAATTATATATAATATATTATATATATGATAACATTTATACCATAGTTAGCTGTATAGACTGGAAAGTTTTTACACCTAGTAACTGATTAAGTTAATACTAATCTACCATGATGAACTCATAATGCTCTTTTATTCTTTTGAGTGATGTCATTTATTTTCAAACTCAATTTTTAGCCTCATTATATTTGTATTCATTCTTCCTTGGTTTTTCAATGAGTGAATGGCATTTAAAATCAATTAAGCATTCTTTTTCAGATGTTTTCTTGTGTTGTCATAACTATACGATTAGGCTGAATAGCAAAAATTAGATTCAGTTTAAAATGACTGCAATCTATGGCTACAATAAGTTTTTAATTCATACTGGAATGAGTATATTTCATCAACTGTTTTACAAGTTCCATACATTCTTTTATGTCACATATTTTAGACAAATTAGGCATAATGATAAGTGTGTTACAAGCTTTCTTGAAGTTGATGTAGAGATGTTTGGGGACTTCACATTCATTTCCTAATACCAAATTGCCATGCACTTTCTAAACTTGGGAGAATTTTGATTGTTCAAGCCATGAAGAAATGTAATGCTGAAGCAATTATTCTTTTCCTTTCCTTTTCTTCCTTCAGTAGAAGTTAAGCAACCGAGAAAAACTTTGTTAATTCAATACTATATTATGCCAGAGGTTTAAAATACACAAAAGTCAGTAAAGTAAAGTGATGGGTCCTAGAACAAGTATAATTCAGCCATATTGTGTGTATATATTAAAGCATAAAAGTTAACACCATATGTACAAAACACTATGCAGACCCATTTGTGTCACCACTGACATATGCCTGACTCCGACAGGAGCCATGAGCTCTCATAAGAGCCCAGGATTTGAGTCCCAGCTATGAGAGAGGCTTAGGTACAGTCGTGGGAATACAGCTGCATTTCATCTATAAATTTTAAATTTCAACTAGCAAGCTGTTAGAGCTCAACTTTCATTAGGAAAACGATGTTGAGGCTTCTAATTTTTGCAATCACATATTTGTTTTCATACTAGAATTTATGGCCTATAATCTTTGCCAGTTAATGATCACTTCCTAATTTTTTTTAAATGAACAGTCTTGAGAATTTACTGGGTGTCAGGGTACCCCAGATTCATAGGTTACTCAAAAAGCAGACACCAACCAGGCAGGAGGTGGGCTGCAGTACATAGAAGTAAAGGAAGAGATGAGTAAAGCCCAGAGTGCAGGAAAGGAGACAAGTCTGTAGATAGAAGACATCCTCAGTCAACAGAAATAGATGAGCAAAAGCTCAAAGTCAGTGACATCTAACGTAGTGGATACGTGGGCTCTGAGTGGCTGTGCGGAGGTGAGAGAAAGAAGATGCCGAGGGTTATAGGTGTTATCAGGAGGCCGGATCATAAAGAGCTCTAGGGTATCGATTTTTAATTTGAGCAAACAAGAGGCATGGTCAGACCTTATGTTTAAAGGGATCACTCTTGTTTGCATGGACTTGAAGAGTACAGTGTTAAGGGTAAAGATACAGAGACTTCTTAGAGATGTTTGTAGTCTTAAAATTCATGTTGTAGGCTTGCTCCAGGAAAGTGATATAGACATATGTATTTTGGAGCAATCTTGCCAGTTGAATGAAAGAAATTTCTTTCTGGATAGGACATAGATATGTAACAGAAAGCAGTCACATGACCCTTTTGGCTTGAGCAACTGAGATGATAGTACCCGTGGTCATAGAGTTCAGCATGGATTTGGTGAGTTTGACACATAATTGGGCTATTCCAGAGGAGGCACTTTTCAGGACTTGAGAGTGTATCTGAAGCTATGAATCTGATGATAATCATTTGAGAGAAGTATATATGGAAGTGTGAGTGTCTAGAGCACACCATCCTTAAGAAGTCTGATGGGAGAGAAGGATCCAGCCAATGCTGAGACATGCTGAGACATGATCAGCAGACAGTGGTTAAGAAAGAGATGTCGGTGGGATGCTGCTCCTGCTGGACAGCACCTCCTGAGGATTGATTTGGCCAGTGAATTAGGAAATCTGGAAGTAATTTGAGAACTTACTAGATAGGAACAGCTTCAGTTGGGTGGTGGGGGCAAACATTTGACTGCAATATGCTCAAAGCTGGAGAAACAAAACATTTCATGTACAACCATTTTGATATATTTTTGTTGAGATAAGGGATCAAGAATTGAAATGATATTTGGTAAAAGCAATGAGCTCAAGAAGGTGATATGCTGGTAAGTATATCCCTTTGAGAGAAAATAGAATTCTGACTTGTGTCTTTTGTCATTAGAGTAACATGAATTCCCCCATGGAAATGGTCAATTTCTCTGAAAGCAGAGTTAAGAGAACACAGTCACACAGGCCTTTGAAATCTGCATAAGCTTTGGCTGGGTCAGCAGTTTTGTTTTCAAATGGAGTGGGGCAGCTAATTTGCATATCCCAAAGGAACCAGTCCATGAGACCTAAAACCAATGATGCAGGTAAGAAAGGTAGAGTTCTGTATTGAACCTCGCAGAGTGGAGACGAGTGTGGTCCCGTGTACAAGTGCAAATGCTGGCTTTTAAGGACAGTTTATCATTCATGTTTTTAGTAGGCAAAGCCAAAGCATGCAATGGAGATTCTTGTCCTTGAGTTGGTCATGGGAATCTCAGTGTTTCTCTGCACGGAAGAGCTAACTGCAGGATGGAGGATAGCGTAATGGGTCTAAGTGTAGTTAAGCCTCATGAGAGAACTTATTTCCTCGGCCTTATACCTTTAGCTGTAGTAGTTGACCTGTTTTCTTACATTTTCACTGACCCAGTTTTAACTTCCCTATTCATGTGTCAAATAGAAATACTTGGCATATAAATGCATCTATTGACTTACCTATATTAGTCTCCATTGCTGGTCCAGTCAGCTTAGTTCAGTGGCCAGTAATCACTGAGCACTTAGCAGGCAATATTTGTTCTATGGATCAAGGGCTTGTTATCTAAGTAGAATGGATCAGTGCACAAAAGATGAACACCTTCAACAAGTTCACTAGCACTTTGAAGATGGTGTTGAATGAGTAGCTTGTATTCACACATTCAATTTTTCCATTTGCGAGGCTATTCAATACTACTAATGACTACAGTGTGGTATGTAATGCAGATAGAATGTGAGCAAAAATGATCCTTTTGCTTATTATAAAGGTATTTTTGTTTTCTTAAGTTGTTTGCAGTCTTCATCACAAAAATGGCAGCTATACAGAGCAGGTTGAGTAAATTGCAAGGATCAACTGTTGAGAGCATTTTGTACTATCTTTGACACAAATGTTAAGTCATTAGCTCCATCATGTACTCATAAAGCATGCTCAAAATCATTTATTATCATTTAATCGCCTATTAAAATGAATTATTTTGGTAATATTTTACCATTAATTTCATAGTTAATTTCATCTTTGTGAGAAAAAGTTTACAGATTCATTGCTTTCATATACTAAAAAAGTTGCATTGTCTCATGCTGTTTCAAATAATTTGTTTGTGTTCCAAATTGTTTTTTGAATCATATATTCATCTATGTACATTGTTAAAGATTTAAACATTATAGGAGAACATAAAATGAAAGTTAAAAATTCCCTCTTTGCTCCACCTCCCAAAAGATCCCTCTAAGTCTCAGTGTTCCAAGAGAGATACGGCCAGCCATTTCTTGTGTAGAGTCAAGGAAATAGTAATGTCTATTTAACATATTCACACACACATATAGACATAGTCTTCTCTCATACATGAAAAACACTTGGAGTTTGTTCTTTGAAATAATCTGCATATATTTCTACTTTAAGAATATTTATGAAAGTCAGACAAGAAATACCTCAAATCCCAAGTTCTTTCTCCCCAACAGACCTGCGGTAGAAAAGATGGCTGTCTGTAGGTTTTTTTTTCCTTTAATAAGAATCTCATTTTATTAACTGTGTTTCAGCAAGATTCAACAACTTGTCTATATTCTTTTTATTAGTTACTGGCTCAAGTTAGATTCACACCTCTGTCACAGCCTTCTGCACTCTACACTCTATAGGTGTTCTTGCTTCTTAGAGAAATAAACCAACAGTCTTCTAAACTTTTTTTAAATATTATTTTATTTTTTACTTTTTAGTTTTTCAAGACAAGATTTCTCTGTATAACCCTGGTTGTCCTGGAACTGGACCTGTAGACCAGACTGTCCTGGAACTCACAGACATCCACCTCTGCCTCCTACGTGCATTAGAGGCATGTGCCACCAGCACCCAGCACTTTTCTCTTCTCTCCTCTCCTCTCCTCTCCTCTCCTCTCCTCTCCTCTCCTCTCCTCTCCTCTCCTCTCCTCTCCTCTCCTCTCCTCTCCTCTCCTCTCCTCTCCTC
>NW_021604569.1:4398131-4416072 GCF_004785775.1 Grammomys surdaster
TCCCCTCTTCTCCTCTCCTCTCCTTCTCTCCTCTCCTTTCCTTCTTTCCTCCTCTCCCCTCCCCTTCCTTTCCTTTTTTCCTTTTCCTTTTCCTTCTTTCCTTCCTTCCTTCCTTCCTTCCTTCCTTCCTTCTTTCCTTCCTTCCTCCCTTCCTTCTTTCCTTTCTTTTTCAAACCTCTGACATACATTACTCTTTCATTCAGGGTAATGAAAATAACATACTTTACTTCTTTTAACTTCTAAATTGTAATGCTCTTATAAGCATAGAAAATCTTACAATTCCTGTTCTCAGCCAACTTTCATGGGGCCTATTTATTTTGGAAGATGCTTTGTCTTTGGGTTAGTCAACATGAAAGTTGACCAGCAGATTCAGTCTCACATTCCTATAAGCAAAGCAGTGAGTGACTTTGGCAAGAAGGGCTGGATATTTAAAGCATTTTAAAAACAAAATATGGCAAATAATTTCTCTGTTGATTTTACACTTGGGACCCAGCTTTGTGTATGTGTCCCTTTCAGAACACAGTGTCCTCTGATTCAAAGGCAGAAAAATGATGTCTTATTTCAATAATAATTCTGTAATTTCAATGTAGCTAGAGGAGAGAAGGCAGAGTATAGTAATATGTAGTTTTACTAGTTTAAGAATTTGAGCCTTTGTGCATTGTCCCATAGATTATGGAAATCTTCTGAAGTCATTATAAGTAAATAATATATGCTTTCCCAGAAATCACACATTTGTTTTGCTTTTCATTATAGTTTTGTCTTTTGTTTTTTTGTTTGTTTGTTTGCTTTCAGATCAGACACTGGGGTATAGCCTTCTTCTTGCCATTGCACAATAATATCACCTTACTAGCTAGTGATGGAATACTCACTTGGGAATATACAAATGAAAACTGGTCCATCACTCCTCAGTGATGTGAGGAGTGCAGATAGCACCACGTCCCATGACTTGGAGAAGGTCGGCTCACTAGGTCATGTAAACAATACTTAAGGCCAGCTCACTAGGTCCCATGAACAGTAGGAAGGCCAGCTTGTTTACTGTCCCTGCATTTGTTTCTTCTCTTGATTTTTGATCTCCTTAGACTCCACCTTTCCATGAGCCACCTACTCTATGGACAATGCACCACACACCAACAGCAACACTACTCTATAGGAGTGCACCACATGTAGACAGGAAGGCTACTCTCTAGGGAGTACATCACATGCAGAGAGCAGCATTACTCTGGAGAGAGTGCACCACATGTAGACAGCAATGCTACTCTATAGAAACTGTGTCACATACAGACAACAATGCAGGGGGTGAACTTATGCATAAAAAAACTAAGCATAAAGGATCAGTCATTGGAAAAATTTAATCTAAGTTCTTTCTCCATCTCTTTCTCCTTTAATTTCTATTTAAATTAAATCCTGTAGGATTTTCAGGCATTCTGCCTAGCAGCCAGGTCCCCTTTCTCCTTCTCCATACTTCTTAATTCCACTCAAGAATACAGTTCAAGAAGTTTTATCTCTATTTTTTCTTCACAACTTAAGCCACATGGTATTGAGTATGCAAAATAAGGTCATAAATATCATAGGCTTTTGTATAGGTGTTTGCAACCCTGTAGGTATATGTACACATTTGTAAAATTTATAGATATGTGAAGTTCTATATGCCTAAGGATAGCTATGCATTTCGGTAACTCAAATATATGTTTATGTGTGCTGTGCGTTAAAGTGACTAATTTACTGATGTGACTGATTGAACACACACAGTCATTAATATATATTTACTCTTATTTTGATTATAATTAATTTTAGGAACAAATTGCAGTAGCGTTTAGCAATTTTAATTGGATCCCTCCAAAAAGTGCTGGGCTAGCATGGGTAAAGTTTCTAGGAAAACCATGCGCTCTCTCACAGGCCAACTGCAATCACTGCTAAGATTTTGTTTACAACCAGCATCTCAGTGTCCTAATTCCACTTTATCATCGAATTGCCTTAAATCCATTTTTGGATGATTGAGGGAGAGAATATTAAGATTTTTAAAAAGTGTGTGTGTTGGGGGAAGGGACTGCTGAGCCATATCTAGAGCCCCACAGAGCATTACCAAACAAATCTTTGCAAATATTTTGAGCAGCATAAATAACAAGGTCCTAGTTGAAGCAAGTGTGTACTTGATTCAAAGAATTAAGAGTCCATCTCCCGTTTCCCTTTTTGTTGTTTTCTCAATGTGGAGGAAGCAAAAGGGATGGAAGGAGAACATGATGACTATAGATGGAGAGATCCTCTCCATCACCTTAGGTGCCTTGCTATTATCTGCCTCAGTTCAACTGTATGATGTTGTGACTATACTAAAAACAAATACTATATTATATGATAGTTACTTTTAAGATATATGTATTAACTAATAAATGCTGCATAATGCTTTCTACTCACTGCGAGAGTCTGCATTGCCTACTTTCACAGTCAAAATATTGACAACCTGACCTAAAAAGTCAACATTCAAGAAAATCTTGAACTGTACAATTAAACAAGGAGGAAAAAAAAGTGTTGAGCCATCTCTAATTTAAAATATCATAAAGATCTCTTAACAAGTTAGCCAATATGATTATATTCTTCAAGTATAACAAAAATAAAATAAAACAAAAAGCCCACACAAGCAAAAAACAAGCAAAACAACCTAAAACACAAACCCTCCAAACTATGGAGAGGCCCTCTAAGGGACCTTAACAATTGATGCTTTTCTCATGAGCCAGCAAAGATCACAGAGAGTTAATCCCAGTAGACAAAGGCTCAGTGTTTGATGGTCTTAGACTGGAAGGTTCTTAGATGCACATCCTCCTTGCATAACCTGATGTGAACAACTGCAAGGAATTCACATTCAACAAGTGGCTAAGAGTAAGCTTATATGTTGACCCTTATATGTGGCTTTTGAAGTGGAAGTATTTGGACAGGAACTTTACAGGAGGCATGAATTGTTTCAGCACTCCCCTTTCCATCACAACTGCCTGATATTGGACAGATGTTGTTCTCAATATTAGAAGTATCTTCATCTTATGAATTATAAAAAGTTCTTGAAAAAAATGAAATTTTGCAGGTAAAAGGACCCATCTCAGAACCATTGTATTTTGTTATTTTTTTCATGTTAAAACTTTAGTATACCAAATTCTATATGCGCATATTATTTTGCATAAAGTAACACATTTCTATATTTTTATATTCTAATGTTAATGCATATGTGTACATTTACATCTTAGTTTTATAAAACCAAGATACATGTTAAATGTATATGTGTACAGAACTGGTCTGTGTTTGATTGTCTAAATGCATTACAATTAGGTTAGCCAGCTAAATGTAATTTTAACTAAGTAAGTTTACATTGACTTCATTAAAAATTTTTATTAGCTTTGTCTTAATCATGATTTTGGTGATCTATAACCTTCATTCCTCCATTATCCTGATTAACTAAATATTGATGTATATTATTAGGAAACTTCACAGAATGCAGCTTTGAAAATGAACTTTGAAGGTAAAGTAAAAGTCAAAATATCTGGATTCTATTTCTAGCCTCTGGACATAGATTTGTGAATTAATAAAAACCAGCTTTATACTAAATATACAGTAAATGTAGTAAACATGGCTGATGGTATATGGCTGTTGATTTGTTTTCTAAATTTGTTATATGTTTTTAAAGACCCATAGAGACATGCTGAGTAACAATAGCTCACAAAACATTTACAAGAAATACAGCAAAATTTGCAACCATCAGTGTAACTGGGGAAACATATTTAATGACTCTGTTTCTTTATGCTAATGAAAGGGAAAACTATGTTCTCAAGAAATAGTAATTTCATGTCTGTTTTGCTATTTCGCATTTTTTTTTTCGAATTAGAGCGATGTCTACCCTATGCTGTCATTCTGACTCAACTGTGGTTTCCAGACCTCACTTCCATCTTAAAGCTCTTTCAGCACCCTGATTCCCTCACCCCCATTCTCAAACAGCTGTGTCTTTTTAGTGTTGCGTTTTCTTGTAGGAATTTCCTTCCTACAGTTCAGTGAAGTCTGAAGCCCTGACAGTAGGTTGCCCTGGGTTTTCTGTCAACTTTTTATAGCTTCTCACAGTAGTTACTTTTTCTCTAGATGACACTGAAGGGTAAATGCCCAGGAAGTGTCTCATGTCCTTACACAGTGTTTCCTCTATAGACTACTGCCACAGTTACTTAACTTTACAGTTGTGCTGAATTTGGTTCTTGGATGTCTCCTTCTGTATCATTCTACATGTGCAACCTATATTTGCACATATGCGCTCTGTTTACATGCATGTGTACACAGAGATGGGGTCCAGTTTAACTTATAAAAGGACAACAGGGTCCTGTGACAATGATGAGGCTCTAGTTTTGCTTAGAATAGGATTTTCTCTTCTTTTTATATACTTATTCTATTTATTTACTCTTTTCATGGCTATTTGGTTTGTTTTCCACTGATAAGCTACATATCAATGCTAACTGTATGAGCAAATCATTAAAAAAAGTTTAAATTGTATGTTTAGAACATAAAAAAATGGTTATAATGATTTCCAAATCATTCTTTCTCTATGAGCTTTAGTAAGTATAACAACAGAATTTTGGGATATATATATCCCCCATATATATATGCATATATATTTTTTCAAGTCACTGATTCATAATATAGATTGTAATTTAATAGAAAACTTAATTTTGTTAGAGATATACTGAATATATGATAGATGTCCTGAAGACAAATGTTGTGTACTGAAAGCAGACTCCTAGTTTAGCAAAGATTAAGACAGAGCCAACTCCCCTGCCCCTTAGTGGCGAGCTGAGAGGATTAGAGGGGTGTATCCACTCCTTCAGGGAAGTCTAACTTGTACAATGTAATTTACTTTGGATTTTCAATATCTTTTGGTTACTTCATCTCCTAAAAGGATAACTTGGAAAGTAAATTGCAATAGCAGCCATATCAGACCCTCCTGATGAAGAATTAGACAAACAGATCAATATAAGCTGAAGTGTGTATTTTTCTAAATCAGTATTAGCATGACAACCAAGACATGATTTATACGCTTAAAATACAGATTAATCACTAATGGAATTCTTATATCACTCTTTGCAGTTAAAATATTTAGGAGTTATAATCCCAGGTGGGGGTGTCTTATGTTGGCTGTGAACACAACATTTTAGAATTTGGTCACTCATATTACTCTGGCAAGGGGGTGTCCTGCTTGGAAAAACATTAGAATATGCAAATGTTTAGACATCACAGCTCAGAACAAATTTGGATTTACAATGTGCATTTCATCAACCCCTGTGAGTACCTGAATGTCCTTCTGATACCTGTAATATACAGTGTGGGGGTCATGTGTGCCCCCTCTCCCCATACCTTTCAGTTCTTGTCCTTTCTTCTGAGTAACAAGTCTCTAATGCAAGTGTCTGTTAGGAACTGTACTGAGAATCCTAGCCATTTAGCATACAGCACTGAACAGCCAGCCATTAAGATGACTTTTTTTCCTGATTCAGAGGCAATTTAAATTGGTACCCTGGAGGTAAAAGAATATAGTTCACCACCCAGTGCCCAGGCTGAAGGGTCTTTTTTAAAAAAAAAAAATAACCACAAGAACAGGATTTTCTTTCTCAAAGTTTGGGAATGCAATTACTATGAGAACACTTACTTAGTTTAATTGCTTATAAAATTATACCATTTAAAATAATATTATTTGATGATTTTTGTCAATGAATTTTAAATATTGAGTTCTGAAAATTATGTGTGTGTGTGTGTATGTGTGTGTGTGTCTGTGTGTGTGTTTGGTGTATGTGTTTGTATATGTGGTGTGTGTGTGTCTGTCTGTCTGTCTGTGTGTTGGGGCTTATTGTAGTACAATAGATAGTGAGTTTCCATGTAGATAAGAAGAACGTGGAATTAGAGTATTCAGGCCAACATCTTCGCTACTGAAGCAGAGAGATTCGCTTCCGATGTGATTTTCAGGTTGATGTATGGTGGTTATAGCAGGCTTCTGTTTCACTTTCTGGGCACTGTATGTTTTCTTAGTCTCACTGCTTCTCACTTTTATAAGTTGAAAATTCAGCCTCTCCCCAACTGTATGCACACTTGACTGAAGATCTCAGTCAGCAGAGTCTGTCTGCAGGTTAGGCTTTGCTCGGGCACACAGGCCGACAGGGCCACGGGCACACAGGCAGATGGGGCCACAGGCACACAGGCAGACAGGACCTAGTAGTCATGGAGTTCTCTTCTAGCTTTCAGAATCCATGATTTTATAAATTTTGAAAGTGAAAGCATTTCCTTTAGCCATCTAATAATGAAGAGGAGTTAGAAGAATTTCACTCTTAATTTGTAAGATTCACTTTCAGAAATAATTCTAAGTCTTGTCTCAGCACAACTTGCACTTCCTAACATCTTGCCAGTATACCTGCACAGTTGCTTAACTAGATGTGGTCCTTCTGGATTGTTCTGTGTAGATCCCAAGTCCAAATGCTTACAATTAAATCATGCTAGTATTAGAAACTGGACTGATAAAATAAATGACAGTATCTTGTAGGTTGTGGTTTGAGTTCTGCGATTACAACTGTAGTTGCTACAAATTACCTGAAACCCTTTTTATATTGCATTTCTTAGAGCAGCATTTTACAATTGCTCTAATATGAAATTCTATACAAAGATTGTTTGATATTAATAGCAATCATTAACAACTTGATAGATTCTTGTTAAGTATATTTGCAATACATTTAATCTTATTAAACTCAGCCTTGAGTTGTTTCTTCCAAATATTAAAGGTCTTTATGAAGCTAGCAATATAAAGAAGAGATTTCAACCATTTTCGGCCAAAAATTAGGTTTAGCTTAATGGATCAATTTTTTTCTTATTAAACTGCATCTGACCAGTGCCAAGTAATACATTCAGCATTGATCTTTGTCTCACCCTGCTGTAGCTTGCTTTCTCTTTATGTACATGAAAAATAAGGTGCTGGGAATGAAAACAATGCCTGTATAATACAAATATAGAATTTTTCTCAGACTTCCACTCGGTTCATCATTTCACTGTTATTAATGCCTTGCCTGCTGCTTTTTCAGAAATGTGTTTTTAAAAAGCACATTTATTTCCATAAAGAATGTTTTTTTCTGGTGTAATTATAAAAAACATACACTATGTACTGGAGTACATCAATTGTTTCAGGGGCATGAACAAAATATATGAGTCCTGTTCGTGTGTGCAAACAGCCTATTGAAAATATGGAGCCCTCAAGGGACCTGACCCGTTACCACCAGGGATCCGAAGGCTGCTAGTAAGGACTGGGGCTCCATTTTGGACTTTTATTTTTCTTTCAGTAAAAAAATAGAATGATAAATGAAAAAATGGGGGCATGCTTTAGTGGAGATGGTGCATGTGCTCACAGGAGAGTTGAAGTGATGACATTGCTTTGTGGCTCTGTCCCTAGGATGCTGACGGTCACAGAAGTAGCCCGTAAGCCTTTGTATGTTTTCTTGCCTTGACCTCGTCTCTGGAATAGTCTTCTAGCTCTTCAGGAAGAGTTCTTACTGTTGCTTCAGCTTGTAACGTCCCTCTGCTTGAGACCTTTCAATGGCTCTTCACTTTACCTACAGAATTAATACTCTATGCCTGGCATTGAAAACGATGGTCATCTCTGGGCTTCAGTTGGTCTTTGACCCCATACCTTAGGTGTTTCCTTCATCAGAGTTTCCACTGACCCCTGTTCAAACTAGCCTTCCTTCCTCTTTCTCTTTCCTGTCCATCCAATTCCTCCTAGTCCTTCAAGCCTTGATTTTGTATTGTCACATTGCTCTGAAAGATCATTTTCTACTCTGCAGAAAATGGGCTTTGGGTGCAAAGACTAGGATTTGAAGTTCAGCAAATTTGTTGGAATGTATGAGAGACTACCTCTGTGACCTTGGACAATTCAGTTAACCCCAATTTGGTAGCCTTGTGTTTTACAGCATATTGTAATATAATTTTATGTGATGAGACTGTAATGTTAATTCTTCATGGTTGTGAGAATCTCTCTCTCTCTCTCTCACACACACACACACACACACACACACACACACACACACACGCAGATATGTCACATATATATGTCATACAGTTGGCATCTCTTAATTAATGATTTTTTCCTGTTTGCAATTTGTGTATTGTCAGACAGTTCTCCTTTCTCCTCATAAAATAAGACAAGCAGATATTGGAAACTTGTGCACCTCTTTGCTTTAATCAAATCATTAAATTATCTGGATAAAAATGTTTCTTTAAAGGAAATCTGCTTGGTGCAGATTTGCATCTTGGGATTCTTCTTCTTCCATTCCCTGCACATTTGTCTTTACTTCTACCAGTAAATAAATGAAAACATATCTACACAACACAATGCAAAGTGTATTTGAGTTGAGCAGTTGATAAATTATTTAGGAAGCTGGATGGAATGATGGAAGCCCTTCTAGAGTCGTCGAATGCAGCAGCAGCTGGATCCTTGTCCATCCTGGCTCACGCATACTCATGTGAGCTGGCAGACCACACAGTCCTTCCACAGACGCAGACTGGGCTTTCCTCAACTTGGTTTATGAGCATTGATGTGTCTTATCAAGACCCACTTCCCAGTGTGATAAAGACATCTCCTGATCCTCTTTTCTACCAGTAAAGTAGAAAAAGAGAGTTTATACCTGGTAACACACAAAGAAAGAATATGCTCTTTTCAACGCATTTACAGTCCTTTTTTTGAAACTGGTTTCTCTGTGTAGTCCTAACTGTTTTGGAACTCACTTTGTCAACAAGGCTGTCTTCGAACTCAGAGATCTGTCTGTCTCTGACTCCCAAGTGCTGGCATTAAAGGTGTGTGCTGCCAATGCTTGGTGGCATTCTGAAAAAGTGGCCAAAACCAAACATATTGTGTGTTATCTTTTACAATTAGGGAAGCTCATGGCGAGGATGACTGAATCTAGAACCCAGAAGAAGACCCCAGTGAGAGTTTGTTCCAAATCCTGATTTTGTACATGAAAAGATCAGGCTTAGTAGCTGTCCTGATTCCAACGATATTACTCTTATTAATAAAACTCATTCTCTTATTTCCTAATTAAGAACTGATGCTTCACTGGGTTGTGAGTAGTGAGTGCCCTTAAAACTCAGCACCCAGGAGGAAGAGGCAGGCAGATCTCTGACTTCGAGGCCAACAGGATACCCAGGGCCACACAGACAAACCCTGTCTCAAAAAAACCAAAACAATAAAACAAAACTGACTCTTCTTCTGAGTCTATATGCTACTCACACACTGATAACTGTTCCAGATAGTGTGTATTTAAAGACGATTATATTTCTACTAAGTTATTTGTGTGAAGTGATAACATAAAGTAGTTGATCTGTGTATTTAAACTGTCCATTGAGGGAAGGAGTACATGAAAGAAAGAGAGAAATGGAGCTATGCTTGAAGCTGTTGGCTACACTGAGCATTTCAAAAACCTACAGTGTCAGCATCACCAGGCAGCTTGTGAGAGAGTGGAAGACCTGCCCCTGCCCAGTCCAACCAGACCTCAAAATTTTATGGCTTGTTGCATGTGAAAACTGAGACACACAGCTGCTTGCCTGCCAGTGGATGCTTTCCTTTGTGCATTTCCCATCAAGCCTTTCCCCAGTGCAAAGATGACGTCAGTAACTAGTTGTCAAGATTTTGCTCTATGGAGAAGTGGAACCGGGTATTTAGCTTTTATAAATTTCTCTCTGAAATACCTGAATATTTTGCTTTATGAGGAATATTTCTCCTGGAATTACTAAATCTGCTTTAGAAACTGTTTTTCTGTGGCAGATGTCAAGAGCTTGTAGTGTAAAAGGCGAATGAGCTATTGTATAACTGCAGGCATATGGTGGAAGGATCCCCCTGTGGAGGGGGAAGGATATCATCTTTGCCTTCATGTGCGAATAGGCTTTAATCTTTAGGCTCAATCTCAATTTTTGAGATTATAGCATGATAAACTTCAAAGAGAATCAATTTTGTCTGACAATTTAGAACCAAATGCAGGCAAAATGGAATAAAACACGTATTTGCATGTAAGCAAAGGATAGGCATGGACAAAACATTTATAATTCAATGAAATGCAGACATGTTATTAGACTTTAAAGCATTGAACATGCCCAGTGTTTGTATAGCAGTTCTAGAAGGGATGGGGTAACCGCATCTCATCAGTTAGACAGCAGTCACACTGATCACAGAAGAGCAAGTTAATGGAAGACTGATATTTTTGTGCCTCTAACTTTGTTGTTCCCTTAAATTTCTACAAGGCTATTTGAGTTCAGATGAAGAGAGAGAGGCAAGACTTGACCTGTGTGTATGTCAGGAGATGTTTAGGACTTAAGTCAATGAATAAGAAATTTGAAAGGCTTGAGGGGCTACTTAAGTATATTGACTCTTGGAATGCCTTTTTAAAAATGGTAATTTTAAACCCAAAATGTAGCATAGACTCTAACGATAGGCTCATGAAATGTTTTCTGCCTGATGCACTTTGGGGAAAGTGTTTCAGAGGAACATATCCATGTCCAAAAAGTGGAAGACACAGAATGAACCAGAGAATACATAGCTATCTATATGGAAAGAAAACTTAAATACCCTATCACCATTCCACTCTGGGAATTACCAGAGGCAAAGGCCTTGTAAACCCAGACCACTGACTTTGTTGCCACTATGATGAAGAACATGGCAAACTCTGTCCCTGCAAGTCTTCTTGCCATGTGGATCATTCTTAGGACTTAGAGACTAATGGATTACCCAGCTTTTCCCTCTGTTTCTAATTTGGAGGTAGGGGAAGCAAGTTTAAAAATAAACTCTGGCTCTGAAAGTAAGCTGACAGATTTCTCGTGAACATGATGGTGACTGTTTATTTTATATAAAAAATGAAATAACAGTGTTAGAAATGAGAAATATTTTCAGGAGAAATAGAAGAGAAGCTGTGTGTTTGAAGCAGGCAGTGCTGCCTTTGTAAATGGTGTATTTGCATGGGTTGGTTTTTCTCTCATATGTATGCGGGCAGTAGTATTTGTGAGTTACCAAAATTTAATTTAATGTGTGGAATTTCGAGCCTTGGCCCCTCATCCCACCTTCATAATATTCCAAAATTAATTTCAGAGTTCTCATGTTTTCTTCATTTAAAAATTATGTAGCACTTAGAAGTATTATCAGGCAAGTGTGGCTAAAACATAACAATCCTGAAAATGTACAGGAATGTGTAGACTAAGGAAATAAATTAAGGAATGTGCTTCAGATGTGCAGGGACAACAAGGTCCCCAACAATCCCTAGCCGAGAAAACTCTGTCCTTTCAAATCCCACAGGACAGACCCTGCCTCTTTCATTCATCATGGTCTCAGGAGCTCCGAATTTTAAGCTAGTGTGTATGTGTCTCTCTGCTCACAATAGAACAAGTGAATCAATGAGAGATGAATAGTTTGGGAAGACGTCAACTGCTTCTGCACCGACTTTCATTACACACAGGCCATAGATACATCAAGGTCAAGAGTTACTTATAGACACAGCAGTTTGGGTCCCTGAGAAGCTTTCTCCTGAGTGGCGTGCTCTTGCAATGTGTTTGCAAACACACAGCCATTTAGACTGACAAAAGCAATCCACTTTACTAATAGATTTGCAGTAGTAGAAGAAATGCTCAAATTCAGGATTCAGATGCAGAGGCAAAAGGAGGAGCGCGAATTGAAAATGCAAAACCTAGCCCAACGGAACCTCACAAAGCAACTTGGATGACTCTTTCAGTCTTTGCTCCCGTTGGATTTTTTTCTCATTCTATTACATTTACTGCTCTCTCTGGTGAAATCCCAAATTACCACTTCAATTTATCAGGCTGGCACGGTCTCCTAGAACAGCTCCTAATCCCAGTGTCAGCCCTACTCTACAAGCACTGTTCCTGCTTTAACTTGGTTCCGAGTTGCCCTGGATACAGCTCCCTACCCAACTCTGGCCCTCACAGGGGGCGCCTACAGCCCGCAGGCAATGCAAATGAGTACAGGAAATATTACATTAATTTCTAGGCACTTCAAATAATAGTTAGAACGAATCCCCAACTAAATTGGTAGGGAGCAGTTAGGTGACTGCCTTTCCACTCCTGGGTAGGGTCCCTCCCTGCTGATTGACAGGCGATCAGCATCTGAGCAGGGCAACAGGCAGAACTGAAATACAGCATTCATTCCCACCAGCATAGCTCTTCCTTCAGCAAGGAAGAACATCACGGTTGTCACTTGGGTGTATCTACTCTTAAAAATCTGCCCTTTATTTTACATACTAACATGTATAGGTAAGCTAGAATGTACTCATGTCTTGTATGCCTGCAAATATGTGCATATATACATGGATATATACACAGCTATCTTGCTAGAGCCATATTTTTTATTATATTTTGGGTTAAGAAGGACTTGTTGAATAGCAGCCATGTTATGAGCACACTCTGCCTATCCAAATTTTTTCACCACGAAATCTTATCCCTCTGCCTCCATACAATAGACATTGTGTTTATTGAGACCACCATGCTTTTCCTTGTCATACAAGAGAATATGGTCTAATATCATTTCCGTCAGGATGAAATGCTCAAAGATAACCTGTTACTCTCTATCTGTGAGTTCCTGAACAAAAGTCTGAACTCTCTTTTCTTTATATATATACATATACATATACATATACATATACATATACATATACATGGTCAACAGTGATAATAATGTGCAATTATGAATTATCAAGATTAAATGAGATAGTACAGTATTATCCTGGGTAACAAATATGGACTGTCATCTGTGATTTTTTAATGATCTTTTCAGTAAACAGTAAAATGTACTATATGATCAGTAATAAAACAGAAGCTGGGAGCACCAGTCAATGAATGGAATAAGTGAGGCTAGGGTTCTCTTTGCTGGTCTTCCTGATGTAGAAGCCCTTGTCTTTAGTCACAGAGTCACCAACTCTTGCCTTTGCCTGTTTATCAGGGTTACCAGTGTACTGCTTCAAGACCCTACCGGCTATAGTGGTCCGGGCAGTGCGGGGGTTAGATTACATACTACAGGTGTAGAGACTGATTCATTTGTTAGTGCACCCGGATGTGACTGAACAGTTGCTAAGTGATCGGAAAATATTTCTCTAAAAGCCTGCTACGAAATGCTTGTGTTCGGTGGCTGTCTTTACCAAGCTCCCTCTCCCGAAAATGTCACTCATCTGCTTTCTTGATTATTTAGATTGTTTCCTAACTATATATGGCACTGCCAGAGAAACTGTAAGTTGTCCCATTTTCTTATTTCTGTTTAATTTCTCTTACACATCAAGAAGCCATGAATAGTCATATCCACAGCAGAGATTCTGTCTATGAACTAGTTGGAAAAAAACAAAACAAAACCAAAGGAACCATTTACCTTTTGACCCGATGGTGTTTTGCTTTGAACTGTGATGGTTGAGTCTGAGGTTTTGAGTGTCCGCTTGTTTGCCTGTGTTGTGTTCTTGCTGTTTTTGCAGCAGTTGTTGCTGCTAACCCGACTGTGTCTCACTGAGCCTTTTCCCTGGGACTTCAGTGACACTCCCGTGTCCTGTGCTTCCTCTCCATTGTCAAGCAGCATCATGTAGCATTTCCTTCCTTGAGTCCTTAACCAATGATTTCTCGGGGTTCCCTCTTTGCCAATAAAATCAATCTGGTCCTCATTTCAGCTGATGGCTACTGTCATTCATATCTGTGACTAGCCCTACCACACTTTGCATGTTGTTCCCCAAATTTCAAACTTAGGTGCTTTCTGATCACAACACCCCTGTCTCAGCTAGCCTCCAGTCTCTCATCAAGTACAAAGCTGCACTGACTCCTACTGTGTGTTAGCTGACAGTTGTGATGGATACCAGAGGTGAATCAGCTGAGTGGAAGAAGGGTTGTTTTGGCTCATGGTCTCATGGTCTGTCCCTGTGGTCAGCTGTCTCTATTGTTTTTGGTCCCGTGGCAAGCAGAACATTATGGTCGGGCACATGAGGAAGAGAAGGATGCTTACCTCATGATGGCCACCAACCAACCAGGGCCACAGAATTGGAGTATCAAATCCATTTAAGGGCATCTTCCCAGCCACCTCACTTCTACTAAGCTCCATCTCCGACTGATTCTACCACTTTTAATATCTCTACATGTTGGGGTTTCAGTCTTAACACAAGGATGCTTCAGGGACATTCAAGATAATGCTGTAACATGGTCTGCCTTCATATTTCCTTCCCTTTCTTTCTTAGATCTCTAAGTGGATGGTACTGTTATTCACCTTTCATTACAAAAAGTCATGGGGATCAAGTTTGTCCTCTCTGCCAAGCATCCTAAATGTCCACTGAGCTTGTCTTCTGTATGCCGAGAACGGCACTGAGTTTTTCTTCTTACTCTTTCTTCCTTGTATAATCACAATAGATTTCCAAGTGGTTGACTAGTCTCCGTTCTCACTCCTGTAACCAATACCCTGAATTGTCTTCAGAGGACCTTGCTGATTTGGTATTTGATTGTGCCTCTCCTGCAGTAAATAGTGTCTAGTGGCCAGCACACAGCCAAGCACTGGGACAGAAACACAGCACAGAATGTCTCTTAAAGTCTTCTTCCTGCCTGTTTTCAGGCTCACTTGCTTCTTATTTGAACATAAAACATACCCCACAAGAGATACTTGGTCTCCAGGTAATTTTGAAAAATTTCAAAACTTTGGTGCACTGGGATCAGACAAAGCCACCTCTTCATTCTTGTCTAGGGTTTGCTGCTTCCTCATCTGCCGGGATGTGAGTAGCTCCACCACATGTTCTTGCCATCATGGACTCTTGAAACCCTGGACCAAAATAAACTTTGCCTTTTTAAAGTGCCTTTTGTCATGTCTTCTTGTCATGTTACTAGCGAAAAGAGGGGGAGGGGAGATGGAGAGGGTCAGGGAGAGGGTCAGGGAGAGGGACAGGGAGAGAAAGAAGGAGTTCTTTCCAAGAAATCGTGTTCTGTTCTTCAGGCAGGGTCTTTCCTGTTCTCACACATGTTTCTGAGTGGTAGATATCAGGGTGGGCATTAAGCAGGATGTCTCAAGCTCCAAACCCAGGTTAGATGTGACCTGAGAGGCATTACTTTTGCTCTAGGGGTCATAAGTCTCTCATCTATAAAGGAAGAATATTATAGTAGCATGCTTGCAGGACAGTTGAGTGGATAAAGAAAAGACTAGAGCACATGCTTCAATATGGAGTAGCTGCTCTTACCTTGTATTAGTTAACTGTCCTTCCCCTACTCACTGATGTAGTTAACACCTACTGCTTTAAAGCCTTGATCTTGTATAGTCCAGCAGCAGTAGCCTTTCCCTCTTCCCTACTGCTCCCAAGCATTTCTCTATGGCTGAGCTCAACTGAATTTTGTGCAGTTGCATGCTCGGTTTGAGCTCTTTTATTCGAGTCTTCCATAGTTGCAGTGCAAGGTTCCACTGTAATTGTTGGGAAGTTTAAGAATTCACGTTGGCATCTAAATGACAGACAGGAGCTGGAGCTTCAGAATCTAATTCTAAACAGACTAATGATTCAAAGGTTTAAGAAATGTGGGTTTTGGATGAGCGAGGGAGGTTCAGCTTTAGTTGAAAGTTTCATTTCTAGAGCGTATATGGCATCTGTGGAAGGTACTCGTGATATCAATATGTACAAAACAAAGTCACAACTGAGCAAAGTTACAAGCTAGGAAAAGAGAATGTGAGTTTTGAATTCAGGCAGACAAGTGGAATCTAGCTACATAAAAATAATAAGAAAATCCTCCATTTATAATGTACATGTTTGAGTTGGAAGGCTTTTTTCTTCTAAAGTATGGGAAGTTTTGTGTATCTACCTAAATCTTCAGAATATATGGGAATTAATTATCCCGTAACCCATAAGTCAGTGAAATAAGTATGTGAGATCTGGGAAACAGGTCAGTAGAGTACACTGCATGCACGTGTGGATAGTCACTTCTGCATCATACATTGCCCTTCGGTGTGTGTGAGAATCATACCAGGATGATTTTCACTATTCAAATGAGGGAAAAAATTATTCTAGAACACAGAATTTCTATTTTCCATGCAGCATTTTAAATTTGGAATCTTGTCAAAATTGTCAGATATATTTTCCTTTTTTGGTTTTAAAGACTTTAAATTTCTAAATGACATTATAATTAGAGAAAAGTATCTAAGACGAAGAGATGAAGAGATTTAATGAACTTTTGTGAGTGAACAGAGCAGCATTTATTCTGGTCAAGAAACCAGCATTGTCAACATTCCAGGACTTCCCTCTGCTTCCTTAGCGTGGTCATTTAGCTCCTGGCCAAGGAAGGGCCATCACCCTCATGTTAGTTTTATTTTCAGTTTAATTTTGAATCCTACAGTATCCACGGAAGCATACTAAGTTGTTTTAAAGGAAAAGCTCTTAGTGATTTACTAGGGAACAAGAAAACATTGTTTGGGGATAAGCATATCTAGGACTTTTTGAATTGGTTTAGAGGGCACTAATAGGGATTTTTGCAGTAGGAAAGAAACTGAGATCAGCATCCACACAACCAGAAAACATGGGAATTTGTAGCCGAGAAGGAGAAGCAAGAGTAAAGGGTTGACATCAATGGGCAAAGTACTACCAGGATCGAACTTCAGGGCTCAGAGAGATTCTTTCTAATCTTGATAGGATTCTTGTGAAGTAGGACCAGGGTAAAAGAGTACTAGGGTTGGGGGAGAGGAGGAACCGTGTCAGCTAGTGAAGATGGTTAAAATGTCATAGCACATCTTAGCAGGGACAACGTAGAGACAACATGGAGTCCTGATGTCAGGCTGTTGGGAAAAGAGGTCGGGGAGTCTGATTAAAACTAGGTTAAGGAGATAATCATTATTCCTCCAAGAATTGTTATGCTACCTGCCAACAGTTGACATGTTTGCTTTTAATCATAAAGCCATACTAACTTCATAAGTAAGAATTAGCTGGTCCAGGTGGCTCATAATCTCAGTTACTTGGGAGTCTGAGCAGGAGGGCAGCCTGTTGCAAGGATAATTCAAGAACAGAATGGGATACAGAGTGAGACCCTGTTTCAAAACTGAGACCCAAGAACAGCAACAACAAAAAAATATGGGATTCATACAAAAAATAACAAATATTCTAGAGTAAGGCTCATGCTGCTGGTTGGTCAGGAGTCATTAGTATTCGGAAAGAAGTGCTTGTGCATTGTAGGTGATATGTGAGTACAGTGACAGCAGTTTCCAGTGACCACACTAACAGTGCAAGGACCTTGTAGGTGCACTTTGGAAGTGATTTTTCTGAGACTGCCAACAGGTGGAGAAAATACTGTGCTTTCCTCCTGTAGGCAATCCATGAGCTAATGGAGTCATTAGTTCTTACCCATATAAAGAAGTGAGTGCACAGAGCCCACACTGGAGGCCAGGAGCACAGGGATAGGGACTGTCCAGTCACCCAAATTCTTCCAGCTTGGATCTCCTGCTCTGGTGTGAAATAGACTATTTAGGAGCCATCTTTTCACTTTTCATAGCTAGGAAGAGACCCCCTTCTTCCTCTGTCAGGTGGGCACAACAAACATTACTACTTTGAATTCAATTGAGACCAAATATATATATATATATATATATGGAAAGAGGAATAAAGATGAAGGGAGGAGAGAAGGAAGGAACTGAAGTTCAACAATCCAAAGTTAGAGAATCAATTCATAGTGGACATTGGCTTGAATTTTTATTTATGTTTTAAAATTTTTAAATTACATTTATTTGTCAGTCTCTTTCTCTCCTTCCCTCCCTTCCCTCCTCCCCTCCCCTCTCCTCCCCTCCCCTTCCCTCCTCTTCCCTTCCCATCCCCTTCCCTTCCCCTCCCCTCCCCTCCCTTCCCCTTCCCTCCCCTCTCTTCCCCTCCCCTCCCCCTCCTCTCCCCTCTCTCCTCCTCCTCCTTCTCCT
>NW_021604569.1:4416172-4424365 GCF_004785775.1 Grammomys surdaster
CTCTCTCTCTCTCTCTCTCTCTCTCTCTCTCTCTCTCTCTCTCTCTCTCAGTACATGCAAGACATGCAAGCATTATGTGTAACTGCAATGTGGAAGTCAGAAAACAACTTGTGGGAATCAATGTTTTCTTTCTACCATGTGAGCCTGGGGGATTGAACTCAGGTACTAGAGTTGGTGATAGGTGTCTGTGCCCACTGAGCCATCTTGCTGGTCGGTTTTATCGGTTTTATTGAGATAGATCTAAGTGTATAGCCCAGGTTGGCCTTGAACTTACCTTCTCCCTAAAGGGAGAAGGGAAAGAGGTTGTTGAAGGATCCTGAGACCACCTCTTTTCCTACTATAACCACCACTGCTCCATAAACCTTTCCTTCGACTGCAGGGAAATTTACAACAAAGATGAGGATGAGGCTTGGAGCAGTGGCCCCACTGTCAGAAGACAGAGGAGGAAGAGGGAAGATTCCTGGAGGTAAAAAGTGTGAAAAGCAACAGACAGGAGCCTTAAATATCACACAAAGCACACCTATTAAACAAGATTATATCAAGGCAGAAACTACATCATGTTTTTAAACACTGTTTTTTTGTTTGTTTGTTTTCCTTTTTTAATTTTTTTATTGGATATCTTATTTAGATTTCCGATGTTATCCCCTTTCCCCATTTCACTTTCCCCCAGAAACCCCTATCCCATTCCCCCTCCTCCTGCTTCTATGAGGATGTGCCCTCAACCCACCCACCCACTCCCGCCTCCCCGCCCTCAAATTCCCTCACACAACACTGTCCTCTTTTTTGGAGCTGGGGATGCAGCCCAGGGCCTGTGCACCTAAATCTCCATTCTACAGCTAAGCTTCATCTTCAACCGCTTGACTTGAAAAAAACCTAAAACGGCAATGGACTACAGAAACTTACAGAAAATGAACTATTCTATTTGGCTTCTGGGCCAGTAGGATAAAAATATCATTTTTTTCTGTTTGAGCATTTTTTTCTCATCCAGTATTATTTTTAATTGTAAAATATTTAGAGAAACCATTTCGCTCTAGTTCTTCTAAGTACTTGAAGACTGGAAGTATCTGTGTTCAATCCAGTTTTCAAACACCTTCTTGGTTCCCCTGCCTAACGTGTCTCAAGGAAACACACAAAGTCTTTTTATGGGTGTTTAAGAAAATTTTTCATTAAAAAACAAAAAACAATGTCGTATGCCTCATTGAACTATCAAGATGGAAAGGAAGGAAGCAATGTAACCACGACATTACAGGCTAGAGCACTTCTGCAAAGTTCAGGAATCTCCGCATAGCAGCAAAAGACATTCTATGTGTTGTCATGCAGAGTTGGGACATGCAGTGACAATGTCTGCCCAGTGCTATTCCTCTTAAATATTTACAATTACAGATACTCTTCAAGGCAGGGTCCTACCAGGTAGGTCTTTGTTTCAGAGTTCCAGCTCTTTACTTTCATATCCATTCAAACTATTTTGAGATTTTTATATGCTTAGACTCAATCATAAAATTGAATTCAGATATAACCTTTTGCAGTGTGTGAGCTAATGAAATCACCCCAAAGGTCATTTACTTAAGCAATAAGCACTTCAAATTGATCATGATCAGTTAAACCATCAACTCCGGGTAATGATTTTTTTTCCCTCTCTCTTTTTTTCTTTTTCATACTTACTCACGTATCAGACTCAGAAGATCAGTAGTCCCTGGTGTTTAGTATCCAATTTTCTACCAATCAGAATATAAGACATGCTCTCTTAGATTTATGATACTTTAAGATGAGTTTTATTTTGCAAGTCAAAGTGCAGGTGTCAGCTTTGTTGACATATTATTATGAGCTATGTAGGGCCTCCATTAGAAGCCCAAAAGGAGATATGCCTGCATATCTACGTTTAATACTTAGGCATTGTGGGAAAATTTGACATATGTACAGATATGGATAGAAGTACCTTTATGAAAATAAAATGAATCAATATCAATATTTTTAAGTCAATTTAGAATTATGGGTGTTTTTTCTTCTCTTTTCTTTTTCTTCTTCTTTTTCTTTTCTTTTCTTTTCTTTTTTTTTTGGCTTTTGGAGACCCAGTTTGGAACCAAAATTGTGATCCTCAGTTTCAGCTTCCAAAATGCTGAGATTATAGGAGTGAGCTACCATGCCTTACTATTTTCATTTATTTTTCTACTAACATTTGATAAGTCAAACTGTATGCAATATTGCATATATTATTTTAATTCAAATAAAATGAAAGTTAATTAGGTCTGTGACATTAAAGGGCTAAAGTTATATATTATTTTAATTAGTTATATATTATAAATTTCTTAAACATGTATAGGAATTTTGTGACAAAACTTTAACATTATGGTTATAATTGGATTTTAGTTAACCTTAAGAATAATGTGATTATTTCAGACATAATGATATAACAACATTCATCTTTAAAAAAATGTATAAAACTGATATGCTTAACTTGGGGCCAGTTCTTAGTGCACAACCTTCTCTAGAATATGATCTGTGCTTAATTTTTTTCACTTGGTTGGGTTGGAGCACTGGGGACATTAGTAACACACATATCTGAAAGCTTCTGTAGGGTCATTCCTGGAGAATATATCACTGGAGGGAAGAGCTGGCCTGCATGCAGGCTGCACCATTCCACAGGAAGGAGACTGGTTCTGAAGAGAAGGGCAGGAGCAAGTGGACTAGCACAGGCATATTCTTTGGAGCTTACTGGCTGCTGTGACATGAGCTGCATGACTCCTGTCCTCACTGCCATGATGGGCTGAAACCTGTTAGACAGTGGCCACAGGAGATCTTTTATCCCATAGGTTGCTTTTCCCAAGTGCTCTCTACAGAGATGAATGTCTAGCTGAGCAGAGAAGACAAGAGAAATCATTGGTGCACCATCTAGCCAAAGCATCCTGAGAGATGTGGTGAATGGGAATTCAGTGTCCTCCCACTCTCTCTCTCGTTGTACTTGTGTGTGTCAAGTAGCATCTGTAATTCTAAACAGAGATCAGAGGAAAAAAAGGTTAAAAGATGGTTGTGCCTCGCACTAAGCCTTACAGTAACTGTCTACAGCTCTTGCTTCTCATGCTCCAAAGTTACTCGTAGAATTGCCCACTGTTGCTTCACCAAGTACTAGTTTTGTTTATCAAAAGTCTTTCATTATTGAATGCCCCCTGTGTTTTCCTTTATATTATCCATGCAATGATATGTTTTGGTTAGATCTTGGATAATTTAATTGGGTTTACATTCCACATCTAACATATGAGCATGATTTTGGTTTTGTGTTCAAGGTACGTCCTGAACCCAACCACTTGTCCTCATTGGTTCAACTACTGTGGTCCAAGTTTTTCCACCTCAGCTAGATCACAGCTTCTTGCTTTCTCTTAGGCCCCAATCCTTGATCTCTTATTCTTAAAAAATTAATTCATGCACAACTTAGATTACCAATGAATTTGAGAAGAGGCAGACAGCAACACAGGAGAGGATGGAGGGAGGAAGGAGAATGAGGCAAACAGAGCACATACAATAATGCAAGTCAAAATAATTAAGAATATAAACACTCCTTATTTCATTTCTTCCCCTGACATCACACCGTTATGTTCTCACCTCTCTCTTTCCTCCTGCCTCCCTCCCCATTCCTGCTCCATGATTTTCTCCTCTTCTCTGTTCTATCCATAGCCACCTAGTAGTTGTTGAACACACACATGATGTCTCCTCAGGATCTGGGCCTGCAATGTTCTGTCCTCTAAAGCACGTGTTTTGTGTCTTCTAGGTTTTGCTCAGATTTGAGTTCACATGAGATGATTTTCAAACAGTAATGTTCTTCTGATTTTGCTGCTTTGAATTTTAATGAGTAGAAAGTTTTCCATCTCTAATAATTTTACTTTATGTCCCTTATTTCTCTTTCTGTCACTTTCTATCTCTTTTAGTCAAAGTAATTAAGAGAAAAACTTTCACTTGTGTTTATCCAAAAGGTGATTGTCAGTTGAGTGATTCATTAATCGCCCACCCAGCAGAGCCCCACAGGGTTAAGTTAAACTTGTTCTCATTAGAAGACCAAGTAATTGTGACAATGCAAGGGGAACTTCTCCCAGTATAGAGTAAACTTTCTGTATCCACTCATGAAGGAAGCAAGTCATTCATTGTTTTAAAAATAAAAGAATATTCAACATAAAAAGAAATCATTAGATCTAGAATTCCTAAAAGTACAACAAAACAAACTATGACTCAGAACTGTGTAGTCTAGCCATTTCTCTATCATCAAACACATTTTCTAGGTTTCATTTATAAAAACAGTAAAAGAGAAATAAAAAAAAACAAAACCACTGTTTTGTCACCTTTCGTTTTTTTCTGTTTATACACAGAGTTTGTGAGCTAGCAAAAGGTCCTGGTCAACTACTACTCTGTGTTCAGCTCCAATGCATAACACCTAGGACAAATACTAAGACAGAGAAAGTCAAGAATTCTGACAATAACTTATCCTCATTGGTCTGTGTAGCATAGGAGTTTGAGGATTATTAGTGAGAGGACAGCACACACTATCGTATGATACACCTAAGTCGACCACTTGTACATTTTGTTGTGAAGTCTTTCTGTGACACCTTAGGGAGGATTTTGACCTCTTCCAGGACTCTTTGAATAAAGTGTGTGGAATCAGGGCCCAAGGCTCCAGCAATTGTCCTGTGTTTCCCAAAAAATATCTTTGGAAACCAGTATTCTTCCTCTCTAATCTTCATAGCAAAGAGAAAACTCCTCATTTTGATTCCTTAAGAGTATATGCTCTAATTTTCTTGATGATTTAATGATTAACATGACCTGTCATTTTGATAACTATTTTAAAAAATGAAGGAGATCTTAATTTCTGCAATGCAGGGGTAAGGGTGGGACAGGACAGGGAAAAGCATCTGATATGAAAGAGCCAATGTGGACTCCCAGGCACAATTCTCTATGAGGACTTGTATGGAAGATGGCTTTAAATTAAATATTAACACAGAAAAAAATGAGGTCTGGGCTGGTTGTCACTGCACAGAGGAGACCTAAATTGGGCTGTAGCACTGGGGTCCCCAGCCCCACCAGCAGGGAGAGGAGGCAGAGGGGCTGCCTGTGGAGGGGGTGGGGTTGCAACTTCATTTTCCACTGACATATTTTGTTGGCTGATTAATAGGCTGACACTAATTTAGGTCTCAGTAGACTAGAACATTCTGTAACAGGGTAGAGAAATGGGAGGAAAAATGGGGGGAGAAACAGAATGTGGGATGTCTTGGAATTTGGGCCTAGGGAAAGCCAGGGCATTTTTTTTTAAAGATCTAACCCACTAGCAAGTTGAGAATGAAAAAGCCAGAGCCTTAAACAATTAATTTTGCTAATCACGCAATCTAAATTGTCACACTTAAGTAGCTCAGTGTTGACCTGTTTAGACAATATGCCTTAATCCACAGGGGAGTAGTTTCAGTAGATGATGTTTAAGTTAGCTAATTAATATCAAAAGCAGTGTGGAATTGACTAACAGGTAATTTAATCAAAAGATAATTAAAACTATTGGAATTTATAAATTATTATTTAATTAATATTAGTTAATATTATAATTTCCAAAGTCTAAGTTATGCTGATTAAAGGGTTTTCTCATAAATACCACTGAAAATTAATTACAAATTAGTAGAATCTACTGAAACATCCTCTTAATGGACTTCCAGCTAGTCTTGACTTTTACAATAAATAAACATTAGAACCCATACTGTATCCATCTTCCTACATTTATTAGGTAAAGAGTGAGGCCCTCAGCCCCTAGATCTTTAAGGGAATCCACACGCACAGTAGCATCTTAATAACAAACATTCTTGCCTCCTCACTGGTTTGCATAGATGTGAAGCCAAAGAGCAGTGGAGCTAGATGGAGGCTGAGGAGAGAGTCAGTCAGGTAAAGCTCTTAGATAATTTTTTATATGAGGCTTCTTAATTTGCTTTGAATGAGATTCCAGAACATAACTGGGTAGGCAGCATTTATAGAAATGCCCTAGGCCCTTACTCTGTACAATAGAACCCAAAGACAGATATCTGTGGAATCCATCATTGTTTTAAAATATTCTTTGAAAACCTGCCTATGCTGACCACGTGCAAACTTTCATGTATGTCTGTGGTTCTGGTTATTAACCGCAGGGTCTCTTGAATGCCCAATGCGCACTGAACCACTGAGTTCTTGTCATTATTCCCTAAGCAATACAACATTAAGACTCCTTATTTTGGATTTGCATTTTGGCATTGTGTTTATAGATTATAAGCAGTTTATAGGTGGTCAACACGATGTTATGTACTAGCTATATGAAAATAAAATTCTATTTTGTTTGAGGGATTTGATTTTTGTTTTCTATCTGCAAAGAATTCTAGAACTTTTCTCCCACAGACTCCAAAAAAAATGATTGTCTTTTGCTAGAGTCCCACGCTGTAAGGTGAGTCCCATGGGGACAGTGTGGAAGGATTCAGCTTACTGTGCTTGGAGAGGCTGTTAAAGCCACATGACATTTGCAGAGAGAAGGAAAAATAAAAACGTCATGGGGTGGGGTGCTGAATTTTTATTCTTTTTGTAAGATTGTATTTCATTTGCAATTATTTGCGTATCTATGTCAGTGTATGAGTATGTGCACATAATTGCAGGTGCCCTCAGAGACCAGAAGTGGGAGGTGGAGTTATGGATCCTTGTGTGTGATGTGTGTGCTGGGGGGACTGGACTCTAATCCAGTGCAAGAGAAGTCTGCACTTTTAATGGCTGGGCGGTCTTTTCAACTCCTCTTATATCTTGTTATAGGAAAGCAAGTCATTGCATTAAGCAGGCAGCAATATTTACACATTGAAATGGCAAATGCCCTCCAGAGCCTTGAAACAATGTCTAGATAATTCTTTGTTGCTACTTCTCCTAGTACTTTGTTTCTGAATGTGAACGTCCTGGAAAGTGGAAATAGAAACCAGAAAGCTGAGCTAAAGGGACAGTTCTTTGCTTATTGAGGCTCTGTGCTATTACCCTTTTCAAATAAAGAGAATATGGAGCCCCCCTCCTCTCATCCCCAGTGTATAGCATCTAGCACTTTTGAGCTTGGCCTGTAAATATAAAATGACCTTTCTGCTGGTATCGATGAGGCAGTTAGATGCTGAATGGGATGTCGTATAACCTAATACTACATGGAGAAGCCCCTGGCTGGAATGTATATACAGTAAAGACAGATTTACTGCTGCCTTGATTTTCTCTTTGAATTTCCAAGATTTATCTGAGCTTAAGGTCTCAACATTGGTTTCAGGCTGCTGGAGCGTTTTTCAGAATTCACACTACACCAGGGTCTTGGGACTAGTGCTAAATTCCCTTTGATGAACATATGCTTTTGGGCTCTCGCTCTCTAGAGGCTGTGACTAGTATGGGGGGCTATGGTCTTCATTTTGTTTCAGTAATTTACCATGGGCCAGTATCAAAAATGGTGTTTCTTAATTGGAGTATTTTGAAGAAAGTAACGAAGGAAAAAATCTTGTCACTTAAAAACTAAATCCCAGCTGTGGGTGTAGATAAGACAGGCATTGAGTCTTGGAAAGAGGCAATCAGAGGGAGTGCATCAGGTGAGTTCATTTCTTCAGCTCAGCTCTAATAGCTTATAAAGAAGATTGATTACGTTCTTGTCTGATAGATCAATAGTGAAACCCAGCTTCCCTCCTTCCCTCTTCAATGTGAATCCTAATGTACTTTGAGGCGCAGCCAACACCAACATTTTTGAGTAGCTTGCCTTCTCCAGCTGCGAAGATGAGAAATCTACTAAGTATTTTCAAGATACCTTGATTGCTCTATTGTTTAATAAACATTTGAGTTTCTATTTTTCTCTCTCTTAGCAGCAATGATTTTAGCCCAGATGAGGATAAAAGTGGTGACATTCAGACCTTAGGGAAGCTTTATGTTTAAACCTTGAGGTTCCAGACTTGACTTCTAGTCTTTTCAGTGCATGAGAAATTAGTGAATAGGTGAAAATTCTGGTTTTTTTTTATGTTCTGCTGCATTCGATTGTGGCATACAGTTATTGTTCTGCTAAATGTTTTTTATAATAGGAATATAGAATGTGTTATGTACATAGTCATTTCACTTAATTCCACTTATAAGTGCATGGTCATATTTTTCTCAGTTCTCTCTCTCTCTCTCTCTCTCTCTCTCTCTCTCTCTCTCTCTCTCTCT
>NW_021604569.1:4424375-4449826 GCF_004785775.1 Grammomys surdaster
TGTATGTATGTATGTATGTATGTGTATGTATGTATGTGTGTGGTTCTTGGGTTCAACACTGGACCTCACAAGCATGCAATGTACCAGGTGACATTAAAACTATAAATAATGAAGTGATTATTAAATTCTTTCCAACAAAAAATAACTTGCATTTATTGAGAAAATATTTTAAATTTTAAATGTATGTTTTATAATGCATAAACCATGTGTATTTGTGACTATCATGTGATATTGTCCTGAATGTTTACATTATACATTTTATAAGTTAGACATGCCAGTCTTCTTGAACTATTTTTTTGTCTGGGAAGACTATTTGGAGACAAGATACTTCTGTGCACACTAGCCTGAACTTAAGATTTTTCCGTTTTAGCCTCTCCAGTGCTGGTATTGCAGGTGCATCGTCACCATACCTGGCTCACCATATATCGCTTTTCATGGTGAAGACATTCTTTTAGAGTTTTGAAGTGTGTATTATCATTATCTGTAGTCAATCCATTGTGCAAGAGCCAAGGTAACCCCTGAAGTCACACTTACCTGTGACTGAGTTGCCTCCTTATTCTTGTGGTAACCAACACTCTACTCCCAAGCCTTATGACACCAGCCTTTTAACATCCCACATATGAATGAGGTCTTGTAGCATGTGTCTTAAAAAAAACCTCTCCAGTTCATTCATGGACTCACAGATGATAGGATTCCACTCTTGGTTTTTGTCTTTTTTTTTTTAAATAGCTGAATAGTATTTTACCATCAGTGCATGTCACATGTTCTTTCCCCTCCCCCGAACTGGAGACTTCTAGGTTCTTCCATTTCTTGGCTGTTGTGACTAGTGCTGTAAAAACATGGGCGATGCCTCTTTACCAGACTGACTTTTATTTCTGTTGAGTATATTCCTAGCAGTGGGATTGCCAGATCATATGGTAGTTCTATTTTTACTTTTTTGAGGAACTTCTACACTGTTTTCTATAATGATTTTACTAATTTACATTTCAAGCAATGGATCCCCCTTTCCTGAGTCCTTTCTGGACTCATTAACTGTTATTTTTTGATACTGGGCATTCTTCTTCCTGGAGAATTTTATGATTTCTTGATGATTAGTATATGAAACACTTTTTAGATACCTTTTGCATATATATATATATATATATATATATATATATATATATATATATTACAGTGTTTGCTATTCCTCATAAAATTGGTGAGCCTTCTCTACGTCTTCACCCATGTGTTTATCATTTGTTTGTAAATAAACTCGGGATGTAGCTGGGATTTAGCTCACTAGCCTTTGTGCTCTGAGTTCAACCCCCAGCACCACTAATAAAACAAAACAATGTAAAAGTGAAGCTCAGGGAGGTAAAAGGCTTTTCCCAGCTTTTGATCTCTGTGATCAGGTCCTCCTTACTTTTCTACACTGACACCTCCCCACTCATGGCCTCTCTCTTCTCTGTCTCCCTTTTAAAAGGAAGGTAAACACCCCCTAGAAAAAACAGCCTGCCTCTCTTAGCAAAGCTTCTAGTCCCTTTTATAACCCTTCCCTCTTTACCTGTCACTTCTTTTTTCAATAATTTCTTTTTTAGTCACTTTACATCTAGATCAAAGCCCCTCCCCCTACTCTCTTTCTAACCCTACTCCTAAAAATTCCTCTCCTCATTGGAACATGTAGTCCCAGCAGGTCTAGGCACATCCTTTCCCACTGAGACCCAACCAGGCAGTCCAGGTAGGGGGAAGGGGATCCAATAGCAGGGAATAGAGTCTGAGAGGCCCTGCTCCACTTGTTATGAGACTCACATGAAGACCAAGCTGTATATTTGCTACAAATGTGTAGCGGGCCTAGGTCCAGCCCCTGCATGATCCCTGGTTGGTGGCTCAGTCTCCGTGAGACCCCATGGGCCTAGGCTAGTTGACTGTAGATCTTCCTGTGGCGTCTTTGACCCATCTGACCCCCTGAACTCCATCTGATCATCTGCCTCACCTCCATCTGCTGCTGGATGAAACTCCTCAGGAGAGAGTTGTACTCTGCAAGTATAGCAGAGTATTATCAGTAGTGTCAAGACTTTGCTGTCACATGGAATGGGTCTCAAGTTGGGGCAGTCATTGGTTAGCTATTTCCCTACTCTGTGCTCCATCTTTATACCTGTGTATCTTGTAGGCAAGACAAATTTTGAGTTGAAGGTTTTGTGGGTAGATTGATGTCCCCCTCCCTACTCTGAAAGTCCTGCCTGACTACAGAAGATGGCCACTTCAGTCTCTATATTCCCCTCTGGTAATTGAATCCCAGCTAGAGTCACTAGGGTCTGATAGACTTCCTGTATCCTTCCCTTGTCCTAACCTGGTGATTTCTTACTTTACCTCAGGTAGCAGTTCATTCTCAGGTGCCCTGCAGAGCCTTCTTTGATTCCTCCAAGGCTCATCAACCTCATTTTTGACTCTCAGGACTCCTTGTTCTAGACTTTATATGATACCTCTATCAGTTTACCTGACTGGTAGGTGAATGTGAGGGCAGGAGCTAAGCTGTCTCTGCTCCCTCTGCCACCTAATAATAAGTAGAGTCCTGATAAACAGAGCTCCTCATACCTTGTAGGTCCTCCAGAGACTGTCACCTCATGGTACATAGGTGTTGAGCATGGAGTACCCAGCTGTCCTTTGGATTTAATCAGCATGCAGAACATTTAATAAAATTTAATGCCTTTATGCTGCCTCCTATAGGTGAGTAACTGAGTGAATCTATCCTTAAAGAGAAAAGGAGTCACTGGTATAATAAAGAGCAATTTTGTTTGCCAATCTCCTCTTTTCAGTGAAACTCATGACATTTTCTTTTTTCCCCCACCATGGGGGTAGGTGCTGGAAAGAGTGAAGATAGTAGGAATGAAATGGCTGTTTAAATTACTTCCAGTAGAGAACTTAGAAAAGAGACCATAACATTCTAAGAGTCAATATAGTGATGGGCAATATGACTTTATTGAAGCAGAAATGTCTATAATCAATGCTGTGATGAGATTAAAAGACCTTGTCTGCACAGCACCAGACACTAGTTGTGCTTTCAAATAAGAATAATAGTGTGTTAGGAGCTACGGATATATTCATTAAGTTGGTGTCCTCTTCTTCATTCCTAGGTGAGCCATAGGTGCAAAAGGAAGAGCAGATTATGTCAGGGGACTAGATAACACCCATTATTAACCAGCATGGCACCCATACATTCCTCTAAGATGACACATGGTATAATAGTACACAAAATTTTCTCTCTTCTCAGTTTCCATGGTCCATAACCACAGGTGGTGTTACTTTGGAACTTTGTCTTAATGAATAACTTTTGAGATGAAAGTCATTAGTCCTGCCTGCCACAGCCTTAGGCTTATATTACTAATTTCTTTCTAAAGAACCATTTTAAATATTAGAATTTTCTAATTAAAGAGATTCTGGAAAGAAAGCATTGCCTCTGTTGGGAGATAGCTTTATTTCTGCTAGAATATAGACAGAAGAGAAATACACAAAGCCTTTATAGATGCTTTTATTTCTATCTCATGTGAGTAGTTTATTGTCATTTTTTAATTGCCATGAATTAAAATGTGAACAGTGATTACAGTCTATTTTAGAAACAGTATTTTCTGATTAAACCTTGAAATTTGTTTTCTTTAAAGCGTTATTGAAACAAAGATATTAACGAACACCTTTGACGGACAGTAAAGTATTCTCTGTGAATGCTTCTGGGTCTTATCTAGGCCAATAATCTTTATATTAGAAACATTTAATATTTGCCTATTTTCCCAAGAGAAAATATGTATTTAATACTCATTTTAGGAAACACCTTCAGCACAATTCCCCAATTGTTAGTCAATGAGAAGAAACAGGGGAATGCTTTAGAATAAGAGGATACATATCTCAGAATACAAATGGTTGACAGGACTTAGCCTAGAATGTGGGGCAATGTTGGCTGCAGTGCACCACCATAGAGTGTTGATGCAGTGGTTACCTACCCAGTGATGTGTATTACAACCTGATGAATACCACGGTGACCTCATAATACAGCACAAGGTAGCCTTTACTGACTCCATAGCTGTTGTAGTCCGAAGAAAACAAGTTTATGCTAAACTTGTGAAAGAATACATTTTTATATGTGAAATGGATTTATATTATAAGCTGACATAATTATGTGGATTTTTCATCTGTATGAATGTTCTTCAAAATCAGAGAGAATTATTCAGCATTCAGGTCAGTAACTTAATTCTGTTCATCTGTGGGATTGTCTCACTGACATGAAAATTGGCATTTTTTTTTATCTTGACCCACTAAATACCAACAAACAATGTTCAATCCTCTCAGTTACTGTGTGAGCTAAGAATGTTTCTGAATTTTCCCCAAATATCTCTAGCCTTTTCCATTGAGAAGCATGTGGAGAGTTGGTGTTGAGTGGGGTATAAAGGGGATTCTGCTTACTGTTAGAGGTGTCCTGTTTGGGTTCCATTTCCATAAGTAAGGAAGACGTCGTTATCAAATGGTTGATTTTAGACATTAAGGTACTTGGAATCATAGAACATTTTAAACATGAACATTTGATAATTTCTAGATTCAGGAACTTTTAAAACCAAAGTGTTTTTTACATAGAATTGTACCTAGAGAGTCTTCTAATATGTTACTTAACAAATTGCTGTGACGCCAACCAATGTTATTTTTTAACTTTGAGGTAAGATGAAAATGAGATTAAGAAACAAATGTCCAGGACTTGAGTACTGGGAAGAAACCCCAGTGGTGTAAGGTGTGTTTCCTTGGATGTAAACTCTGAGATATGTTTCCTTAGCTGGGTGTTTACAAAGGACCCCCCAAGAGCATCCCCTAAATGATGGGCAGCAGAAATCAAGCCATAACTTTATGTTTACTTTCAATGTCATGTAAATCCCTAAAGCCAATATGACTCCTTGGATTGAACCGGGACATGGAGAGTTTCACAGTCATCAATGCTCAGTCAATGAATACTGATTATGTTTGGGAGAGTGTGATTGATCATAGGTCCTCTTTGAAATTTAAGGGGTCCATTAAGAATCTGGCTGCTAATGACTGTCTACAGGTCTCATGCCTTCAGGCATGAGGACAACAGGCTTTCCATGGGAAGAACATGAGCTTCACATGACTATATGTACCACATAGATTTGGCATATGTGCAACTGTTAGCTTGGGAAGGGTACCATGAGACCTAATCCTGGCCAGCTAAAGCCTAGGTCATGAGTCACATTCGTAGCAATGCAAACAATTTTCATTACTCCAGAAGGTCACAGAACTGAAAGAGGAAGAAGTGATAGAAGATTCATGCTCTGGGACAATGTATTGGTCAGACTATGATGTTCAACACTGCCAGGCCAACAGCTAGAAATTAATTGTTTGACATTAATTGGTTGACATGACTTGAGAAGGTTTATTCCAATTTACAACTGATTTAATAAACATCATCCTGTTTTTTAAAAAAAATCTTTGTAATATCTTATTTTTTTTGTATTTGATGGTAATAAAATGATCTAAACTCAAAGACTTGAAAATATAAAACTTAACCAATGTAATCGCCTTTCTTCTATTAATGAATATGTTTTATATCCCAGTCAAAGTTTTAGCTTTTTCTGGGAAGTAACTTTTGTTTTATTCCACTATACCAATGACATCTATTAACCTCTCTGAGATGCACCTGCTCTGTCACCTGTCATGATCATGAACCAAAGGCTAGTAAGGTAGTCATGGGCAACATTAATTATTTTCAGGAAGGTGTTGCTGTAGTGTCATCTGAGGTGCAGGATTAAGAAGCCCTCTTTAGTGCATGACATCTTGTTCCATCTGAGTTATCTAATTAGAGGTAACCTCACATTACTGATGATCCCGTCTCTTGGGTCAATACATATTTCTTACAGCTCCATTTCCTGAGTTATATTCTATAAGTGTCAATTTGCTATGTGGTACTTCAGCTACTTGAAGGTAATATTTAACTCTCCTGCCTGATTCTCTAATCTTCGACAAACTAACAATATGAAATCTTTGATATTTTCTAAAAACCTGAAGGAAAGAACTTGTTTTTCACTCAATAAGCATGTTTAAACTCATCTCTCTTTTGGAATGGGCTAAGGGATAGCAGATGCTTATTTAAAGACAGCAAGGTGATCATTCTCAATGATGACCACATGGCTGTGCTGGCTATGTACAGCAGGCATGCTGGGTATGGACACAATGAGAAGAACAATTGTTAGATAACAGACCTGAAAATGAAATTTGCAGTTATAGACCTGTCCTCTAGGGATATCAGTATGAATTTAAAAAAATGCTGTTGGCCTGAAACAGCAAATAGTTTATGGGAGGATGATTGAAGGAGAGGGAAAGCTTCAAAGCAGGAAGGAGACTGAAAAGGGGCAGCAAGACTGGAGTAGGAATAGAAGAGATGGAAGGGATACAAAGCTTAAGCTAGGGGCCCAGGAGGATGCACCATGCAGGGTTTGTAGGTCAAGGTGCTTCAAGTTAAGCTTGGAGGAGAAAGAAGTGTAAGGGAAAGTGATTACCTGTAAAGTGCTATGAGTGGTCCAGAGCAAAGAAGGAAGACCAACTGACGGTTACCCTGTTGATAGAGTGGAGGCGATGTCGACTAGATTTTAATTGTAGAGATGGAGAAAAATGGGTTAGCACAAAACTCAGGAAACAGAGTTCTCAGGCCTTTGTCAGCAACTCATGGCTATGAGGAGATGGCAGGAATATTTCCTAGTCTAGTTTACTGGCACACACCTCTAATCCCAGCAAGCAGAAGGCTGAATTCAAGGCTAGCCTAACACTGCAAAATAAAACTTAATCTCAAAGAAAAAACAAAACAATTAAAGCACTCGTGTGTGTGTGTGTGTGTGTGTGTGTGTGTGTTGTGTGTGTATTTCCTAGGTTTTTAATTTGGACTCTAGATAGATTATTTAAAATAACAAATGGTTCAAAAGGTCATGAAGATTATTTTTTTTCTCTTTCTGGTTGTAAAAGGCAAGGGCGAAGTAAGGGCATGTGTTCTTGAAAGAATTAATGTCATAACGACACACTAAACATTTACTGTAACTAAAGAAGGCCACAGTTGTATGAAGCTGAGGCAAATCCGATGAACTATTGATGATAAGCTGGGGTCCTGCCCTCTATAAAAGTTACACTAATTATTATACACATGCAGTCACTCGTGTTATTTATTATTTTCTATTTAAAACCTTTATTTTTATTGCAAAAGAGGCATAATTTTAGTCTCAGCCTATAAACCTTACTGTAACTTATCTATATCTGCTAAACCAGAGTCATTTTTGTCTCTTAATAAGTGTAGTAATTTACATTGGCTAATGGCATAAACATGATAATTAGCATAATGTGGTTGGATTCTCAACCACCGCCTTATTACAACAATTTTAAATCTTGTTATTTTTTTCCTGGTGGAGCTAGGCTTATGATTATCTGTAATTTTAACCCCCTATGGATAACAAACAAAACAAAATAAAATCAGATCCTTTTGCTTGCTTTATTTTTCCTCTAGCTCCATCCAGTCAGCCAACCTTTAGGTATTGTTGAGAAATGTTCATTGTGCTGGAGGGATTTGATCCTTGTGCTTTCTTCCTTGTCCTAAATTTATTTGCATTTCCTTCTAGTTTACTTGACTGCGAGACCATGTACCTAACATAACAAAGAATCCGAGCTACCTTCCATGGCAAAGGAGACATGTGGTCATTTTTGTTGAGTAATTTGTTCATGTATTTTCAACTCCACTGTGGTAGAGAGTTCCAGAGAGGAAGGTTCAAATTGGAATGATTACAAGAAAAATTTTGCTTCCATATACCAAGCGATTTTGCATGCATGTGTGTGCACATGGGTGTGTATATACACTATAATTTATAGAAGTTACTTTTCTTTCAATTAGAACCAAATTAACTTCTCCTAAAACTAAGACCAAATCTAACAGGATTTTTTCATCTTTGTGAAGAATCAGAATTTTCAAGATGGACTGGAGGTATGGAGGGTGCCTGCCATGAGTTTGTATCCCCCAACTATGCTAGCAAGCTGGGAAGACTGAGCAATTGGAGAATCTGGATATTTTGAAAAGACCGTTTTCCTCAATGTGTGTGTGCTCATCGTCTAGTTTGAAGACAAGATGGATTTCAGAATTGTAGCAATATTATGTTTCAAAGCTAGGATGCTACCAAGGTCAGGTCTAAGAAACGGAACTGTCAAAATGCAACATTTTAAATATGAAACTAAGTGTTTAATTTTGTTTAGAAGCCTTATGATTTGAATCCTAACAGACCAGAACCGTTGATGAAGGGTCTTCGCTTTCAGTATGGACAGTTTGCACTTGAGCTAAGGTCAAATTAGTTCAGCCTCAGCACAGGCTCATCCTCTTACAGCCTCTAAACCTTTCAACATTTGATGAAAAAATTAAATTATATCCGATTGGCTGTACCCAAGTTAAGCAGAAAATTTCAGCCTAATACCTTGTTAGGCCCTAGTGTGAACAGTTTGGAGAATTTGGTAAAGAAATATCATGAGGTAGATTATGTTCCTTTCTTAGTCTTTGACTTATGAAACTTGGCCTAATTTGGGTTTCAGAAGGGCCGGCAACAAAGTTTGTTGCTACTATTGCACACTGAGTGCTAATTGTATTAACACTCTTGTCTTTTAAACAGCTTTGCAGAATCATCATTCTGCACAGGTTAAATAGATGTGTCCACTTGGTCCATTTGTCTTGAAGTTGCTTCCTCAAAGGTGAGTGCTACTAACTGCACAAGTGGAGGCCACACCCGAGAAACAGCCTTGGAAACAGGGCAGTGCCTCAACAGTGGGTATCAACCTCAGCAGTAAAGAATGCTAGAAAAGTCTGAGGGGTGACTGCTGCCAGTGCAGTGGGGGCTGGGAAAGCAGTCTTCCATGAGGGCATTTTCTAGTCCACAGCTCTGCATTAATTTGAATCCAATCATCCAGTTTGCTGAGACCTCAGACATTGTTTGGCCCATTTTGCTCTCTAATGACAGCTATGGGGCATTTTGATGGAGAGCTTGGCACGCATGTCAGATTTCAGACCCACAGGTAGCCTGCTCTCTTCCTCACTGAGAAGTCCTTTCCAAGGGACGGATTCTACTTTTCTGCCTCTTCCTATAAGGCTCACCTCCAGGCTCATGCTTCTGAAGGCTTCCTGATCTTGATTCTAACTCCCAGGGCTGTTGCCTGGGGGCTTTTCTTATCTGAGCTCTTATTTTGACAACAGATTTATTATCAGTGTTGTGACATCTCTCCTTTGGCCTTCTAAAATCCTTATTCTGACTTACACAGTTTTAGGTAAATTTCATGTGTGTTTGCTTTATATTTCCTTTCATATTATAAAACTCTTGAGATTTAAAGCCATAACCTTCTATCTCTTTGGATGCAGGGGATCCATAAAAATATAGAATCAGTTCAGTTTTTATTGATTTAACTTTAATCATCCATGAGATTTTCATAAATTTTTGTGCTAAGAAATATATTTGATATTTTTAAAACATAAGTTTGCTTTTCATAAAAATGGATGGCATATGATGTAGACAAGGGAAAGATCCAAAGGATGTTTCTGCAATTGATTAATACAGTAGACTAATGACAATTATCATTCAGAAATTACAATTGTTCTTGGCTATTTTTCTCATTTCATTTAGTCTTCCATTGTGTTATAACACAATAAATTTTTTTTTTACATTTCTTATGGCTCTACAAGCTTGGAAATCCCTATTATATGGTTCATCTGTACTGAGCTTTGTAATTTTACTATGAGAAGTGGGAGGCATCATATGTTGAATGATCTGATTATATAAGTTGATTATATCACCTCTTGTAAAGCTGCTAATGTCATCACAGGGCCCTACCTCCTCTTGTGATTACCTCCCTGGGGTGGAAACACACTGGCATTTTAGTTTAAAGACTGAGTTTCTAAAATATGAGGATACTTCCGTTCAGAAAGATTTATCAGTTTCTCAAAGATTGTAAGGTATTGTGTAAACTGAAATGCTTAATAGCAAATCCGGGGCCAAGCTCATTATCTGAGTATTGCTAAACCATTACAGAGGCTTATTCTGTATGTTATTTTACACTTGTACTTAACCACTTATTACTGCTACATATAGAAAATCTGACCCTTTAAGGGTATAAATTGGTTATTATAGCTATGTGAAATAACAACTAGGTTGCTTATTTTATGTATTTATTTATTTATTTATTTATTTATTTTTGAGACCAGTCATATAGCCCACACATGCATTGATTTCCATATGTAGGACAAAGTTGGCCTTGTAACCTGCTTTTCCTGTCTCAGTCTCCTGGGTACTGGGGCTACCCTCATGTACCACTATGCCCGACCAACAGTTTGTATTTAATGAGACTAAACATCGAGGAATACATAGTTTATGTATCGTTTTTCAAAAATGCATGTCTTTTGCTTTGGAAAAGAATACACTTGAAATTTTATGTTTTACAGTCATATAATCTCAAAAACAGGCTATCTATCGTTATAGTCATTTCCCCTCCTTTACCTTTAAAATTACAGCTATTGATACATATTTTTTGTACATGTCATTGTGCCTTAAAATAGTATTTACTCATGCACATACACATTCACACATGCATGCACACACACATATTGAGCTCTGATCACGTCTACCCTTTTCACAATCCTCTCTCCTCTCTCCTCTCTCCTCCTCTCTCCTCCTCTCTTCTCTACTAACCCTTCTCCTTTCAGGTTAGCTCTTAGTGTTCCTTTCCTAGTTTCTATATGTTAGAGAAGATAATACTTGTCTTTCTGTATTTGGCTTTTTTATTATCTCACTTCTATGTTTCCTCTTTTCCTTTCCTCTCTTCTTCCTTTTCTTACTTTGGCATCAAACCAAGGGTGTTCTGGGCAAGGGCTACATATTGAGCTGCACCCACACCCCAAAGCTGTCTGTGAACTTTCTCCAGCCAGGTGTTTCTTTTCTTTTCCTTAAGAACAGCCCCTACCAATGCCATAGTGACTCCTGTGACCTTTGGACCAGTCTCTCTTTCTTAAGCCTCTCCTAATATAGACAGTAGGCACTCTCTGACATGAAGTTCTCTCTGCGTGTCAGGCACTCTGTTTGGACAGGCAGGCCAACCTTCCACTTGATGCCAGTACAGATTGTTCTTTCTCTTTCTGACATCTAGATATGAGACTATTCCAATGTTCAATCCTGAGTCCTCTTTGCCTATAGTATAGGTCCTATAATAACTTTAAAGAGAGAACTACTGTCCCATGTAACTCATGGAAGTTCATATCATTTAAAAACAAGAAACTATAAAATTCTGCCTACAGAGGCTGGAGAGATAGCCCAGTAATTGAGAGTACTGGCTGTTCTTCCAGAGAACCTTGGTTCTATTTCCAGCAACCTCATAGTGGTTTAAATTATCTGTATGTCCAGTTCCTGGCATGGGAGGTGTGGTGTGGGGTGTACTCTTCTTCGAGGCCACCAGGCAGGCATGTGGTGCAAAGACAGACAGTAATGCAAAACACCCATACAAAGGAAATAAATTTAAAAAATTAACAGTATGACCATCCCTCTGAATACCAGCCCTGTGTAACTTTTTGCTTGAAGGTCCACTTGGGAACTAATAACTCTAATTTTTCATGTTCCAAACTGAAATTATTTCCAGTCATTAGTCAAAAAATTTTCCACATATTGGTAAAGGGCAACACTATTCTTCCATTTGGTAAATCAAGCATGGGGTTGTGCTGAACCCTCTTGCTCAGTTTTCTTTCTAGTTAGAACTGTCTACTCTCTGTAGTAACGGACTGAGTATTACAACTTCCCAGTGCCTTAGTTCTACCTGCATGGTTCAGGCTGCAATGGTCTCTTGCCTAGTTATTCTGAGAGCATCCTAATTTACCTCCCTGTTTCTCTCACACCACTCTCAAACCAGGAACCACGAGTCTCTTTGGAGTAAAACCATTCTTCCTTGTGGCCAATGGCCCTGCTCAGGCTTGCTCCACTACTTTGTGGCTTGCTCTCTTCCATTCTTTCCTCTTGCAAACCCCACTGTGGCCACACTGGTGCCCAGGCTGGTTTGCAACAACCAGATCCAGTCCTGTATCTGGATTTTCAGTGTTCTTCCTAAAGTTATACATCTTACCCTGCTGGCTGGCTCACTGAAGGCCAAGTCTTGCTCTAGCCAACCTCCTGAGAGGCCGATAGATGTCTTATGGTCATTGCTCTTCTGCTTTACTTAGCTGCACTTTGCTACCTATGTCATTCATGCCCACTTGAGTTCTTTTCCCAGAAAAGGCATAAAAGATCACAAGGCCTCAACCCTACACCAAGTAGTATAGACAACTAAGGAGTGCTGAGAGTGGGAGAAACAATCTCCCCCAGGGAAAAAGCATACCAATTTGCTACCCAATACCAAATGGTCAGATCTTAGAACATAATACAAGTGTACAAGTAGCATTATAAGGACTGAGCAGATATATTGAGGGATATATATATATATATATCCGTGTGTGTGTGTGTGTGTGTGTGTGTGTGTGTGTATTTCAGCAATTAATGAATGGAGAGGCCATTAATTTTAACAAGGACAGGGAGGGATATATGGTGTATTTGGAAGGAGGAAATGATGTAATTAAATTATAATCTCAAAAATAAAACAGAAAACTTAAAAAAGACTGCAAATACTGAAAATTCAGATAACAGCTGAGCTTTTATGTCTGCTTTTTTGTCTATGATTCCTGTACGTTTTGTCAAATAAGCGCTCTGCCTCCATGATTGGCACTCCATAACAGTGCAGCACTGTCCTCCTCCTCTTTCTCTTCTTCTGTGCAAAGATACACTTTTTTTTTAATGTACTGAAATCACTAACTGTTCATGTTTTATACTGTCAAAAATGAAACCTTTTAAGTCTAAAGGATTTTATAATCCTTATTTGTTCTATAAAACATCATAGCTATAGTTTAAAGATAGCTTACATGTAGAGTACTCTTTAAAAGCCAGAAGTTCATATACCATTTCAAACTAGAACTTTTCAAATTTTTAGTAAACTGCTTAGTTGTGTTCTTCAGAAAGAATGCCAGGGCCCAGAGGTCAAGCTACGAGTTCGTGTTGATCTGTACGTTTATGAGCTAGGAAGCCTTTACCGTTTTCTTCATACTTGTAGCTCTGGCTCATAAAATATCTTGGGCACATATTGAATGTCTGTGGCTGTCCTTGGCATGAATTGTGAGCTCTCATTGTGCATATCGTGCCTACGGCTTATCATTTATATTTCTATGTTCAGATTCTACCCCTTTTCTGTTTTATCCTCTGTTTTATCCCTGTTTACAAAAACTACTTATGTTTTTAAACCAGTAACTAAATTAATATGAACTGAGAGTGATCCTAGAAAAATAGTATTTCAAATAGTTATGTAAAATTTTTTAACTGTTACTGTTATTTAATTTGTATGGGTCTGCATATATGTTTACCATGTGCCTGCAATACCTATAGTGACCAGAAGGGTCAGGTAGCATCAGATTCCCTGGGACTGGAGTTACAGATGGGTGTGAATCACTACACTATGAGTACTGGAAATTAAATCAAGGTCTTCTTGGAAAGCATCCAATGTTCTTAACTGCTGAGTCGTCTCTTAATCCCTGTAAATTCTTATTTACTAGGCTGAATATATGTGTCTGTGAATTTTATATGCAAATATGTATAGCATGTTTATTTCATCAGTCATGCTTCATTATATAAACAGTGATCCTCATTTGTTACTGTGTCCTGGTTGGTCTTTCTCTGACAGACTTGCTGGGAGGACAGAAGCAGGATGGAATTGAATTATTGCCTTAAATAGTTCACAAAGAATAACTACTCTTCAAATAAGTCTTGACTGCATGTAAAAAATAACAGGCTTTGGAAGGAATGGAAGCATATTGGGAATAAATGCCTTCTTTTAATATTGAAGGCTAGAGTGGAATACTGAGACTGGCCAGAAATAAGCTGAAAAGTTTCAGCAATGCCACTGAGCCCTAAAACAAGTCTAGAGAGATGGAACCATGTATATTCTTTCTGGTTAAAATTGTGGGCAATTCTGTGACTAAAAATATTAAATGTGATCTAGGTAAAGAGTAAGAAACTCATTTTCTTTATTTAAATTATGACATCTTGTAACATACTTAAAACTTTTTTTTTTGTCTTTTTGGTACTAGCAATGAACCCACTAGGACCTTGTGTATGCTAAGTATGATGTTACCACGGAGCGGTATCTCATTGTAAGGTATATATTCCTGGGCAGACAGGAAGCAGTCTGTGTCCAGCACACAATGCACACTTAGAGGGTAAGCCTGGGCATGGAGCCAGAGGCCTCATCTTCCTGTCTCACATGGTCCTTAAATGCAGGGGACTAGTGAGCAGAACTGAGTTTCTGAGATTTGCCTCCTAGAGACCAGTGCAGAAGAAAGAAGCCAGGTTGTGATGGAGGCAGGTTTCATTTCCACACAGATACCTTCGATTAATTAGTCAAATGGCAAAGACATTTATGAAAAACAAGATATACACATCAACCTCTGTCATAAGTGTTAAATACCTCAATATTAACTCATTTCTCCTGTTTGTAGAAATGATTAACACTGCTTGAAACATTGCTTTCTGACAGTGAGCTAACATCTTTTTATCATTATATCTTTGAATACTGTGTTACTTATCTGACCTAGGCCATTTTATAGAAAAGTCAAATTAGTATAAGAATGACTCAGTCTGTAAAAAGACATGGTAACTGTGAAAACAGATCTGATTAAAACAGTGTGGTCTGTTTGAACAAATCAGGAGCCATCCTATGTAGTGCAGCCAGTCTCCTCGTTACACAGAAGTGGTGGAAGGGGCAGACAGAACTCCAGGATGCAGTCAAATAGGGAGGAAATAAGATGGAAATCTTGAGTTGATGGTACATCAAATGATATCCTTTCCTTCAGAACATCAAGTCTAATTTTAGTCAGTGGCCCTCAAACATATCAAGCAGACCAGGGATATGAGAAGAATGGAGCAGAGGAGCAATTGGAGGCGAGTTCACAAGAAGAGAAATTATTTCCAAAAAATAAAATTTGATAAGTGAAAAGACACATTTACCTAAAACTATGTTAGTGGAAATGTTACTCATTAAGTTAGTGATGTTTCTATGAGCACACTAGTTGACAAATGCAGTAATACATTTAGAGCGGTAGGTAATCTGTGTTTGCTGATGTGGAAGGACCGAATGTGAGTCCGACGGGAAAGCAGAACTGTGTGGCTGGAGCTCTTGTTCTGTACCCAGCTCTGCAAAGCTAGTTCCTAAATAACATTTAACATTTGTTGTTGAGTTAATGCCCTTGTCTGGTGGCACAAAGTATGAAATAAGGTTCTTCTCTTTCCCTAGCTATCCAAATAAGGGAATTGTATATTGCCTCCCTCAAAATAAAAGGAGGAATTCTGTACTTAGAGATTATAGATTACAGAATAGACATTCTTTTTTGTAAGGATATTTTGTGTGTTACCTAGAAATAATGGCCAGAGCTCACAAGTGTAAAGCCTGGGGCTTCCTCCAAGAAAAGAAATGAAATTATTTAATTTGCTTCTAATATACTTGTCATTTTATATCACGATGGATTTATGTAGTCTAACTTGTCATATAAATTTTATATCATGTATCCTCATGTGCTTCTTAAAATGATTAACATTGTCTTCATTTGTTAAATGAAGTTTATGACTGGGAAAATAAGGAAATGGGATGCCATAGTAGGCCTTTTACTGAGAGTCTGGTTCACAGTCATCAGAGGTGAAGAAGAGCTAGCCTGGACCATCACATGAAATCTGGTCATTCTTTCTTTTTGCTTATTTTTTGCTCTCTCAATTAGGAAAAGTTTAGTTATGTAAATCTAGCATTAATTTGAACTTCCTTGTGAAATACGAAGTTTATGTTGTTACTAGAAATTAAACTTGGTATATAATTTGCTTATGTATAATTTTGCTAGACCATGGTGAGTTGCTTTCAGTTTCCAGCCATATCTACTTAAGTTATTAATAGTATCCTCTTCAACTAGCTGTATCTCTTTCCTTTAAATGTTCCCATCACTTCCTTCCCATTCCACACATTGCCATCATCAATCAGATCCAACCGTGTTTTTGTTTCATTTCCAAGGATAATAAGTGAAGATCAAGGTCTGGGGAGTTTGGAAATACATGCTTACCTGAACACAGGCGTTAGAGAAATAGACTCATGGGACATACTAATTCTGAACAAAGAGGTACACAGAAGAAAGAGACAGAAATAAAGTAGAAATAGAGGGATGCATTAAAGAAGAGAACAGAAATCCTTTAGAGCCATGAGTGGAACATTCTTCCCTCTCTTAGGAAATGCCTTTACAAGATTTTGGGACCTTGACTGCATTTTGAGGACATGGAGCCAGGCTAAGGAAATTCAGCATTTTGCTATTCTGCTTTTGCTCAATGTGGTATTTTTTTTCTATCCATGACTGGTGATTATAATGTTTGGAAAGATGGGTAAAAAAAGTGTGTGTGTGTTTTTTGAGAGAATACTTTTCTTTCAAAGATTCTGAGTCTGTCGGAGATCTTTAGACTGAGGAGCACTAGACAGAAGAGTCTTTTTAAGTTCTTCTTATCCCAACATTTGAAAGAGCATTTTGTTCATAACGCTTACATTTTTTTCCAAGGGAGCCATTTAATTCATTATGGAGTAGTATGAAGCTGTTGAGAGAGATATAGCAGCTTGATTCATTTGAAATCACAGGACAAATAGACTTTAAAAAGCAAATGCATCCATTTTGACACTAATTATGTGTCTTTTGCACATGCAGCATCTCATGTCACAAATTGCTCTCATTTGCTTCTTGCTGCAGAGTGTCTCTGAATTGAGATGAGTGGAAAATGCCTTAAACAGGTGGGTGTGGAACAGGTCAGGAGCTGTGAGGACGTACGTAGAGAAAAATGAAAGAATCTTAAATGTCACTGGAGTTTGCAATGTGTCCTATTCAACAATGACACAGCCAATCAACAAAGGGAAGATATGGCTTTTCAAGTAGCATATATCGTTCTTTCTGTTATAACTACAGCAACAAACAAAGCTTTCTGGGTACAGGGTGTTGAGCCAAGATCATTTTATTTCCACACATTATTATGTTTGAACCTTGATGCCTATGAATATATTCAAGAATTAGCTTGGGTATATAAACAATCCCTGAGAGATTCAACCCCCACGGATTGAATTCTGGGTCTCTAGCGGCCTCTTCTATTATATCTGTCTTGTTCTGCATTGTTCTCCACACCCTTTCTTCAGGTTGCCAACCTCTGATCTCTTAGAAAGCTTTCCTAGAAACAAGAAGTTTCCTGAAGTATGTAGAGTCAAGCTGAGTTTGTCACCGTGCAGTCCAGTGCTGCATCTATTAAGCATGGGGGAAGCTTTATAAATGATGTCAGAGCTCTTTAGGACTCTTTATGAAACATTTGAGATAGAGTTAAAAATCAACCCAGAGGAGTGAGAAATGTATATCCACTTTCGCTGAATATGAATCAAAACAAAAGCATTTGCTGAATAGCCTGGGATGGAGGAAGCTCGTAGTATTGAGCTGGATGGAGCCTGTTGCCTGATAATGGAGAAGATGAGCCTCGCTTTTCTGTAACTAAGCCTGTAATGGTGTCACAGCCTATTTGATGCCAATCGGTGTTCCTGGGGTCCTCGGAGTAAAGCAATCTTTGCAAATGAGTAGTCAAAAAGCTTGGAATGAGAGATAAAACCGGAGAGTAAAAAATGAATAGGTAATTCAACACTTAATTTTTTTTTTTAATTTTGAGAGTCTTACATATGTGTTGCTGCTAATAATGGGTAGGATTTTGATGGTGGGGGACGAGTTTTAAACTGTAAATTTATTTTCACCTGAGCTGCAGAATCCAAACCTGGCATGCCTTACACGTAATGCAGTTTGACAGTTCATTTGAAATAAATGTGCCGATAACCCTTAAAAGTGGCAATAAAATACTCTTTGCTCTACTGTACAGATGATTAATACCACGAAAGTAATTAAATTCCATTAGGCTGAGGTTCACATACCCAAGGAATTGGTGCCAGGATTTAGCCATTCTCTAGTGAGGACAAAAGACTAATACCTTTTACAGCCATGTTTCTCCAGGAAAAATCCCAGGGAAGTCTATATTAACTTAGGACATCTGCTTGTTGTGATTGTTGGAGGTATTGATGCATTGGATCATTAGCAAGGTAGCGTGAACTAGTGTTTTCCTGTTGACAAGGATCTCTCACCAGGAGCTGCTAGCTTTCTGCAAGGGAGAGGGCAAGCAAAGCGGGGCAGCCAAGTTGAGTCCTGAGAATGGCTTTGACTTACACAGTTATTGCTAACTGTACAGTCTCTCATGGTAGGAAACTGCGCTTTGCCCCCAGCCATTTTTCCCAAGATCAAAGCCAAAACTCTGTCTCCTGCTGTTTTGTAGCTGTAGATTCTTAAAGACTGGCATTATTGTCCTCGATGAACAGTTTGCCCCCTTTCAGATGGCTGCAGTAACGACCCACGGGGGAGGCAGTGGTTAGGCTAGGCTGACAATGTGACCAGGTGCTGCAGCATAAGCGTTTCATTAAATATTGAAGAAATGGTTTTCAGTTACAGTGGCAAAAAGGGAATTTGGTCTATGTCCAAATATGTGGCTATTTTTTCCCTCAACCTCTTCTAATCACATTATTTTTCTGTATGACCTTTCTGCTGGTAATTAGCAGCCGTGCTGAAAAGCATCGTGGGTAATATATCTAAGGTAATTCTGCATTCCACTTTACATGCTGGTAATCATTCTTAATGTATGAATGATTTATTTACCATTTTTAATCTTAAACTACGTAAACAATGAAAAATTCTTAACATTATTTCAATTTTTTTTAGAATTATCAATGAAGGAAGCTTGAATTCCCAATAGAAAGATAGCTTGCAGAGACAACACAAAGCCAAGCTGGTACATTTAAGAATTAGGTTTTTGTTGTGTTAGGAGCCATTTTGTACCTCAACATCTTGTTTCCATTTGGAGACTGTAAAATCTGTGTGTATAATTTGTGAAGTTAAATTCACAATAGAAAAATCATAGTCATTTTCAAAAATATGCGTTTCTACTTTTTATTAGACAAGGATTACCCAGAAATTAACTGTGTGTGCCAGACACTTGCTTCCCATTGACAAGGGCAAGGCTGATTTGCCTTGTGTCTTGTTACAGGCTTCCCTGTGACTTCCAAAGTCCTCCAAGAGCACAGGAGAGATCCCATAGGAAACACTGTAAATTACAGCATCACCACAGCCTGTGAGGGTTTGAGGAAACTCTGGGAGCTGTGAGAGGCCAGGGAAGGTGAATTCCCACCAAAGTGTACCATGAAACTGAGCAAAACATGAAATCCACTTTGGAAAGAGAAATTAAATAAATTTCCCTTTGTTTATCTCCACTCTGAAATTCTACTGTAGTGCTAAATAATTACTTAAAGCTTGCAAACATTTTTTGAAATTGAATGGAGTTTCTGCAGGTGAGGTCCAGCCTGAGATAGTTTACAATGGTTCTTTCTACCACACAGTACATTCTGGCATGGGTCTACTAAATAGAAACTTGGGTTTTTCATACCAGTATCATCTATCCAACATTCACAAGCATGTGGGTGTAATGTACAAAATGTACCAAAGCTGCCCAGAAGATCATCAATTTTCCATAACAAAGCCCATGAAAATAAAAATTTATCAGCAAAGTTCCTTCCTTGTTTTGCCTACAGTTGGGCAGGATAGAATTAAAATGTCATTATACCTGACCTCCTATTGTCTTCTTCAGTCTCTTCTTTATTATTGTCTCATCTTCCTCAATTTCATTGTTATTATATGGAATAACTCCACGGAAACAAAATAATACTGAAAACTCTTGCAGATTATTGTGACATTAGCCTGTAATCCAAGTAATAGGAGTTTGAAGCTATAGGATAGCAAATACTAAGAGGGGTTTAGCTCCTTGATATTGCTCTCCAAAACAAAGAAACGAACAAACAAAAAAAAACAAACTAAAACCACAAAACAAAGAAATTACTCACTGAAAAATTTTAGTTAATAAAATGAAACTCTTTAAAAGTAATATAATAATGATATAAAATTGTTACTGTTTCCTTTTAGCTATACTATTCAAAACATTGTAAGAAACAACTGACTTTTCCTTATTGATAATTTCTAACAATATAATTACTTATATGAATTCTAAGGTTAGTATAGATAGAATAAAATAGTGAAAAATAGAGATAAATCTATGTCTAGTAGAATACATACTGTGTCAAATCTCTGTAAACCCTCCAGTCCTTGGTTGATAATGCTACTGCCTATCTGACACTTTCAACTTGATCTCTCTATAGTCCTGGGAGCTTTTCTCAGTCCAGCTCTTGGAGTTTCCCCTCCCACAGCTTCTCATTCCTGTATAACCCTGCCATATTGGCCATAAGCTCTCTTGGGCCTTTTTTCTCCCCCTACCCTACTCCTCTTCCTCTTCTCTCTCTCCTCTCTCTTCTCATGGCCCTGTTCACTCTGCTGGCCATGGTCAGTGCACTGCTTTCTCTGCTCTAGACTCCTCCAGATGCCTCTGATGGTATTCTCCCTCATATCCCCAATAAAATCCTTCCTCTCAACCACAGCTTGAAACAGTCATGTTCTTATTTCATATATGTATGGTGTGAAGTCATCTAATATTGTAAATTAACCATTTAAAAAGTAACTGTAGGAACTTTTAGGAACTTTATGGATCACATCCCTGAAACCTAATCTACTATTGGCATGCCTTGTGCATCTTATAGAGGCTGCAGTTTACCTGCTGTGTCTTCCAGATCTCCTAAAAGCACCAAAGTATTCCTGTGCATAGGTGATATGCTGATGCTGTTATGCTCCCTTCATGGACTCTATATTAATTTGCTGTTCAAACTGTTTCCATTTTAACTTCTTCTCTAAGATTGGTCCATCTGGAGACTTAGCTCTGACTTTTCTTTAGGCTGTGGAACTATGTGACATAGCCGGATAGAGCAGAATTTGATCAGCACCAGGACACTGGGAGGCATCCTTAAGGACAAAGCCTTGATTAAAGAGTGACAAAGTCAAAGGCTCCAGAAGGATGGTGGTGGGAATGGAGGTGTGAGTGGGGACATCTGGTGATCTATGTAGCTGAGCTGCCTAAGAACACAGAAGGCAGACGGGCTGTGAAAACAAGAGTTTATTAGATACTGTCACTAAATGAACACGTTGTTCTATGCTTTGAGGGATGTATGGAAGAAACCCTCTAGCAAAGTCACATTTCCCAGTAGGAAGGCAGGAGTTAAGGCAACCATACCCACAGCATCTTCTTCCTGGAGAGCTGGGACATCACATTAAGGAGTGACAGGGGTATTGGAATTCTGAGGTGTGCTCTGCCTTCAATTAGGCTGGAAAGCAACCCACAGCTTTCTCTCTTTGTTTTGGCATCTTGCATAGCCATTTTAATGAGAGTTGGTAGAGGAATTAAAGAGAAGCCTCAGCAGCAAGCATTGTTTCCCTGCACTGACTTGAGCCTTCTGACTTCATGCTTTCTCAGCAGAGGTCCAGGAGGTGGAGCCTGCCATTGTAAGTGAGTCATCCAAGTCAGAATTCCTTGATCCCCCCTACAGCTTGACTACCAGTAGGATTCCTCAGTTAAACTGAAAAAGAAGCTTCCAGAGGCCGTGCTGTATGCTGCACACTCAGGTGTAAGCTGAGTAACCATGTACATTGTAACATGGTTAGTCTCTTCCCTCAAAATTTTTGTGAGTTAAATACTTTCATTGCTTATTTGAGGGTAAAAATGAACATTTTAGAATGTAGGATGCTATTCTAGTTAAGAATTCTGAGGCAGGAATCTATGAACAAAATAATTCTTACCCAAAAAACTAAAAATTCTAGGCACATGTAAAATACAAATGTGGTGGCTGGAGGCATGGCTCAACAGTGAAGAAGTCTTACTGTTGTATCATGAGGACCAGACTTCAAAACCCAGCACTAAGTTGGAAGTATTAGAAATGTCTGTAACTCTATCATAAAGGGATCTCACACCCTCTCCTGCCCGCAAAGGCATCGGCACACAAATCTGCATATTCATTCACAAATACACACAGAGAAATAAATAATAGCAAAAAAAAAAATACTAAAACACCAGTGTTACAATTGTGTGTGGCTGAAACCTGTAACTTAGAATTCACCATAGATTGAAGGGAAGGAAGAAAGGATGTCTCATGGATCTGTTCTATGAGTCAAATACTGTTCTTCAAATATAAAAGAAACTTTAGTGAAAATACAAATGGTAGAATCTATTCACGTAGTCCACAAATAACACAAGAACCTGTGCTGCCTGGATCTTATTACAAGACAGCTGCTTAATTCCCCTTTATATTATTTATATTATTACATTTCAGGATGGAAATTATATGTTATAGTTGTATTTGAAAAATTTAAAGCCTTGGTAAGAACTTAGGACATAGACCTCATGATACCAATAGTGTACTATAATTAACTTCATTTTATATGGGGGCAGGGAGGACATAAGTCAGTCAGAGAACACACAAGAAGCCAAGGGCCTGAAATACATTTGTCTTTTTCCAAATAACAATTTTAAATAAAAATAAGTAAAATAAATAAGTTTTTATTTTTTAATTAAAAAATGTTTAAATTTATTTTTAAAACCATATAAGAAGCAGTTGCTGTTGCCTTCTCAGAATCTGACACCCATTTCAATCATTGACTTAAAGCCAACCCTCCAGGTCTAAGAGTCATTTATTTACAAACATAATATTCAACTGCTCAAAACTAAAGAGTAAAACACCCAGTGATGAGCTGATGCCAGCAAGTACTGCTTTCTGAAATGTAACTGTAGAACTGTCAGAAATGATACAGACCCAGTGTCAAGCCCAGTTGTTAGTACAATTTAAATTATCATGCCTATATTTATATTAATATGTAGAAGGCACTCCAAGTAATCACATCTTAGTTAGTTTGTAAAATTTTACCATTAGCCATGGTCTGGGGTCATGGACTCCATGATTCTTCATGGAAAGATTCTCTACAGCAGTATGATGCTCTACCAATGTGTCTCCCACAGTCTGTGATCAGTTAGATCACATTGAGATCTTAATGTTGGCTAAGGTGAGCATGCGCACCATGAACACAACATTACACTCAGCCACCATGCCCCTGTCTCAGTCCTAACAGCATGGAAGCATTTGCTAACACACCTAAATTTATTCTTGTCCTAGCCCTAGCCCTCTGGTCATGGTGATTCTAACCCATGACTTTAGACTGCTACCGTTAAACCATTCCCTCTGCCCAAATGTGATTCCCATGGTCTTTACTTTAATGAAAATGTTGAACTACACTTAATCCCAAGTAGCTCTAATCTCCCATTTGTGTTGTCCTGAATAGATTAAGGACAATCTTGAAGAAAGAGAAAACAAATACCATTGTGTTCAAAATTAGTTTCCAGTGAAAGGATTAATTGAAAGGGAAAGTCCACAAGCTCTGTCCTTTCTAAGACAGACGTTTCCTTGGCATTTGACCCACATGTCAATGTGGAAAGAAATCAACACTGGATTTTTCAATTTATTAGGAAAATCAATAGACATATTCAAAAAGGGGATACTCATTATAATGTGTGCTTTATAAATTTTGGTTTGCATGGAAAAACAAATAAACAAACAAAATCCAGATGAGTTATATGGTGGGTAGTTTATATTTTGAGACAAATGTTCCAAGATATATGATTACCTGAAACCATCAACACCATGACAAGAAGAGTGGGAGAGACATGTGAGCAGGATGGGAACCTGCTCTGGGTTGGGTATCCCAACTTAGTCCTTGTTTTCAGACCTTTCATTTTTCTGGAAAACACACTTTCTTTGATTGGTTACAGGCACAAGGCAGCCAGAGAGTTTTGCCTTGTACTTTTGGTCTCAAAAGGCAAATAGGCCGCATGGGAATCCATTTACATTTTCATTCCTCATGCTGATGAGTTAGTGCAGACTTATGTTTCCACGCTGTCATGGGTGTGGGGCTGTGCTTCCTGGGAGGCAGTGCCATGAGATTGCTTACTCCATTACATTCAGTGGGACTGAGTGGGTGCTCCTGCCATCCTTAGGGATGCAGTCCCATAGAAAGCAGAAATCTGAGACGTCCCATGTTACCTGTGCTTTCTGTTGGATGGAATCTGTTCTGACTAGGGTGGGAAAACTAAGAAATCTCACTTTCAACACTGGACAGTTCTTTTAGCCAGTAGTTGAAAATAGTCACAGTTGTTGGAGAATCTATTCTTTTCATTTAAAAATACTAATTGCTTAATGTTAAAATGTTTTAATGTTAGCCTCAGAAATATTATAGAAATTCATAACATTTCAAGAAAAATATTTTTATACTTTAATTATTTTAAACTAGACTATATTCAAGTGTTTCAGAAAAGGAGGATTCCACTTGAACACTACTTTTATATTCTATAATAATAAATGTATTATTCTATACACAGATGAGTCTATATGTGTCACCTATGAAGATTGCTGGAAAGAAAATAAAAACATCATGTTTTACATGAGACATGGTCAAGGTACAAAATAGACTGATAATAATAAGACATAATTGAGTAGGGCTATCTAAAGATCTTCAGAATTAATTTCTTTTACACATGGAGCTATTTGTCGACAAATTACATATTGCTGTTCAGGCTCAAATAATATATTCTAATTTTGCTCCATAAATAAAGAGGAAGATTCTGTTAGTAAAAAAGGACTGTAGTGAAAACCTCTGTAGGTGGATGAGATGTGTGGAGAAAGATCCTGTGTGAGCCCCTGTGAGACTGTACAAGTAAACCCCCAATTCCTTACATAACTCTCTCCCCAGGGTCATATCTGAGATTGGAAACCCAGCTTGTAGAATTTAAAGTGTCTGCTTTTACTAGGTTGTTAAAGATCTCTAATCTTAGTATACTGCTTTAAGAAGAAAGTTTTGTTTAATGTCAATATAATTTGCGATGTGTGCTAGTTATTTGCTACCACAGTTAAAATTATCATTTTTTAATGCCTATAACAAAATAAAAGAGTTAGTAAAATCACTAAATGTTATTTGTGGCTTATCACAAAGGCTAGTAATGTCAAGTATTGCCCAGTCATGGTTGAATGTAAAAACAATTCAAAAATTTGTTAACCTGGAGGCCAGTAATGGCTTAGTGGTTAAGAACATTTTCTGCTTTTACAGAGGACCCAGATTTTATTCTGAGCACCTACACGTGGCCCACAGTCTTCTGTACCTAGTTCTGGGGGATCTCATGCATCTCCTGAACTACTCAGCTCCTACAACACACATGGTACACATCTGGAGAGAGAGAGAGAGAGAGAGAGAGAGAGAGAGAGAGAGAGAGAGAGAG
>NW_021604569.1:4450226-4496301 GCF_004785775.1 Grammomys surdaster
GAGGGGGAGGGGGAGGGAGGGAGGGAGGGGGAGGGAGGGAGGGAGGTGGAGGGGGAGGGAGGGAGGGAGGGGGGAGGAAGGAGGAAGAGGAGGAAGGAAGAGGAGGAAGAGGAGGAGGAGGAGGAGGAGAAGAGAAGAGGAGAGGGAGGGGATGGGAGAGGGGAAGAGATTTTAAAAGAGTTGTTAAGTTTATAATGAAAATGAGACATTAAATTTGACAATAACGACACACCTCAAAGTTTTGTTTACTTTCTTTCCTGTCAGTATGATTGATCTACTGATTTTGAATGTACATACATTTATAAGGTACATTTTAAACAAATTTTTGGACACACAACTGATTATCAATATAGTAGTTCTTTTGACTCTGGGATTTTGGTGCAAATATGGACATTCTTTGAAATTTGATCTCTGGAGTGTGTGATTGTGTGATTATATGATTTCAGAACAGAAATGCCATGTAAGACAGCCCATTTTGTTTCCAGTTTACAATTATATTTCGTTATGATTTTTTGTTTGATTTATTTTAAGTCTAACTACCATATCAAACAAATATCCCCCTAAATGGAACAACCAAGACCCCTTACCTATGCTTAGGTGGCAGAGTGACCACTCTTGAAGTTGACAGGTAAAGAAAAGCAAGGGGGACTCCTGATGCTGGTGATGTCCTGACTGTTGGTCTGGATGCTGACTGTATGATTGTGTTAGATTAGTGAAAACTCACTGAGATGGACATTCTTCTACAGGTATACTACTATCTTATAAAAGGTTCTAAATAACAGTTAAAAAAAAGTCTGAGATTCCAAGACTTTTTTGAAATTACATTTATTTAGTCTATGCTTGTGTGTGTGTGTGTGTGTGTGTGTGTGTGTGTGTGTGTGTGTGTGTACATGTATGCATGGGTGTTCAAGGGCCTGAGGATAGTGTGGTTGGTTCTTCCTTCCACCCTGTGGATACAGTGATTGAATGCAAGGTCTCAGGCCTGGAAGCAGGTTCCCTTACACACTGATCCATTTTCCTTGGCAGAAGACTGCTTTTTAAAAGCATGTCTTAGAGTTTATTTTGCTTTGACCTTTCTCCCTGAAAGAGTAAAAGGGCAAGTTTTGAAAAGTATGATCTCAGGAGGAAATCAGATTCTAATATTCTATAACCTGTGGATTATAAAGGATTTTTCTTTATATTGTTAATTGTTGAAACAAAATCAAAAGAAGAATAATATTTCATGACACATGAAAATTAAATGGAATTCAAATTTGATTGTCAGAAATATTTTCCTATGTTTAGTCTTCAACAGTGCAGAAATAAATAGATAAGTAAATAAATAAAAATCAATTATAAAGTAATATTGGAATACAGTTTTCATATACCATGTCCTTGTTTGTTTCTTTAGCTCTTCTCTCTCTTCCATTCCCCCTCTTCCATTGTGACTTTATTACACAACATCTGCTTTTATGCCACAATGACAGGACTTTGTTACTTCTAGTAAGAGGATCAACCTTGGGAGTCAAGGGTCCATTGATCCTCTTAGCAGTTTCAGTGGTGTGATGTCACACACCCGTTGCTATCAGCTGTCTCAAATACCTCCCACTCTCAGGCACTTCTCTTTTCAACCAACTTTGACTGGTCACCAAATTCTTTTCTTGTGCAATAAAAGCATACCCAGTGCAGCTGGCAGGGGCACAGCTGGGTGGAGCACAGCTGGCAGGAGCACAGCTAGCTGGCAGGAGCACAGCTAGCTGGCAGGAGCACTGCAGATGCATGTTCCTGGTGTTTTCCTCGTTCCCTTCATCCTGTCCGTCTTTACCAGTTTTTGTAAACATTTTTTTTTGTATGTGTATGTCTGGCTGTTTTGTCTACATTCATGTTTGAGCACCATTTATGGTCCTGGTACCCTGGGAGGACAGTCGAGGGTATCAGATCTTTTGAAACTGGAGTGACAGATGGGTGTGAGCCATCACATAGGTACTAGTACTGGGAACCCAAAACTGGATACTTTGGAAGAGCCACCAGTCCTCTTAAGCACTGAGCAATCTCCCTATAGTTTTGAGCATCCTTTTGGAGCCTGTCCTGTTGCACCTTTACAAAATTTCTTACACATTCATGCACTTCAGCTGTTATCTGGTTATCTGGTTAATATTTTTTGCCTCCTTCATGTCTTTAAGAAGTAAGTGTTGGTTCACCAAAAGTGCTCTTGGACATTTTAGTACCTCTTGAATGTTTTTGGTTAAGAGTATTCTTAATACATCCATCTTCTCAACGTGCATCAGACATCTTCTGATACAAGCCATTCATAGAGAGATTTCTGTGGAACCTGTGGACATATGTTCCTCTTATGCTTTCTAACTCTGTTATCACCTTACATTTTCCTTGGATATAGTCAACAGTGATGGTAGGACGAGTGTCAGTTATTTTGTTGGAGAGAATGTCTGAGTAATAAATTCCCTAATGTGGAAAGAATGGCTTTGAGAGAATGCATAACCTGGGCCTGAGGATGGCAGAGGGCTCATATGCTAGATGCTAATCTGTTCGGTGTTATAATCAATGCAAATTTTATACATTGTAGTCAGAGGGACCATATGAAAAGAGGAGTAAGTGAGCCAACTGGTCATCTGAAGCTATGCCTTTATTCTGCAAGATGTACCTCCATCTTTCATTTTTTTCTCTCCTCATCTGTTCCTGTATATCTAAGAAATGAGCTACTGTGGGCTGCAGGCCTTGGAGAATTTGTCCAAAGTGTTCACTGTGCACTCACAAACATCCATGATGTTATACTGGTGTTGCAAGCATTGTTCTGAAGCTTGAAACTAGATGAGAGCATCTTGGCTATGTCATCCTGGGCAGGGTATATATCCCTCTAGCTTGTCATTTGCAAGATGAGGGTGAAATGAGTCAATTTAAGTGCTTTGAAATGTGTCCAGCTAATGTCTTCACTTTTCTCTCACAGAAGCTAAGTAGGTTCCCAGTAGGATCCTGAGTATGGTGCACAAGTAAAATGAAATTTATAATGTATATTATCTCCAAATGCATTGTTTCCTAGAACAGTTATTCTTCTTCACCCTTAAAAGAAATGTCTCACCAGGCCCAGTGGCTTTGGCCAGTATAATCTCAGCTACATTCAAACCTCAGGCAGAAGGCTGGTCTGGTTTAGATCTGTCTGAGCTACAGAGAGAACTCAAGTATCTCTGGACAACTTAGTGAGACAGGTCTTAAAATGTAAAGTAAGAAGGTTATCTTTGTCTACCATGCATGAGATTCTAGTTGCAAGCTTTAGTACTGCAGAAACAAAACAAGACATGAAAGAAAGCAACAATAAGAAGACAGTTTCTGTTGTCTATTCTCAAACTAAAAATGTACTACCAGGAATATTCTAGGCTTTATACAATATCTTATATTCATTTTTATGAACAATTATTGAGTACTCACTGAATACAGGTTCTATGCCAGGAAGCCCAGGGGGAATATATCACTGAGGAAGAAATATGTGCCAATGCAGTTCTAGTAAGGAAACAAACAAACAAAAAAGCAAAGGTAAAATTGCTATGAGGGGATTAAATGACATGGTGTAGTGGTGTGGAAAGAAACAGGGCATTAAGCAAGAGAACTACCAGGAGAAGTAGGTCCAGTAAGACTCTGTGAGGGACAGTGAAACTTGGATTCACATGAGGAAAAGGGGCCAGAGTGTCTGCCTCCAAGAATAACATTTCACGCAGACCGCAGCAGCTTTGAAGGTTCTGAGGCTGAGAATTTGGAAAGGAGTTGAAGCTTGAAAAGAGAAAGGGATGTGTTCTAGGGAATGAGATGGATGTGGGGTGTTGGCAGGGGTGCCTTGTGTAAGTGTGACATACAGTTGGATTTCTTATTTTTCAAAGATCTAAGTGGCTGCTATCTGGGGAATAATCTGTCAAGGTTGGAATTCAACATTTAGTTAGAAGGCATGGTGAAGGTTCCTGGGGTACAGATTATGTGGCTAGAGAATTGGCCTGCCCATGAAGGGGAAAGGGGGCAGAGAGACTGTATTGTCTTCTTTGGTTTTCAAATCGTGGCATGGACTTAAATTACCATATACATAAAACTATACTCTCATGTAAACAATGTATCTAAAATATATAAGTACAAACCCTGATGTCTTTGTAGATAATTAAATTCTGTATAATAAGAAGAAAGTAATGTAGCTTCCTGCTATACATTTACAATTATATTCCACCCTGTTAATAATATTTATTTTCATGTATCACACATTTTTATTTGTTGTTTTGTTGTTTGTCCTTTTTGAGACAGGGTCTTATGATGTAGCCCAGGCTGGTGTGGGGCTCTCAATGCTCCTGTCTCAGCCCCTCAAGTGTGAACATTACAGAGTTGTGCTATACTAGCATTGTGTCTAGGTTTTTGCTTGTTTGTTTGATTTAAGAACCAAGAAATTGGGAGGGACACGTTTATTTGGTTCTTTAATCTAAATGCCCAAATTCACTCTAGTACCCTTCTTTGTTTTCTTGATTAAATTAAAACCTATACTGGGATAGCCGCATGGTTTTAAATTTAGCCTGGATAAGCTGTTATGAACTTAGTGGTGGTGAGCCTGGGTGAAAGAGGCCACACGAATGCACCTCTGTTTTATTCTGCTTAGGAGAATCATCCCTATTGAAATGTTGAGCCTTTTTGGTACTCCCCACCAACCCAAAAAAGCTCCCTGACTTAAAACACATAACATGAATTTTTGATGACAAAATTAGAAAATAAAATGTCTTAAATTTTCAATGCAAAAACCGTTCTGCCTAGACACTTGTATAGACCAACTGACTTTATATTCATGATGAGTGAATGTCACATAGACACAGAGGGCTACCTGCTTCCTCATTGTGATTATATCCATACTTGGATGAGGAGGGACAGCTTTGGAACTTGCTAATTCTCACTGATTTACACCAAGTTAAAAGCAAGACATGTGTATTAACATGAGAATCACCCATGCCACCTAGCAAAAGTACAGAATTGTTTTGAAATAGCCCTAACCTATGTAATGGGACATGAAGTCCAGCATAGTTAAGTTTTTCAATCTGGAGTTGGCTGTCTCCTAGCCCCTCCCTCCTCTGTACAGTGCTAATTCAGACAAATGTTCTAATCCTCTCATCCTGAGCTTGGCAGTTTGCCAGATGTGGGGACATTAGCTCCTCATTAGCACCTTGTCATCAGCCCACAAATCCTCATCCAGAACAAAGGTAAAGTGGCCTGGCCCATTTGATGGCCTGGACATTGAAAGAAAGTTTCTCATGATTTTATGAGTTAGAGGTAAAAGCAAAATTTATATGATGCTTAGATTTCAGATTAATGGCATACTGGTCTGCAGATTATTTAATCATGTAATATATAAAATGCTTTTGCAGTATGAGATTCTTAAACTCACCTCTTGTATCCAAATCATTTGCAGGTGTTTTTCTTTTGTAAAATACAGTTGCCGATGGTATCATTATTAATATTTGTAAGGCAACATGGTAAATGTGTAACTGAATTAAAAGACGGACCATGCTGGCATATAACTCTGAAGTAGACTGGGCAACAGGAGTCTATGTTGATCTAAGACTCTTTATGGTATTGAATTGGTGAAGACAACCCATTTTCATTAACATCCTCTCCCTCTTTTGTCCTATAGATCCTATCTTAGTCTTTCTGTTGTTCCAAATGCACTTACCTATGAGCATGTGCATCCAACAGAACTTTGCAGATTGTATTTCCAAGTCTGTCTATGTGGTCCTTTCAAGTATCTGAGCCATCAGTTATCAACATTGCCCAAAGTAATCCTTTAGACTAACAGCATGCAGCTATCTCAGAAAGAATTGAGAATGCTGAACACAGAGGCTGGAGTTTGACTTTTTGTCCTAGTTGGAGAAGGATCCGAGAAATATTTACTTTGGTTCTCAAGGCACACTCCTATTCTTGGCCACACCCAAGCACTAGCCAAACTCAGCAGTCTGTGGAGCCATGGAGTGCTTTGGCACAAGCATGCCTTCTACACTGAAGCATGTCTCACCATTAGATGGCATACACTTTCCCCCCATAATGCTTAGTAACTACTTTGGCCTTTCCCTGTTGGCTACAGCTTTGAAGGTATTTTTAAATGGAATAGAACATTTCTGGTAATTATAAATGTTAGAAATAATCTGTACCTCCATCCATCCATGGTATGTGAATTGGATGTTAAAAGGGAACACTATATATTCTTCCTCTTACTGGTTTAGGTTTCATTTAGCTAAGGTTCCTGTAACAAAGACAGAGTAACAAGAGAATACCATATACATGTATTTCAATTATAAGTGAATTGTCAAAAGGAAATGAAGGTCTAAGTCACAATCAACAGTGTTGTAGCGAGTTTCATGAAAAGTAGAGAGTCTATGGACAGGCAATGTTGTACTGTTCACCTGGAGAAGCACTCCCGTCTCTTCAGAGTGCTTGTGACCTCATGTTTTCAGAGATAGGGGTGCTCCGTTCCTTTCAGGATAAAAAGGCACACCAGACATAAAGGTCTTATGACTTACTGCAAAGTTTGGGGAGTCCCTCTAGTGTTATCATATGTTACTATAAAAATAGGAATTCCCTGTTGGGGTTCTTAGTTTCATTAATAAAATAATTTAAGCACAAACCCAGAAGAAAGCTCAAGGACAATTTTATTGGAGTTAAAATTAAATCCACAGCAGACAAACTGTAAATCTAAGCATCTGCCAGAGAAAGAGAGCGAGCTATGTCATTTGAGTTAGACACAGAGGGCCAGCCACATTGCAAGACATGAGACTGCATGGCAAAGAGGCTCAGGGCTTCACAAAAATCCCGAGAATCAGAAAAAGCAAATCTGAATCTGAATTTAGGCTCTGGTCTGGCTCCAACAGAAAAAGAAGAGAAGAAAAAGGACAAGTTACCTCTTATCGAGTCAGGACTCAGGTGGGCTGACCCACCAGGATCACATGGCAGCTCTGTAGAGACCATGTAGAAAGAGGGTGCTAGGAAGGCAAGGTGCGTTCTGCTGTCTCTGTAGCATGGCTTAAGGTGGATATGCCTTCTAGAGGGCTGATTCCTTAGCCTGTTGATTGACTTGCTTAGTTGGAATGTAAGGTCTGCACCCAGGCCAGTGACAATACTGTCCAGAAGGAAATAGGATCCTCTCAATGAGCCTTTATTGCTGTCCTAACACTGTTATAGGGAACTTCTCAGAACCTTCCTGACTTCAGGGGAAAGGGCAGGAAAAGGTCAAAGAGGATTTCATACATGTATTGCCTCTCAACTTCTCCTACCTAAAATACTCACTATGGCAAGGTGTCACGTTTTAGAGTAGCATGTTCTGAATATCATCAGTGTCTGTGAAAGTAATGGTTAATTGTTACATTTTGCATTTTCCACTTCAGTTCAAATTCTTGCCTGTCAACAAGCTTAATTTCTTTTAGGGCTGATGTGCTTAAGTATTTTGAATCTGTGCCAGTTTGTGTCTCCAAACCCAATAATAGAAATTGGTTAGAGAACAAGAGGGAATGGTGGGATAGTTTAGTGTTCCCCAAGTCAGCCCTCTTTACGTGGTGAGATTGGTCAATGTTCCAAGTCAGCCCACTTTATTGTGATTTTTTTTTTATTTGTATAGACTGTGTAGGATGACTTCTACCTTCTCTAATTCCAAAAAGCTTTAGGGAGCATTTGGTCATCATTTTCTATATGGAAGACATTCTATTGGAAGATGCCATAGATTACATTTTAAGAAGGACTCTTTCTGGGCTGGGGATGTAGCTCAGGGGTAGAGTCCTAGCCTGATTCTGGGAAAGAACTGTTGTACTTTAAAAGTTTCTGCTGAGAGCCAAAGTTCACTTCTAACCTTTTTACAAAAATCTTCCTGTACTCTTTGATAGGACATAGGATTCATGGTTCCCATTGAAGTTTCAATCATTGCTTTGTTTGTGTTGAAAGGGGTCCTACTGTGATGTGTCCCCAAGACCTCTTACATAATTAGCATTGAGTGTTCTTACATTGACAAATCAAGCCCAAGCTCCTGAATGTTTTAGTCTCGAAGCTGCTGCATGAATTCCATTTCTTTTTCACTTATAATGTAGGCTCCAGATTATACAATTTATATATTTGAAATATTAACTAAGGAATGATATACATGTGTTTTGCTGGAGGAGAGGTAATGCTCATGTGTTTATCAAGAACATCTAAGCAAAACCTGGTCTGGTGTTTTCCTGAAAACACACAGTCCTGTTGGGATCTTACTTTATGGAATATTATGACTTGGTTACCTGGCTCCTGTTCAAATATATTTATTGACGAGGAAAGCAAAGTATGTAGCATTCATGACTGGAGCCTTCAAATACATAAGTATGATTATCACAAACACACTTCATAATTCAGAAATGCATAAAAAGTGTTTAAATAATAGATGGAGATGACAGGTATCATAAACAAATGCAAGATGGATATAGTCTAACTTGGCAAATTTTGAGATGTGGTTTCAATCATAGTATTTTTTGTTGTTGTTGATTTTTATATATGATTGTAGGCAATTTTAAATTAGAGTGTCACCTTTAATTTATTGTCAGGTAGAAAACACACTTCTCTTGAACTCCACGAATTTATCCACTTTAACTCTATAATTGCTAGCGATATACAAGCTCATTATATCACAAGTGGTTGTATTTGATGCCAGCTGTTATGGAGTTAACAGCAAAGTTAAAGGAATGGCATAAAACTCACTCTTATGTGCAATACAGCCTTCAGAATATCACAGCGGAAAATCAAGCGAGTCTGAGAGCTCACTTCAGTGATGTTTTATACCATTATCAAGTGTGAAAAATACAACTTTTCCCCCAGAAAAATGTTGCATTTAATATTTTGCTAAGAATTCAAATTTTGGTCATCTTTTATCGTTCAAAAACCTTCTCATCTATATTTTCTTTTGCCTGAAAGTTGTGTTTTGGCAAACCTGTGAGTTCTGTTTTCTGTTCACTGAATTGGGGGTTGAGAATATAAAAGGAAGATTTGTACTGTTAATTGGGTCAGGTGTCAGCATTTTCTCTTCTTCATTTGGCTAGAAGTAGAGATTCCTTACTTGTATTTCGGCAGTGCCTGTAGTTCCCAGAGGAGGGTGGGGTCTGCACAATAATGCAAATGAGTTCAATAAGAACATCCTGAAGGTAAAGCAGAAGCATTTTCCTGCAGCTTGAAGATGTCTGAGGGGTTTAGGCTGCTAAGAGTGCTGTGCTTGGTGCTTGCTATTATTATTTTCACAGTCTGATGGAACAGATCACATTTCTTCATGCCAGCCTCATATCAACTGATGTTGATATTTTTGCCGCATTTGCAATATCCTTGTTGAGAAACTTTTCTTGATGTGTAGTGTTTTTGCTAAATATAGTATTTCTGATACACAGACCAAAGAGTACTTGATATATTTCATAAAAGTGAACAGATGTTAAAAAATATGATAAACTATTTTTATTTCTCAGAATGCTTAAAGCCTCACGCTAGCCTGATTGGAGATATTTATACCAATGATGTTTGCACGATTTTTTTCGAATTTCTGTGTTTAACTTGAGACGAACTCACTCTCCGTTGCTGTGTGACAGGTATGAAGAGAAATGCCAGGAAACAATCCGCTGATAATTTAGTCCACTTATTTTCAGTACTTAACTTTTGGTATTTTTTTTCTTCCATAAGTTCACCCTGATATGACATTTCATTATTAGATTAAAAAAAAATAGTCACTCACCAGATATTAAAGGATGCAATTGGTTTCAGTTCAGGCAGGTTTTAACTGCGTTTTAATTAGCTTAAAACATATGCTTCCATTTATTGTATTATGTGGAGTACATCCTATCCCATTTAGCTGAGTATTGAGGACTATTGTACAATATTGTGTTCAGGCTAAAACAATGAAATACTAATTGGATCCAGTAAAATAACTGTAACGTTTCCGATTCCTATTAGGCAGGTTACGTAAATTAGGCTAATATAAAATGGTGCTTAATAGAACTGCAAATACCGTGATGATCCTTCAGACAGGAACACAGTGACAGGGGATTTTGGCGAGGGGGGTTTGGGGGGGGATAAAATACATTTGCATTACAATAAAACATTTCCTGCTGTGAGTGCTCTCACACGCTGGAGAAAGCGCCACTCCAGCACCACGCCCTCTTATTTACATAGGAACGCAATCCCTTTCCCTTCCAGTTCCTAGGAGCACTTGTCTCTCACTGACTAGGAAAACCTGCAGTTTTAAATCTGTTGATGAATTTAGTCCTTTTATTATTTTGTCTAAGAGCATCCTGTCTAAGGTCTTTATGTTGCAATGAGGGAACATTTCTCGTTATATACAGTATGTCTTTTTATGATGAGAATGTGTTGTCTAGGCATTAAAACCCGACTACAGTCATTCGACTGGATTCTTATTTTCTCTTCGAGCTACAAAATGTCTTGAGTTTATTCTTTCTCTTCTTTTCAATTATTAATCACTGACCTGGATATTTGGGACATTTCCATATATTTTAATCATCCTGAAATGGGTTTGAGTGTAAAGTGTTGATAGCTTTTTTTTTTCTTCAGTGAGTGTCTCCGTTGCAGTTTCCTATGGGCTTGAATAACAGCCACGTGTAATCTTTTAAATGAAGAAATTTGAGAAAATGACACCAGGGTGCAAACGGATGAAGTGAGCCTTTTTCAAAAATCCTTCCAGGGCAACACTAATTTCATCTCTTCATTAGTAGTCCCCATGGCGAGTTTGTGGAGGCATCCAGAGCCCTTTCAGGGCTGAGGGGGTGTTTCTGGGGAGGAGATATTTGAAGCTTCCCCTCAAAGGAAAAGTTGCCCAATGAGGTGGGAAAGGGACTACATTTTCCCTTGCGAACACACTGATAAAAGAGCTTTGTGCTGAACTCACAAGCACCCTTGAACCTTGCAGTTTGCTCCCAGCACTCAGATCGCAGTGATTCTGTGAAATGGCAGAGAGAGAAGAGCATTCTGGGGCCTAGCATGCAAATGAGCAAGCCATGTAAAGGCACAGAAAATTTAAATCCTGTCTATTGTATTCTAAGCAGGTTGCTAGCCAGCCTTTGTGGAACTGGTATAAAAATGAATCTCATCTTCTCCCTGGCATGAAAACTAAAAACATACTTTATTTCTTCACCCACAGCAGCAATTTTTATGCAGTTTTATCTTCAAAAAAAGGGGGTGGGGTTGGTTTTTCTAGAAGTTTAGTGTGTAACATTTTCATTCATGATACAATTATTTTATCTGCATCTGTGCCTCTGATTTAGACCTTAATCTCCTGAGATCTTTAGTTGTGGAATTTGTTGCTTCATTTATATTCACAGATAGTTCTCTCCCTCTTTTAAAAAGTGTTGGAATTAATACTATTTGCTCAAAGGAGTGGCAGTTTTAAAAAGGCACTACATCTTAAGGGGCGGGCGTTCCTGGTAAAGCAAGAGTAAGAGAGAAGCCTCCAGATTCAGATTCCTACTTTTCATCCTTCAGCTGAGAAGAAAGGGATATTCCTCCAGGTGTAAAAGATGGTAACTGTACCATAAAGGAATGGGTCTAGCCAATGGGACTGTGACCAGGGGAAGTAAGAAGGGACACCAGGGGTGAGGGAAGAGTGGCCAGGCCTTAACCCCAGGTCAGACTCACTGAAACAGAGCCTTTGACAATCCACTCTAAGCAAAAGAACGAGCCAGCCAGCTGGGTGCTTTGCCCACCAGACCAGTCTGTGGTTCTGGAGACTGCAGAAATCTCATTTATGTATGTTTCCCTCCCTTTGTCACTGTTTCTATTTCCAAGTGAAATAATTCTGTTAAGATGGAAGGACAAAGAACTGAAGAAGCTTCCTGCTCTCAAGTAATTTGAGTTTTTTTGTTTTCTTGCTTTTGTTTTTTTTTTTTTCTTGTTAGACCAATGATTGGGGCTGGGGAAACGAGACCCCCCCCCCCAGCATTTCAGAGCTTTTGCTGCTACTGCAGAGGACATGGGGTCGCTTCCCAGCACCACCTCACAGCTGCTTGGAACTCCAGATCTACCAACTGCTTCTGCCCTCCATGGGCACCTGCACAGACCTGGCGTACATTCACATACACATACATTTTTAAAGAATTAAAAACATTCTTTTAAAAGTAAAAATAATGCTTGGTAGTGAAGGGTGCACACCTTTAATCCCAGCATTCAGGAGGCAGAGGCAGGTGTATCTCTGAGTTCAAGGCCAGCCTGGTCTACAGAAAAAGTTCAAGACAGCCAAGGGTACACAGAGAAACCATGTCTACAAAACAACAACCATCACAACGACTCAACAGCAACAACAAAAAAAGGAAAAATAAAATAGTCATTCATTTAATAACTACTGGAAATTATGCAATTAGTTGGTCAAGGCCTTGTGTAATCTTTGCCTGCTTCCTTCCATTGCTAACATCTGACATGATCCTGGGATGATGGTTGCTATAATCTGTCCACCCTTGTCATACATACACTCATTGGTATATTTGTGTATGTATTTCTGTATGTCGAGTGTATGTATTTATAATTTCAAACAAATTTATCACACAACTTTTTAAAAGCGTAGTGATAGCTTTATAAAGTGATGCTGTTCTACTGACTCTCTCAAGAGTTGAACTTTGAATGGTAGATGAAAGTAAATTACTATTATTTTGCTGTAGTTTCTTTCTTTTTCAAATCAAAACAGATTCTTCATAGACATAAGAAACATACAGTGTTTAGATATAAAAGCAAAAGACTACATTTACTAGATTTAATTATAGCCAAGATAAAACCCCACATAGTTAATTAATGTAATTAGATTTTTATCACAATTCAGACATTAATATTTAATTATACTTTGAATTATAATTTTTAACCTTTCTCTTATACATGTGAACTCACATAGACATAAGCCTGTGTTAACCCTGCTTTTATCTCATTGATCACTAATCATTTAGGTGTGCACACACATATAAATAACTACACATTCCAATTACATAGATTTAAAGACTACAAATGCTTTAGATCAGGGGTCAGCAAACTCTTTCTGTACAGAAACCGATAGTAAATATTTTAAGCTATGCCAGCTACACCGTGTGTAATGTAGCTTTTCAACTATGCACTTATAGCAAGAGAGCCAGCCATAGACTATGCGTAAATGGATGAGCATGAGTGTGTTCCAATAAAACTTTATTTGTGGACAGGTTTGAATTTCATAACATTTTCATTCGTAATGAAACATTATTTTCCTTTCAATTATTTAAAAAGGTAAATCCATTTTCAATTTGCAAGTGTTACCAATACAACCTGAAGGCTGTACTTGGCCAGCAAGTTGTAGCTTTGGTATCCCTGTACCACCTAGTACTTTGGAAGGTGAGGTCATGATTTTACAGATTGATGAGATTGAAGTTTTCTGCATCCTACTGTAACCTCATATTCTGTCACTTTAATAAGCATAGACTAGCTGTATTATGTGTTACTTTGAGGGAAGAATCCTGGTGTTGTGGGACAGTCACAGTAGACTGTCTTATTTTCTTGTACTTTAACATAGCATTAAAGGGAACAACTCAAGTTCCTGATTCTTCTCTCCTCTTGTCATGGATATGTTAGCAGCACATGATGCATGCTAATTATGAAGTTGGCTGTAACAAGAGTTCCTCTTGTGAATCCATTTAAGAACTGATTGTTTACTATCTTTTTCTGTAAGTATAAAATTTTAATTATGCCACTGACAGGAACTGTGCGTGATACAGTGGTCTACATTTATCACTGGGAGAGGGCCAGTTGCAGAGCTGTTTGACTTTGGAGAAATCCTGATGCGTTTGCAATGTTGAGCAGCAGGTGCCACATTATTATGTACAGAAAAGCAATTAGGAAGCATATTGGATGAATGGGGAGTGCATTAATATTAGCGAGTACATTTGTCAGTGGTTTTGATGCGAGTCTTTTTCTTTCCTTTATGCAACATTAAGATTGTGGCTCTCATAAATTCTCCCCTTAAATTGCCATCTGTTCCCTTGTCAGGCAGTAGTGAGGTAGAGAAAAGTTTTCTTGACAAAATGAAAGGAATTTCTTTTATTTAAAAGAGAAGAAAAATGGCCTATAGAAAATTCCAGAATTGTAGGTTGTGTGGTTCGGCTTTGCCTGTGTTAAGTAATTACCTTTGAATGCAGCATTAACTGGAGAAGCCTTTGATTTTTACACGTTGCTATTTTTTCCCAGTCATTTCATGTATTTTTAAATTCAATAGGAGAGAGTTATAATTAGATTAGTGCAATGACAACCAGCAATTGGCTACTCGGATTAAGAAGTTTGAGAAGAGAGTTGCTGTTTTTCTACTGTGGTGTCTTTCCCATTTCTTGGTCCAGCCATGATCCCACCCTGCAAGGACAGGAGATTAATCACTGGCATAGCAGCCTTTTTTTTTTTTTTTGAAACTCTTGGCTAGTTCTGAAACAAGCAGTGCTTAACATAATCACTGCCTCTTCACTTTTAGCTCAATTAGCAATCTCTACATTCCTTCGAAATTCTCGACAGAAATACATTTTATAGCAACCTCATATTATCTTTGTGACAAACTCCAATGTATATTGATATTAAAATTTCCAAAATTGTCATTAACTAAAAAGGACCAGGAATATGTGACTCTGATTAACTGCTTTGTCTGACTAACTAAAAGGTAATATAATTCTTTTAACTCCAAAACTTAATTGAAAAGTTTTTTCCCTTAAATATACTCATTCACTTTTAAACTTTTGATCATCATTAAATTTAGTTTTGTTTTTGTTTTTTTTTGTTTTTTTTTGTTTTTGTTTTTTTTTCTTTTTTATCGGACTCTCTCTCTCTCTCTCAGGTTATTTCAGACATTTTCAAAAGTGCATAGAAAGAACAAAGAAGCGACACTAACAGTGTGTGTGGTAGTCCATTCCTGTAACTCCAGGACTGGACACTTGAGGATATGGGCCACTGAGATAGGAGGATGTTGAGTTCCAGGCTAGCCTCAGCTACAAAGAGAAAACCGGCTGGGATAGGTAGATGGATCAGGTGGTAAGGTCCTTGATGTGGAACCTCCAGTACCTAACTTTAGATCTCACTACACTACCTTTGAATCAGTAACGCCAGTGCTGGAAGGAGATAGGGGACAGTCAGGCACATCCCAGGGTTCATCTGCAGATGTTGTAAGGTTTTCTCCAGAGAGATGCTGCCTCAAAATAAGGAGGGGAAATGATTGAGTTACTAACCTTGATGTGGATCTCTGACCTCGCACACAAACCCACCCAGGTAAGGGTAGCCTCTTACACATGTGCACACACACACATACAGAGCCAGTGTAGCCTCATATACATGCACACACACACACACATAGGAAAGTAAGTGTAGCCTCTTACATGTGTGTGCATGTGTGTGTGTGTATGTATGTATTCCACAGACACCCACAGAGAATGAAAAAAGAATGGTCAAAATGAAAGACCAAAATTGAAAACTCAAAATTGTGCTAAACTTATACCTGACAGTAAAAGTAACCATATATTTTTTAAATGAGTAATATTTTCTGTCACCTTAAGTGTTTTTGGATATTAATAGTAGATGTTCTTCTGATTATGGTCACAGAACAGGTGGAATCAACTTGCATATTAAAGGTTAATGGTTGAGGTGCCTATAAAAAATCACAAACTCTGGAGAGAAAAGCATATGAGACATAGGAGACTTCATGAGGAAGGAAAGACTCAAAGGAATAGCTAAGTCTCTGTTCTGCGCTGTTTGATGACTGGTGTACAGTCTGTGGTTCTATTGGTACTCAGCTGAGGAAGACTAGGCAAGGCCCGATTGCTCAGCCTCACTGCTGTGAGTGTGTGTGTTGAGGGATGCTGCAGTACCTTTACTCTGGGGACAGGGTACTACCTCTCATGTACATGTGGATCTTTGGAGCTGTTTAAGGGAACATATAAAGCCCTTCTCTGCTCTGGGAGCTTCCACAGGGAAAAATGAAGTTGGAAGGGGTCCAGGAGACCTTCCTGCTACTTGGTTTGTGGTATGTGGAGTTGGTGTGGCATTTTGATGCAGTGTTCTGGAATGCCTTAAGAAGTGTAGTTTTGGACACAGATAGTGTTTACAGATGCAGCCTGACCTTTGTGCAGATTCCAGGGCAAGGATTTGCATTGCAATTTATAGACCTGAGGAGGAGGATCTGAGGCTGACAGGCATCCTCTAGATTTCATTTTAATCACTGGATGACTAGTTAGGGAAACTTGCATAGGAAACACAGGCAATTAATTCATAGTTCATCATTTAAAATAAGATTGAGGGTTTCGAGGGGTGACTATGACATTAACCGCAATGGTTGTTTTTCTAGAGGGTCTGAGTTCAACTCCCAGCACCCACATGGCCACTCACAATTGTAAATTCAGTTCCAAGGGACCTGACACTCGATGCTCACTTCTGAAGGCACTAAGAACACACATGGTGCACAGACATACATGCAGGCTAAATACTCATACACATGAAGCAAAAAGCAAAACCAAAAACCCTACAAGATCAGACATTGTGTTTGCTGGTTATCATGATTCATTGTAGCTGGCTGACATAAGTAAATTGAATCTAGCATCCTTGGTGTCTTCTGATTCAAATCCTTATGGACTTGTCTACTCTCTTGGAACCAAGATATTTAAGTATCGTATAATAGGACAATATTAGAGATACCTTGATAAACTCTTAATTTATGAATCCACTTATTTCTTTTGTGTATTTGGATTTAACTGGATTACTAAGATCTGTATTCTGTAAGAAGTTGAGCATTGTCAATTTTTCTTTGCCATATATAAATAACAATTTCTTGCATAACTCATGTTTGTAGATGACTATGTAATATGTTAGATATTGTTCTTCAGTTTTAGTGCCATGTTCTGGGTATAGTACCCATTGAATCTCATTGTCTCAGTTAAGATGCTTGCCTGAAAAAGGAGAATCAAGGTCATCTGGGTGTGATGACATATAGTCGGTCTCTCATTCTCAGGGTAGACAGCTAGCAATGGCCCAACAAATACCTTCAGAGGTCAAGTGAAAGTGCAGGACACAAACCACAGCAAAAGGAATATGATTCCTTACCACCAGCTGCTGTGAATACCATTGTGAACCGTCAAGGCTTATTTTATCCACCCTCCCTTTACCAATAACATGAGGCGGGTAGAGTCCAAGCGAGGTGTGAAGACACTGACCCCTTGTTGAACTTCCAGACATTCCATAGGAGGAGGCAGGGAAGCAAATGGACCTATTAATTCTGGATGTGGTGCCCTTCTCCCTCCCAGCCCTTTCTGGGCTTTCTCTGTTAGTGGCTGTCTCTAGTTAACCTACATGTGGTGCTGAGTTTCATTCTGTGTTTGATCAAACCTCCAATTTATTTGGTCAGCATAAATGAATTCTAACCTGTCTCTCTGGCTTTCGGTCCGGAAAGGCTTTGAAGTTTTTTGTTTTGTTTTGTTTTATTTAAACCACACTAAATAGAAAGAGGTCATGGGAGTAAGAGACCACACTGGACTGGGAGTTTCCTTTATGTGTGTTTGATGGGTAAGTTTAGGTCAGTCATTCATTCAAACTAGACCATATCTTCAAAATGAGGATAGCTGGCCTTTGATATTTGCTAACTCCCTTTCTGGTTTGGGGTTTAATCTCTGTCCCATATCTTTCAGAAAGTCTCTGAGCTTCATGCTCTCTGGAGCTCAGTCTTCAGTTCCTGTAGCTTCCGTGTGTCCACATGACTCAGGGTCTTTGGGTTCCAGTATCAGCGTGAAAGTGGACCAGCTGTGTGAATCAGACTAGGCAGATTAGCCTGCTGAGCTTCTGCCCTGCATATACAATGCAATGGCAGTCTGCACTCTGCCGTCTTCACAGGGAGCAAGAGAGGCCAAACCTGAATGCTTTCTATCAACGGAAATCAATGCATGTCACGAACTCAAGGTAGTAGTCTGTGTCCAGTTGTTTGTGGTCAGCACCAGTAGTCTACTGTTCCGCCTATTCACTGGTCAGGTCTTGAAAGCTGAGGGCAAGTCTGAAAGGCACAGAATCACAGTCCTCTTGGGTGTTAGACATGTAGGAGTTCAGGAATTCCCCACAGGTGTCTCAATCCTTACACTAAACAAAGTTCATGGGAAGCTATGTATATACTGAAGCTCTTGGAAGGGCTATGGTAACATGACTCTATCACTTAAAGTCTGGAAAGAAAAATAAGTGTTTTAAAGTGTGAATGCCAGGCAACCTGGCTTCCACCAGTGGCAAGAGAAAACGCCCCCTGAGCTTTGTAATTGGATGTCTGTCACTGCCTTCCAGCCATCCAGGCAGGCAAATCCAAACCTATTTTCTGTCTCTCACTCAAAAGAGAGACGGAGCCAAGCTTATAACCCTTCTTGGCTTATCTTTTGGATCTTTTCTTGGGTTCCTTAATTATTAATTTATTATTATGAAGCCATCACTTTGAATCTGGGCATGAGTACAAAATAGGAAAACAACAACAACAAATAGTCTAAAAGTGAAATGACAACGTTAGCTGTATGAGGTCCCTGTCAGTACAACACACTCCCCGTGATAATTAGCTTATAAGGAAAGGAGGGTTATGTCAATGCACAGCTGTAGAGGGCCAGTTCTCGTTAGGTCAGACCTATTGACTTGGGCCTGCGGCGAGGGAGTCCATCATGCAATTGTGTAACTGCAAAACAGCAACCTTATCCTGGAAGCTGCAAAGGGTTAGCACCCTGGTGTCCTCTCAAAAGCATTCCTTTGTGAACTCTATGTCTTTGCCAGCTTCCCCTCTGTGTGTCCTTGTCCCTTGTCTATTCTGTGTCCTGTGGATTTCAGCATCATTACCCACTTACAGCCACACCTATTTGCAGGAGTTTAATCAGATGCATGTAGTAGCAAATTCCAACATCAACTGAATCTTCTTTCTCTTTCCCCTAGTCCATAAGGACCTGCGTGGTGGAGTCAAACCTTCATGGAACTTGGCACACCCTTTGTCATAGCTCAACCACAGTCTATCCATCTATTAGACATGGATTTTGGATTGTTAAGCTTTTACCCGTATTTCTTCTGAATTGGTTTTATCTTTGTTTGAGTCCAGTGTATGGACATATTACTTCAAAAGAGTTCCTTTTTAGTTCAGGGACAGGTACAGTTTTGTCCTGGCATCCTGGTAGAGGAGAGCTTTTAGCTCTACCTCCTTGAAGCTTTTTCCATGGGACACATTTAAAATGAGTAAAAGAAATGACACCTTTGGCACAGAGATTTTAGAGCAACTGCCAGATGCTTCCTAAGCGATTATTAACTTAATTCATTTGCATGCATCTTTATCGAGGCCTCCAGTATTTATTGAAGCTTGATCTTATCAGCATTCATGCAATACTGTGCTGATTGCTACAAAAGAGAGAAAACATGCAGAAGATGATCTGTCCACTAAAGGGATTTTACAGTTTGCTGAGAAGAGGATTATAGTAGACACTGGTGGAAGATAATGTCCATAGAAGGTCAGGGGCGGAAAGTAGCTTAGGATAGTGGACTTAAGGGAAGAAGTTTCAGGCATGGGAAAGGATATGACCAGCACCTTAAAATAGGAGCTGAATTTGGGCTGGGGAGATAGCTCAGTAAGAAGCTCTTTATGCGAGAAGGAGAACTTGAATTCCAGCCTCAAAATCCATGAAAAACAAAACAATAACAACAAAACCAAAATCAAGGGTGGTGGTATGTGTTGTAATTCCAGCTGGAAAGGCAGAAACAGGTGAGCCAGAAACAAGAGAGCCCCTGGGTCCTGTTGACCAGCAAGCCTAACCAAATTGGTGAGCTCCAGGCTAGTGTCTAAACAAATACATGTGTGATGCTTGAGAAATGAAGCTTGAGGTTGTTTAATCAATGCACATGTATGTGTGCTCACACACACTCATACACACACACACACACACACACACACCTGCATGCACCCATACATACATGCATGTGCACTTGACTTTGGAAAGGACAGAGGGAAGGCCCCACAAGTGCATGCAGTACTTCTGCCTCCCTGTGCAACTGTATATAAATAATAAACATGCTGAACTCCCAGGGTGCTTAGGCTTACCTACGGGAGAGGCCAGTCTACCCCATCCCAGCTCTCTGTCTGCTTTTCTTCATTCTCTGTCAGTTTTAGACAGGGTTCTATGGCCAAAATCATGGAAGGACAAGGCCAGTTGGAGGAGAAAGCCCTGCCACACTGTTCTGTGCGTGTGACATCAGCGATTCAGTGATACCTAACGCTTTAGGAGAGTTGGAAGTCCAATATGAAATTATTATTTCATAACTATAAATCTGAGTGTTTTTTCTTAGATTATTATGATTTTCTTGAAACTTATTTTTTTGAGGACAGGGCTTCTCTGTGTATCAGAGCTTTGACTATCCTGGTCTTACTTTGTAGATCAGGCTGGCCTTGAACTCAACAGAGATCTACCTGCCTCCACCTAATGAGTGTTGGGCTTATAAGTGTGTACCACCATGCCTTGCTCTCTTGATATTTAAACAACATATTTTCACCCTCGTTAAACAGACTTAGCTTCATATACCTCACAGTCAGGATCCCTTATCTGTCGCTCATTTTCTTAGGATTCAAAGAACTATTTCTTCTGATCTTTCTCAAGACTTTAAACACACTGGCCACATATAAGTTCTTCCTGATCACTTTCTTAATCCCCTTCTCTTTAATCTAAGATACTGTTATTGGTTTTGGTGTTGAGCATCTTTCCTAAGTAACTAAGAAAAGGATATACTTGAACTTTTAGGAAAATTGGATAGGACTGGTAACATTTTCTTGTTTTACAAAATATTTTACTGATACCTAGCATCCATTTAGAGGGATGTAGACATTGTGTCTAACTCCCTGCAGGTTTTTTGCACACAAGACGACTTTGGATAACTGAACATTATAACTATCCTACAGACTATTCCATGTTGTATTCTAAATGCCTGACAACTTATTAAAATGTTTACTTTTTTCTTATTTATTGAACTTCATGTATAGAATATATATATGTATATTTACTTTTGCAATATAAATCTTTATTTTAAAAGTGTCATTTTTATTTTTTGTATGCCTATCTGGATACCTTGCAAAGTAGAAATTCATTCCTTTTATTTTTCATGATTGTTATCTGTACTTTTGCTTCTCTATGTGAATATGTAATGTCTATAGTCTCCACTAATGTACAGAAAACTAGCATCCTCAGATCTCCTAAAATAATCTTGGTGTGGTTTCACTTCAATTTTTAATTTTTTCTTTGACAGAATTTGATTTTTAAGATTTTATTGTCTAGAACATTTTTATGTTTTTAGCTATTTTCATCATTTTTAAAATATCCATACAGTCCATAGGCCTTGAAGTCATTATTACCTAGAGATGCATATTTGGTTTGTTTTCCTAGACTTATCAAAGTGTGTGTGTGTGTGTGTGTGTGTGTGTGTGTGTGTGTTTGTGTTCGTGCACACACACATACTTTGATCTTGCTGTACAGTTGAGTGAGGATGACTTTGAACTTAAAATCTACCTATCCTCGATTCCTCCAGGGCCAGGATTATAGGTTTATTCTACTATGTCATATTTATGCAGTACTGGAGACTGAACCCATAGTATTAGGCATGTTAGCCAAGAACTTTGCCAACTGATAAACATCCCAGATCATACATTGTCCTTGATTTGAGATTTATGCATTGATAGCAAACTTGATCCTTTGTTTAATGTGTATGCATATGTATATATATGTGTGTATGTATACATATATACACATATATATTTATCTATATATGCATATCATATATGTATATACATACATATATGACACACATATATATATACATAAATATATATACACATACATATACATACCTTCCTACATACATATATATGACAATTCTCTTGAATCTCTGATTAAGTCAACCCTTGAAGATACAGAGACATTCAGACATTTCTTCTTAGTGTTCAGTAATGGAGTCTGCTAACATAAACTGACAAATAGAGGGAAGGAGAAAAGATATGGCTATGGCTCAGGCCTAAATACCCTTTATGAGGAGAGGAAGTTGGCCTGTTGGCAATGTTGGTGATGTGAATGTGACTTAGTGAACTTCACGGGAAAAGAAAGGGCTTGCAGGACAGATGGCAGCCTGGGACAGAACCCCCACTCTTCCCCTGTGATGAGTGGCTAATGTGATTTCAGAGGGAAGGTTGAAGACTGCTCTGTGTCTCTTTGGCCGATCTGATCTGGGGCTAGAGAGGGAACATCAGAAAAAGCCCTTCTGTGTATGCTCTCCTCCCTAGTTGCCCAGAAATTGCCGAACAATATGGCATATCTTAGGTTATCATTTTCTGAGTCCAGCAGAGATGTGTGAATCAGAATCACGGATCTCATGTAACCACCAGATCTATAACGCTCATTCCTCAAGTGCATTATTCTGTTAGGAGTTCTTTCTAGCAACGCACGTTTCCTTCATTCTTCTCAGACCCTGGCCAAGTTGGCTCCTTTGAGTGCGAGTCTGATTAGTCGCATATGGTTTTTCTCTTTCCAAGAAGGTAATTATCAGTCCATGGACTTCAGAGTGACATCAAGGGACATCCCTCCCTCTCTTATTAGCATTGAGATTTTTCTTCAGAGTTTTTTCTTAATCAATATATTCCAAGTAAATTTCTTTCTAAAATATAGTTAAGTGGTAGTGGTAGGCCCTTGGGCCATTAGATCATGTAGCCCACATTTTTTGAGGTGAGCTACCAGATAGCTTGGTTTGGCTGAATTTGTGCACAAAGCTATCTTTGTCTTTGTTTCTTTTTGGCTGTCTCTGTTGTCCTCTCACAGTTTGTTCCTCTTTCTCACACTATATATAGACACATACAGTTACACACACACACACAAACACACACATAAATGCCACACATGCATGCCACAAGCACACAGACATAAACACCATGTAGAAGTAGATGTGCACACAAGTACATGTAACATACATATACACACATGTACATGCACACACACATCAAAATTTTCACTATCTTATTTTCTGACTTCCTGTATTTTACAATAAGTACATTTATCTATCTTTGTCTATATTTCTATCTATAAATCATCTGTATCTATATTTATACATCTATATATGTCTCTGAGGTCTTACTAAATACCCTCTCCTCAGTAAGAGAGCTAAACTAAGCAAAAGAAGGAGAGGAGCTAGTAAAATGGGGTTAGGAAGCCTTATCCTATCACATAACATTTTTAGTAGCTTTTTAAAAAGGCTAATGAGCACCCCTGAAAATGATGGGGGACAGAGAAAACCTTCACACTCTGCCTCCTTCTGCCTTTGTGGGAAAAGTGAAGTGCATGCTTAGGCCTTCATCACAGAGGGCAGCTCCTGTCAGTTGTCACCACTATGGCCTGGAAAAGGCTACGTTTTTTAGGTTTAGAGACACCTGGAGAGTACTTCTTTGTCTTGACTGACTGTTCAACTGACACACATGCCCAGGTGAAAGCAGCTGGAACTTTCCCTTCCATGACCCCTTGGGAAGGAAGATGGCATTTAGTAGTTAAGACACTTGAAATTGTATATAGGAAGACCTGGCTGTGTTCTAAACATTTCCCTTTTTTCTCTCAGTTGGATGTGCTCATCCTGTTGTTACACAGTGTATCCACTTCTAGGAGAAACACCTACTAAAATACTCCAGTGTAGTTACTCAGTGTCAACATTCGGGCTCCTTGTCATTTAAGCCAGAAAAAAAAGGGTATTTCTAGATTTGTTCCCAATGATTCCATCCAACATGTTATAATAATTCATATTTTAACTGCTGTAGTATCTATAGCCTCATTTATCAGTTTTGGGGAGTATCATCAGTTGTGGATATTCACAAAGAGATGTCAGTTCTATGTGGTCCTTTTTTCTTCTCTCTCTCTCTCTCTCTCTCTCTCTCTCTCTCTCTCTCTTTTTCTAAATTTTGCTTAGGGTAATGTTTATTCTTTCCTTAGAAACTGCTTTAACTTTTTATCAGATGTTTTAAAAACTGGTTAAATATAATCAAATGAATATGAAATGAACCATAGTTGAGTTTTTGGTTTCATGCTAAGATATTTAGAGATAAGGCTAGTTCTTACTTAGAAAAACAATTATTTCAAGGAACAATTCTGACTCTTAGAAAACGGAAGGTAAAGATATGTCACATATGTCCGTTATTTCCCACCAGGTAGGACATGGGATAAAATGAATAACTATACTGACAGTAAAAAAGAAATACTACCTGCCATGGTGGTGCACTTCTTTAATTCCAGCACTCTGGAGGCAGAGACAGGCAGATCTCTGGGAGTTTGAGGCAGCTTGGTCCACAAAGTGAGGTCCAGGACAGCCAGGGCTATTACACAGAGAAACCCGCTCTCACAGCCCAAACAGGTAGTACCTTATTTTAAAGATCATTGACTTTAATTGACAGCACACTTCTCCATTTGACAGTTCTTGGCCTGACCCGGTAGTCAGTGACCCTTTGGCCTTGTTACAACTATTTATGCTGTGTCCCCAGTGATCGAGGCACAGGGCATGCTACAGAGAAGGGAGGAATTATCTGCATCCTGACAGTGTGGGTATGTATGTTGGCAAAACTTGATATTTGTTTACCTCAAAGGTATATTTTAAGACAAAAAGTAATAAACACCGGAAGGAAGAGATCTGTTTTAGTTTGATTATTTTGTGCTTGATTTGTTAGCCCTTAGGATGATGATGGAACCTCCTCTCTTCTATTTATTAAGTTCTATAGGATAAGAAAGGAAATGGGAGGGGCCATCTGAAGACCATTCCACCTGAGTATCCATCCTATGTGCAGTCACCAAAGGTAGATGCTGATGTGGAAGTCAGGAAGTTCATGCTGATAAGAGCCTGATATGGATGTCTCCTCAGAGATCTTCAAGAGTCTGACATATTCAGAGGCAGATGCTCACAACTAGCCATTGAACTGATAATGGGGTTCCCAATGGAGGAGTCAGAGTGAAGGCCATTGGGGCTGAAAGGGTTTGTGGCCCCATGAGGAGAGCAACAATACCAACCAACTACAGCTCCCAGGGTCTAAACCACCAGCATGCAAGCACTTAGGGAGGGATCCAGGGCTTCAGCTGAATAAGTAAGAGGAGAGGGCCCTGCTGGGCATAGGTGGAAGAAGAGATCCTTGACCTCATGAAGGTCAAGGGCGCCCAAGGGTGGGAATTTTGAGGGTGGGGAGGTGGGAGTGGGGGGTAGGTAGGGATTACATCCACAGAGAAGAAGGAGGAGGGGTGAGGGGATATGAGGTTCCTGGGTGGGTGGGGGATGGGGTAAGGGGACAATATATGAAATGTAAATAAAACATCCAATAAAAAAATAAAAGGAAATGGGTTTAGAAAGAGTTGAAGGACATTAAGATTTCCCCCAAGGGCTTAGGAAGCCTGGGTCAGGAGACACCAACTCCTGTCTACCTGAGATCAAGTAGAGGGAATGAATAGGTTAACTTCTGGCTAGAGCTGATTCTTAAGTTTACCATAAGAGGTTGAGTTTGAGTGAGAAGTGATTGGCTGGGTGGAGGGAGAAACAAGCATGGTACTGTTGGCAAAGGTACAATGTTAGCAGAGTCCAGAGAGACAATGTGTGTATAGACAGAACATCAAGCTGTTCGATGGTACTCAAGGATCAAAAGGAAGGGAGAAGTGAAAGAGGAGACCAGACTATTAGATGGCTGGTAGCTGCCATGGAAAGAGTTTGGAGCCATTTCTGTGTCTGTAAGGTGCCAGGAAAGGGGACAGGACCCAGTTCCTCCTTAACAGGGCCACAACTTCAATTCTTTTATGCTTTGAGGCTAGGTTGGGTATTTGTCAACCCAATAGAGTTAAAGGTGTTTTTCCCTGATGAGTGGACAATTTGAATTCTTTAGAGAGATGCTGCCTGACCCATATGGCCCAATGACAGTTTGACAGTTGACAGCTTTTAGTCAGACTAGAGTCAGTTAAGCTGCTTACCCATCCTGAGGCAAGCACGCGGCCAGAGCCCGGACTTCACATCATTCTGACTGTCTTAATTGGGCACTAATTAAATGTTTTGGCTGGAAACCTCTCCTTGCCATGGCTGAATGGACTCATTTGAGGCCAGTATTTCAGGGAAACATCTTGTTAGGCTGATCTGATTCCCTGTTTAAAGAAGGAAATGGACATATTCAGTTTGTTCCTTCCTATTTTGGCTAGGGATTTATCTAGTTTTCTGCTTAAGGAAATTTGTAATTTTTTTAAAAAAAGACTGATATATATGTGTATGTATATAGATATATAATGCATATATTCATATTATATATATGCATATATAATATCTCATATATTGGTTGGTCCTTATATACACCCAGACCAACATGCATGCATGCATAAACACACAGTCAAAACTCACATAATTCTGGGTAGGGGGCTTTTGTGAAGCTCAAAACCGTACTTTAGAAGGTAGATGTAACATCTAAATGTTGTTTAACAGTATTAATGCCTAATTGTTACCCTTGTTGCTCAATTTTTGTACTTGTGACAAAGTATAAACAAAACATATCAGAAATTTACTGTAAGATATCAGAGCAATGCTAGAGATAAGGATGACATATTTCTAATCCTAGGGGCTTTACACATGGATGTATGGGCTGCACTATGGTCTGACTTATCTTTACTCAGCCATTGCATCTGAGGATTGTTTCTCCATACATAGAGCATTGTAAACAGCAAATTGTTCATGACTCAGGAAGGTTCTTTAGTCTGTGTCTAACAGATCCCCACAAGAGCAGCAAGGGGAACAGTAGGAAAAGCAGATGCATGAAGGAGAAGACTCCACATGCACTGTGACTGGGCAGACCCTGGGGCAGGGGTGATCAGTCACTAAAGGCAGGAGGACTGCCAGAGACATGGAATAACAATTATTTCTGCAGAAATCCCCTTGCTTTCTAAAATTACACTGCTACTATGAATTTTGCTTTTCTGGTAAAATAAAACTACTGATGTAATATTTTTTTCATAAAATAATGATAGTATTATTATATTAAATAATAAATAGCCTGAAATTTGAGACTTGAGGAAGTTAAAATTAATACCTTATTATAGTTTTCTATGAGGAAATTGGATGAAATAATAGGGTTTGAAGGTGATTTCTACTCTGGAAAAGGAAAAATAAGAGGTGCCACAGTTCATATGTCTTCAACTTTCAATTATCTTAATGTTCATTAATATATACTATATCTGATAAATATAGGTTTATAAGACAGAAGTCTCATCAATGAGCTATTCTTGCATGCATTTACATTTAGTTACTTAAAAGTCCCTTGTTTGTGATCAACAATGATAAATCAGCCCAGTTTCTGAGAGTAAAAAAAAAAAGCTGCTGTATCTGAACTGAAGTAAATATTCAGGGTCTCATGTATGTGCACATGTGTGTGTAAGAATATAGGAACATATGCATGCCTGTGTGTGTGTTTGTTTGTTTTCATGAGCGTGTGTGTGGATATGAGATATGTGCTTTTGTATGTGTGTGTGTTTTATATGTGAGCCTAGGATATGGGTTAAGTGTGTGTGTGTGTGTGTGTGTGTACGTACATACGTGCAGGAGTGTGTGTGTTCAGATATGCAATACATGCTTGTGTTTGTTTGCATGAGCGTGTGTGGATATGGGATACCTACTTTTGTGTGTGTGTGTGTTTTTGTGTGTGCTTAGGACTTAAGGACATGTTAAAGTGTATGGCAAACTTTCTAATATTTACTTATCACCTAATGAGGCCTTTTTCCTTCATGTTTTCCTTTACCGTTCCCCCTGCATTCCCAGGTCTCCATCCCATTTTGTTGTTGTTGTTCTGAGTGATGGTTCTGTGTGTTCTTTTCCTACTTAAAATTTAAAGAGTTACATTTGGGAGAGGAACAATGGAGGGCACAGGAACCCTGGAGTGTGTCTGATGTGCTGGTTCTCCTCTGTGCCACCATTTTTCCTCCTGCTGTGGGAGCGGTAAATGATAATGCTTGCTGCCTTCCTGAATGAGGCCTACACGGTCTCCAGCTGTGAGCATGTGATCAGTTTTTATGTTTGATTTTTGCACACAAGTATGCTAGTACTGCAGCATGTCCACAAACTACCACACTGATGCTCACAGGACGATGAGAACTGAGCATCGAACAGTAAACAAACACCAAGTCATTGAATTTTTCTTTTAAAATCCTACATTTTTCTTTTTCTTCTTTAAGAAAGACATGTGCATGTTTGAATCCAGAATTTTAAAATAATTCAACTTAGATTTAATGGTCAGGTTTAGGCAGATAACCAATCCTTAATAAATTTGCCTTCTAAGTAATTTTAGCATGGGATGAACTGTTCAAACAGAGAGGAAATTGTTTCTCCCTTCACTCAGACACATGATTAACAATGGTTGCCATTATGCAATGGGTTGTTTCATGTATGAAAAATATCCATGAATCTTCTCTCTATTGATATTGATGTCATCTAAAAATGGGGTCTTACAAACTCGGATTTTTAAATTCTGATTTTTCTAGAAGTAGCATACTGCATATATATATATATGATCTTAGGTTTATTGACATATTTTAGCAATTTATAATATTAAATGCCAGAGCATTATATTTTCATCTTTTTCCTATAATTGACAGTATGTATTTTTACTGTTAATATGTTGAAATTCAGGAAAGAGTTATCTGTTCTTTAAAGCAGTTAGTCTGAATTTTTTAAAAGAAAATATTAAAACAAAAATAGATTTTAGTACATTAACATTAGAGTGTCTGTTAAGTAACAAACCATGTATTTCTGTCTGGCTTACTGATAAGTAAGTCCAAAAGAAGAAGAGAAGGGGGATCAGAGAGGGATACTCTAGCAAATGAAGAGAAAAAAAATATATATTTATTTGTTTCAAGTGGTAAAATGGCTTAATGTTTGTAGTGGCTTCGAAATTGGATGAGAGCCACATGGTTTATGAATGCGTGAGAAATACTTGCACTCATGTTAAAACAAACAAACCTACTTCCATGCTGAGATCTATTTTGTAAATCCCCATTTGACCTGTGAGCTCCAGTCAGGGAGGAGAGCCTCCTGTGTGCTCTGTCTTATTTATCTAGTATAAAACTGGAAGCAAAGGGCAGGGATAGTGTATTTTGTAGAAGTCAAGATCTTAACTTTTCCAATAAAGGTGGGTAAATGAAATCAAGCATTCTGTGCCTCATTTGTCTTTTTAAGCTATGGCTGAAGTGCGTTTCTGCACAAAGAAAGGCAAATGGATCTGGACTCATGGTAGTTGCAAGTGGCTGTCAGCCTGAGAGCAGAAGTATGATTGTGGGTTAACTAAATCCCAGTGATCCTTTTTAGGGATATCTCTTTTTCCTTGTAGAAATATGGTACTTCTTGAGTATCCTGGCCATGGACATTTTTAGTTGAGTCTTTACTGTGGGTGACAATATTAAATCACTTTCAACATTCGATCATCATCTTTATGAAGAGTTGGTACAGTCCCAGGAAGACAAATGAGTGCAGGAAGGGGACAGAACTGCAGATTGTCATCAAACCTCTGCAGAGAGTACGAAGACAATTTAATGGGGACTTGTTCATCAGTGTGCTAGAAGAACACCAGCCACTCACGTAAATACTGAATGTGAAGTGTCTGGGGACCGGGGGTCATCTCTAGCGCTGCTTTGGGTTTTTGTGGCACCTCTCTCCTTCTAGGGACCCTCAGTCCCACATGTGTATACAATGCTTATGTATTCACATATACATGTATGTGTGTGTTTACGCACATGCACTAAGTGTATATAAAATGTACATTAGATAAATAAATCTGTTCATGAGCTATACATTACATATAGAGCAATCCTCCTCATTTATGGTATAATTTCTGTAATGTCAGTTATTTTTTGAGATCAAGAGTGTCAGCAATATTTTTGAAGGAAGATTCCAGGATTAATGCCAGTTTTAAATAGCTCTCTGTTCTGAGCAGAATGGTAAAGTTTTACCCCATCTCTGTCTGATCTACCACCATTCTACCTGGGACATGACTCAACCCTTTGTCTAGTGTGTCTGTGCAGTATGCATGACGCTCCCATTAGTCAATTACTAGCAGCCTCTATTATATTATCTGATCGACTGTCTCAATAGTACAGGAATTGTTCTCCAGTTCTCCTCATTTTATCTAATAATAGCCTCAGCAGCAAAGGCAGCAATGCTTGTGATTCACACACGCCCAGTGAAATGGGAAGTGCTCGGTTTAGTTGAAGGAGTGAAAGTATGGAATAAATAAGGAAAGAAAAAAAAGTTTATTGATGATGCTAAGATTTATGGTAAGCTATGGTTAATCTCTTATGCTTGATTTATAAGTTAAACTTTATCATACACATGTAGGAAAATACTGTATATGGGTTCTGGTATTATTTTCAGTGTTAGGTATCCACTGTTGCAGATGGACAGTCTGGCATACAGATAAAAGGGATGTTAGTACATTACTTATCATATGTTGTATACATATACATATACATATATATGCATATATTTATCTATGAATCTGTGTTCATATGTCCATCTCTTTATCCAGTCAACCATCCATGTATGAGATTTATAAATAGCCACCTTTTCCTCAAGTGGTTCATTATGATTTTCCTTGCATGCTATTGTTCTTTATAGTGCTGGAGATTGGACCCAGGTCTAGTTACTTGTATCAGTTCTTTACATTTTATTTTGAGACCTCCTATCTGCTTGGGCTGATTTGAATTCAAAAATCTTCCTGTATCAGCTACCAGAGTAGTTGAGATTATAGGTGGTCATCACTGTCAAAGTGTTTAAAGAAAAGAAAAGAAAAATAAAAAGAGGGCTGATCAGAACAAAGAAAAATTAACAAGGAGGAGCGTTGTGGGGATGAATTATCAGACCATAGCCATTGAAGTGATCTATCCTGAACACAATTACATATTCTCTGCTCTATATTCTGTCATATATTAAGTCTGGATGGTGTTTCTTATTTCACTTACACCTTCTAAGCTGATACTCCCAGAATCTACTATAGAACAGATATTTTGTGGTTTTCAACAACTAGAGCCAGTGGAATCAGGTCAGCCTTGTTTCTGTGGAGCCACTGGAATGGATCCCTGTGAGAGCACCTTTCCAAAGTGAAGTAAAGCCCAAAGGGATGACTTAGAGGAATCTTATAGAATAGAAGACACTCCTGGGAGGATGGAGGTGGCAAAGAGAGAACAAAGAGCCAGCTGCCAGCAGTTTGAGTCTGTTGAGATGGGCATTCTGATCATGTGATGGGAGATTAGGACATTAGAACTGTGTTTCTCTGTGGGCTAAATGGGAAAAAGCAGCTAACTGAACGGGGTTGGATTTTACTTTGCAGTTTCAGGCTATTTTGTGTGACTCAAACTCACCATGTTTATAACCGTGAGTTTATTTGAGCATTCATTAGCTTTGGGACAGGATGTCAGAGTTAATTGTATTTACTGGCCTCAACTTGTCCTTTAGTTTGTGGCCAATTTGGGGCCCCGTGGTGCTTGTCTGGCACATTTTTAACTAATCGGAGGCAAGCAGTTTGAGGATGACTTGCTGCAATGTTAGTGTTAGGAAGTTTTAAGCTGCCCCTTTCAGTCTCTATCTCCTCCCCTAACTCCCAACCTTCTTCTGCACCCCAACAAAAACCCATCTTTTGAAGCTGTTATTTCCACAGGTGAAAATAAAGTCGAGATCCTGCCTCTCCAGGATTGGTGTTTTACAGGAAGCCATTGTAGATTTTATCATCCAAATCTGTTTGATGTAGACAGATGATAGTGACTTTTAGAGCTTTCCTCTAAATCCGTTTAGGAATTCTTTAATAAATCCATAAGCTGTGAACAGCCTACATCTTCTACAACAGTCCAGACTTTTAATCTGGGCCTACCACCACTGTTTCCCAATTAAACAGCCCAAAGAGGCAGGCCTTCGAATGGATTAATGACCTGCAAAATTTCATTTAAACATAGCCATTCTTGAGTTTTATTAGTGGAAAAATACAAACTGGTCCGTGGTCATGGATTATTACAGATTCACTCCAGACTGCTGATTTGAACTCTGATGAACCTGCGACACTCTCCATTAAGCTTCAAAATGAGTTTTCTCTTAATTGGGGAGTAGGATGGGAAAGTAAACTCATGGCCGAGGACGCCAGACCGGTGAATGTTTCTTTACTTTGGATAGTGTTAAAACACATTTTGATGTGGATGGAGGCCACGCATAGGTGAGTGGGCATAGGACTGAGTTCATTTATTAGTGTCATTCTCTTACAGGACACACACACACACATACACACACACACACACACACACACATACATCTATACATATGCATATATATATATATATATATATATACACACACATACATCTATACATATGTATACACTTACATATATACACACACATATGGTACTTTCAGAATCTAAATATAGTAGACAAGGAAGGTATCATTGTAATCATTTTAAGAAGATAAAATTAATTTTGGGAAGATTAAATGACAAGTGCCAGTTTAAATTGGGAACAGTTAATTCTATGACTAAAGCACGCATATTCTACGGATGCATAAAGAGCAGAGCTCTACATTCATCTTATGAAGGAATTGGACATTCACTCTGCACTTTGGGGACTGACAGGTTCCTGGAGAAAAACGATCTAAACACAGAATCCATACAAGATATCCACAGTTATAAAGTGTGGTCAGTATCACAAGGAGGTACGGCCAATGTCAGGGTGTTCTTACTGGGAAGGGATGTGGTCAGTCTATTGTTGGGACATGTAAGTTCCTAAAGGGACCTGAAGATGAAGGAAATTACATCATGATTAAGGATGGAAGTGACAGATGCTGTTTCTGATCCGTGAATAGCCATTGGTCACACCCCGAGTAGGAGCCTGTGTAAGTGTGGCAGAGTGTGCCCAGAACATAAGACGTGAGGGCTGGTGAGAGAAAGACAGAAAATTGTCAAGCACCAGATTTTGTGGTTCTGTACTCCATGACATGAGTTTATGTTTCTATCCAATGTGTACAGGGATACAAGCAAAGCTGGGCAGTATAAGTAGATTTAAGTTTCATAACACCGTACTTTTGTCTGCAGGAAGTGAATTGGAGGAGTTCCTTCAGTATTTAGTTAATTTAATAAATCACAAGTTCATATAACTCTATTGGTTGAAGGGATGAGTATAAAAACAGCCGCACTTGTGACTCTATAGGAGACGGAGCGTTAATAACTTTGGTAGCCGTCAACATTAAAGGAAAAAACTTACTAAAATTCTTTGGAGAAATTATTATTATTACTACTGCTACTACTGCTGCTGCTACTGCTACTGCTGCTACTACTTTGAGGCTGTACTGCTTAAGCATAGGCTTGCTATGTAGCACAACATGGACTGTGACTTTTGGCCCTCCTTCCTCAGCTTAATGAAGGATGGGATTACAGGTGTGTACCACCATGACAGTTGGAGAAAGTTTTATAATATGGTTCTAACACAAAATAAATGTATATTTTCAAGTCCAAATTTACCTAACATACTTTAAACATATGTTTTATTTGTTCTTGTTAATTTCATACATGCATAAAATGTATCTTGATTCTATCCATCCCTAAATTGTTCCTCCCACTCCATTCAGACTGCCCTGAACATGGCCCCATCCCACTTTCACATCCTCTCCTTTTAAAGCTTTAAAAAAATATATTTAATGTATACATATTTAATGTATATATTTAACATATATATGTGTATATACACACACACACACACACACACACACACACATATATATATATATTCAGTAACTGTCATTAGTACTAAAGCACCGTCTCCAGAAGCTGATTGATTGTGTAGGCTTGGTCTTGTCTTGTGAAGGCATGTGATATGCATATTGGGATGTCACCTGCCAACAGCACTCTTCCTGTCCTTCTGCTCTGGGTCTTACATTCCTTACATTCCAGCTTCAGTGGTGTTCCAATGCTTGCTGAGCTTTGAGGCAAAGTGGGTTGATAGAGATGTGGGGCTTAGCCCTCAGAGTTTTATCAGCATTTTGAACCATGAGTCTTCCTTAACTGATGCCCACTGAAGCAAGAAACTTCTTTGGCCAAAGTTAAGAGAAGCACTGGTCTCTGTGTGCAAACACAAATGTTTAGAAAGCAGTTTGACAACATGTCCATTAGCAAACAGACAACTTACTGTAACTTTTTATTTTATTTTCTGCTGTGCTATGATACTTAAGATGGTTGAGCTTGTCAGAACTATCTGCTTAAATTAAACATGTTTCTTTTTTTTAGAAACCTTAACTTTCCTTAAAGAGTCCTAATGCTGAATATCTAATGACTTGCAAAATAATTCCAGGGTAACGAGAACAAGAACTTAAAAATGTGCCTCTAATCCAATTTTCAGAATTCCTACTTGTGGCCAATCAGTTAAATGTGCTTGCTAGTACATAGAGGATGCATTTATTAATTTATTTATTTATTTATTTATTTTTTATTTTTTTAGTTCTTTCCCCACTGAACAGAGAGTGTAGTAGGCTATGATAATTACAAAAACTATAGTGGTGGATTATGAAGATATTAGTTCCATGGGTGGAAGCATAGTTACTTCTGTAGAAAGTTGACCAAAACACCCCATGGTCCATTCAGGTTCTTGTCCCACAAGAAATCTTTATTAAAAATGATGAAATACTTGAACTGAAAGGTGCATGATCATGTAATGCTCTGCTTTGTTCTGAATGCACTTCTCAAATTCCTAAGCTAGAAATAGCATTTGCTTTACGGGATTGGGGTGCTCAGCTTAACAAGGTCATAAGAACGCTGCATTCACACATGAATTACTGCTGCTATAAGAGGAATTTGTCACACATGTACACAAACCAGAAGACCCTCATCAGATGCCTGCACCTTGTTCATGGCCCTCCCTGTGTCCAGATCTGAGGAATGACTTTCTCATGACTATAAATCACCCATTCTCTGGTATGTGGTTGCACCAGTACAGAGTGAACTGTCCTACCTGCCTACATGCGTATTGAAGCATACTTATTGAAAGTCTGCACAGTTTCTGTATTCCTAGGCTTTCATACCATCGATCTTACCTTTCAAAACATGCTTTCTTGTGGGACCAGAGGAAACCCAGAGTAAGTAACATCCAGAGGGAGATTTTATTTAGACATGTGTACTACCTTTCAAAGACTCCAAAACTAACTATCACATGACAAATTGGTAAAGCTAGGTTCAAGAGGGATGGCAAAGCTTTGCTCAGAGGCCCACACATAAATGTTTATGAATAATTGATCAATGTGTGCCCAGATCAGCAACTGCAACGTCCTCCTCCTGGACATTTATGACCTTCTCCAGAGACAAATCCACCCCTAATTCTGTGCTGTTTTTAGGAATATGGGGTTCTAGGTAACAGTGTATGGAGAACTCCACCTGATCTCACTTTCATTGTATGTGTGTCTGTATGTCTTTTTCTCTCTCCTTGACAGCTCTTAGCCAGGGTTTCTGAACCCAAGCTGCATGAGTCAAGACACTTTCTGAATTTTCTTTTTGCTTAAGTCAGACTATATTTTTGTTTTGGCCTTTGTGAGCACTATGGTGTTTATCACAGCTGAGAGTTTACAGTAATTCGCTTGCTTACTTGATGAATATCTATTTTGTGAGCTCTCTAAGGTTGACAGCAGTGTGTCTTTCTGCTTAATGGCATCCAGTACACATGAGTGCAGCCAAATGCAGGCAATTGACAACTCCATTAGTAACCCAATAAGATAGCATTTTAAAGATTTTTTTTTCTCACCAAGATTAAGTTTATTAGGAAATATAGCATATTATTAAAATGTTGTACAAATGCCTTCCCATTTTTCAGATATGTAGACTAAAATCATGACAAAATTTTTTTAGTCATTACTTTCAACATCTTGTCTGTGACTTACGTTTAGAAATTCATGTTATCTCATAATCTTATAACTGCATGGATTCTCTCTCTCTCTCTCTCTCTCTCTATCTATCTATCTATCTATCAATCATCAATCTTATGTATGTATCTATATATGTATGTATTTAAAAGTTCCATGAAAACTTCTATTATGCAATAAAAACTTTCATTTTCTTGTAAAAAGGATATTAAGCATAAACCCCCTAACTGATTGTACCTTCCACTAATGGGTTATGATGGGATATTTGAAAAGCACTTAGATAAATTGTTCTAATCAAGATTCTTCCCCATTACAAAATAAATTACTCAAAATTTAAATTACCCAAATTACCCACCCATTGATGGTATTACACATGCTTTTTATTTTCTTCTTTATGCTATTCTGTATTGTCCCTCCCTTTTTTTACAACTGAGTTTATTACTTTTGTAATAAGATTAAGGAAATAAAGTTCTTTCCAAGTTATTGCTTCATTTTTGCTAACACACATGTATGTGCATATGTGTATATATGTACACACACACACACACACACACACATATATATATATATATATATATACACACACATACATATATACATACAATTGATTTCAATTCTAAATTGAAATCTGTGCTTCTTTCTAGCTTTGCTTACATTGCTCATTTCTTACCAACGATGCCTCATTTGAATTTTTTATAAGAGGAATCTCCACAGAAGTACTTTTACCAATGCTTTGGCAATGGCTCCCTCACTCCTACTCAATAGATGTGCTCTTCTGTGTAGTGTGGCTGCCACTGCAGTTTCAATTGTCTGCTCCTGTCCAGAGAACATGTTCATTCCAGGCTGTATATGAGGCAGTGTCTGTGCTGTTTGTGTTTAACAGTGTTTGTTAGGATCTTTATCAACATAGTAATGTTATTAATAGCATTGTCAGAAACAACAGCAATCACCAAGATAACAGCCTTAACAACAGTGGCATTTACAGTATGACATTATATTAATTATCACAATGGATATGGCAGGCTCTGCCTAAGAATTCACACTAGTGGGTAGTTTATGATTTTTAAACTCAAAAGGAAAACTAGAGGATACGTAGTCCCAAAGCTCTTTTGCCTTCCTCTTTTTATGACAAAAGAAAACAAGAAAACAACTTTTTAAGAAGAACAGTGAATCAAATTTGTTAGTGGAATTAGGTAAGTTATTGTTCTGATGCAGGGCTGTAACAAATTGTGTATATTTTTTGCTTCATAGTTTGGTAGGTGTCACTTATAGCATGCAGTGTAGTAAACACAGTAGCTCACTAGACGTAGATAAATATCCAGAACAAGGTGGAACTGTAAAGAGGAGGGATTCGTGGATGTCCAGTACTTTCATATATAACTCCGATAAAACAAACTAAAACAAAAACCAACCAAACAAACAAACTCAACTTTTCTCCATTGAGAAAAATAGCAGCCTTCTAAGTCCATTTTATGACTTAGTGCTTCATGGTTTTATTTGTCTTGCTGGTAAGAAATGGGATAAAAGTCCTTACCAGTAGTGTGCTCGCTGGGACATATACATTTAATCCCAGCACTGGAAGGCAGAGGCCAAGACAGGCAGATCCCTGGGCCAGCTAGTGCTACAGAGTGAGACTGTCTTCAAAACAAAACAAAGCAACTACACCAAAACCCAAGACAAACCTATAAAAAGTAGACTCTCCCCCTGATCAAAGTAGTAGAACTGAGCTTCACAGAGGGATTAAGGTAAAAGCTAATTGTAGTTTATGAAGTGAACTTCTAAACCTGATTCTAAAAGCTTATTTATACAACTGTCAAGTTATTATTTTTTATGTAAATGGACAAATTGGACTTTGGAAAGTAAAGGGTCCTCAGGGTTTAGAGGATTTAAAAGTATAAATTTAACTGTTTAATTATTTAAAATTCTGGTTACCATGGGGGAAATTGACTCTGGTGTTCTGTCTTTAGTTAAGTGAGGCAATTGTTAGGTAACATTAGATTTGAGTTATTCCAACTGTCTTTTTTGATGGCCTGCTATTCAGTGAGATTCTTGAAGAGGAGTTTTGAGAGCAATGAGTATGTCAAGTTAAACATTGGCTATAGGGAAGAAGGGGTGCTGGAAGGAAACACTAGCTCCTGTATTGTAACAGGTTTTATTTTCTAGGTTTTGTTTGTTTGGTTGGTGAGTTGGTTGGATCTCTTTGCTTGTTTTATTTTGTTTTGTTTTTGGTTATCATAAAGGTTAAACTTGATTAAGCAAATATTTGTTTTGTTAAGCTTTTGTTTATCTCTTAAGCTTATTTAAAATTGTCCAAGATGTATTGATGACACCTAACTCATTCTAACTCATAGTGGTCCTCCCATAGGGTTAGTTTGTAACACATGAGTGATACCTCAGATCTTTTGAAGTGCAGTGAGCATGCTCCAGTTGCGGAGTGGCATTTGGATGATTACGTTTAAAAGCAAGTCCGAGAGCTGTGGAGATGGATTAGAGACCTGAGGGCCAATGCACAGCACCTTTGCAAAAGCTTGCAAAATTTGGGTGCGGTGGTTACTGAAGTAGCAGAAACAGTGGATTTCAGGTACAGTGAGAAACTCTCTTTCCCAAAATGAGGTGGGGAGCTATAGAGGAAGACATGCACACACTTACACACACACACACACACACACACACACACACACACACACACACACACTGCATCTATATATGGATATATCACTTACAAATATGCACAAACACAAGAAAATTCTGGGGCTGAAGGCGTAACTCAGTGGTGTTTGCTTATCATGTCTGAGTTCCTGAATTCTGTCAGGATTGCCGAAAATGAATAAAAAGAAAACAACAAAAAGTTGACAGAGAGACGCAAATCCACAGTCTTCATCCAATGGGTGTTTCAGAGTTAGATCCAGCACATCTAGCCTTAGCTATTGTTTTTGGGCATCATAGCTGCCTATGCAATCCTGTGGAAGAAAACAGTTACTGATCATTCAAAAACAGCTAAGAAGTAGGCTTTTCATCTGATACTGCTCACAAAAATGAGCAGCTTATTTCTAATACTTTCAGAAAATTCCAAAGGCAATTGCACACACAGAGTCAGATAGAACGCATACTACAGATGGCTGTGCCAACCTCACTGGCTCACAGACGGCAGAGTGTTAACAGAAAGCATCATTTCAAGTTAAGCTGCACGGCCTTGTAGTTAGTCTTTAAATCATGGAATATTTTCAGACTCCCTCTGTTATTTATTTTTCTTCTTTCTTAGGGAAACCCAGGAATCAGAGCAATGTTTTTCTTTGCTTGTAATGTTGGGGGAATCTGAGACCTTCTTATGTTCACAGACCTCTTCCCAAGATCACAGAACTGGGCTCAGAACTCAGTGCCCCAATGTCCATCTGAGTCTTACCATTATTTGACAATTTGCACAGGGCCACAGGTGATGACTTAGTACTAACTACTGGGACCGGATGTGAAGTAAAACTAAAGCTATAGTAGGTGAATCTGAGGTCCAGTATGCTGCATTTGTTTGGGGTTTAGGTCTTGGTTGGATGAGAAGGGACAAAGGGACTTTCCTATTTCTAATGAGTACTTAAGGCTTTTCATCTTTGAAAGACTGTGTTCTCACTGTGCACAGTAGAACCTGTTTTTAAAGCTATCTTCTGAGAAAAAATAACACAGATTTTCCTCAATCCTACTCACCTCTCTCCTTTTTTTTAGGATGTTGTGTTACTTTATTAAGTGAAAATGTATTGCAATCTGAAGGGCTGGGCAGCTGTGAGAAACCCTCGTGTTCCCACCAGCCAGGGGGGATTGCCCTGTTCTTTATTTCCTGGCTGCTTGGCACAGTCCTTCCCTGACATACAACAATCCCCCATTATAAAGGATTATATGATGAGTCAATGAGCAAGTGAAATATGGCAACCAAATGGTGACTCCCAATTACATGAAAAATGAGTATAATCACCCCTGCTGCAATGCCCGTCTGTTGGCAAAGTGTTTGATCTCCTTGAGAAGCATTAAAAGAAGGCCCAGCGTATTAAATAAAAATCTCAGTTCTGTGTGTAATCACAAAAATTAATACTGTCACTTAAGAAAAAAAGTCTAATTGGTGTCCTAAAGGGAAACCTACTAGGCTATGTAAAGTAGCTATTATAAAACTGTTTAGCCTTCAGAGTGTGTTTGTGTTGCCAGGTTTGTCAGCCAAAAATTCACTAAGCAGATTTGTCAGGGGCCATAATCTCTAAAACAGACATTGGCATAGGAATTAAAGATCAAGAGAATTATATAGGTTTGTTCTCATATCCCAGGATTCCTTTTTTTCAAATAAGTTCTTGTGTGGGCTGTAACCAGAAGCATGCCTATCTTTGCTTGGTATTTAAGACAACACTATTTCCTGTGAATGAATTAAAAAATAAAAATAAAATGAAAACTAAGAGTGTTTTATTCACGGGCTTAGGGTGGTTCTGGCCTAGGCCAAGCTGCTCTTGACGTCTCCCTTCCTTACAGTGTACAATGGAATGCTCTGTAAGAATGCTCATCTCTAAAATGCTGTGATCTGGATCTAGTCTGGTTAATAGATGCCAGATGCAGATAAAAAAAGTTTCCATCGCTGTGTTAATACAGTCTTCAGTGTTCAATAGAATGACGAGTTGCTTTCCTCAACCAGTTTTTAGAAAATGCTAGAAAAATTAGGAAAATGCAAAATCTAGATTTTCATTAACTCATATATGCAATGCTTTCCCCCAAACTGTGGAGAGTTCTGGGAGGTAGGCAGCATCATTTGTGAGAGCTGTATAGAATAACAACTGACTCTTTCACTTCTGAGATGAGTTTAGATGAAATCCATGGTAATACTTCATAGTTTTAACAATACGTTAACAGAAGAAGCTTAGCCCATAGGTAACCACAGGATACCAAAAATTAATTTACTTAGATGGAAAGAGAGTCACACACAATTTGTATAGGAACCTTCAAAGGCACTTATACTGACGTCTAAGTGGCGTTTCCGAGCCACTTTTAAATTATATCTTCATCACACAAATGAAATCTTGCAGAGAGAACCGCTGACTGTGAGAAGTGGCCAACCGTCTTCCCCGGCTTTATTCAGACCTCACATCCAATCACAGGGGCAGACATAAATATATCACAGTGCTTCTGCAAACACTCCCAACGTATCTATATAAAGACAGATGGCCAGAGGTCCTCCCAAAGAGATTTCTTTCCTTCCATCTCTCCTTTTCATTTTTTCATCCACTATATTAACTCTGAGATCTATCTCTTAGAAAGAATTTGGAAACAAATTATAGGCCCTTTTCTGGCTGCAGGAATAATTTTCCATATTTTCTTTAGACGGATTCTTGACACACTGAAGAAGTTGCTACTAAGTGTGAACTCTAGGAAGTGTCTGAAGTGAGCTGGGGCTTCGATATCGGTATTGCGGCCCAGAGAACATATTTCCAGTCCTGTGGCATCCTGGGACTTCCGTCTCAGCTTTGCATTCCGTTTTTGGTCCTTTCTGTTCAGTACAACAGAGAGGCAAAGAACGTGCCTGCCGGCCGTGTTCATGCTCACATAGACACTAGGGGGTGTCCAAGGACTAACCGTAGTCCTTTCCTTCAGCCTTGTCTCCACAGTGCTCAGAGGTCCAGCTAACTTAAAGCACAGGAACTGCGGGGGGAAAAAATCTATCCAATTAATTCCTGTTTTGTGTCAAAATAAATGATGTGGGGTCAGTTTCCTCATCAGTCCCGATACCCCTGGTCCTCTGGCAGCAACTGTAATCTCAGGGTTTGCAGCCTAAGCTATCCCATGATATAAGCCACAGGTGCCAAGGCGTGGGGTGCACGCTTTTTACCTGTGTTTGCCTCAAGTGCTGTGTTGTGGAACTTCATTTCAGTTTAGGTCCGCCCACAGTGCACTGTGGCAGGGGGCGGACTGCAACAAGGCACAGGTCTCTGCCCTCTCATTTTCCTGTGGTTCCGATGGCTTTTTAATGTAGATTATTTGTTGATTACTTCTTATTAGCCAACATTTGCTCTTGCTACTGAGGACATCTTTAGGACTTTGGTCTTGGGTCTCTTTATGAATACCTATTACTTCTTAATTATGATGGTTTAATAAGATACGTCTTTCATTTTCATCTGCCATCTCTCTTCCCCTGTGATTCTTTTCCCTTTACTATTGGTCCCCAAGGGCATGTTACTGGCTCGTTTTCTTTATTGTTCCCATATTCCTCCACCCCTCCTGGTGAATTAAAAAAATAAATAGAATGCATTTTAAGGATGACAACAGTAATAATAAAGCTAGGAAATGCTTTCCAGCTAAATGCACTCATTTGAGGGCCTATTGAAAACAGCATAAACCTAATTGAAGTAGTCAACCCCTCCCATACAGGTCGTGCTATGCTCTATTAAAATGAAGGTAAGACAAAGCTGGTGACATTTCTGCGTTTTCCAGTCTCACTTTTCCTAAGACATATCAATAGTATTGACAATAGTATTGCATTGTGCTCCTCGGTGACCTGAGCTGTCATGTTGTGGGCCAGGATAATTCTTTCTTAATGAAACCTTGCTGTATTCTTTACCTATAAACAACAATGGGGAAATAATCATGATTCATGATTTTGAGTGTAGGATCTGAAGATCAAAATTGTATCTTTTGATGGGCCAATAACACTGATCATTTAGCTTGTATGGATACTCGATGCCCATGGATTGTAGCTGTAAGAGGTTTAAAGGTATTTCCTAAATGTGGGGGATTATGGAAATAATCCAGGAAATTTCTTTTGTAAAATGACCAAGCTAGTTGTGTCTGTGAAGAAGAATCTCTTATTTATTGCATTTTATGAACAGCTTATGCAAGCCTCTCAAGAGTTATTCCTTGGTCCAAGGCTCTATTAGTGAAGTTTTTCTGTGAGATGGAGCCGGCGATCACATTTGATGGCAAAGCACTAGCAGCTGGGAAACTGCTCTTTCTCTCCCCTCTCATTTCACAAACAATGTTTGCACTGATTAATACTATGCAACAAGACATGACGCAGAGATTGTGTTGGCATTGTATTCTGATGACCCCACACATTGTGTGTGCTCTGTGGTTCCTTTGGCTGTTCATAGTTATATGGGTTTATCAGAAATTACATGTCAGGCTCCCGATGAGTGTAATTGTATACTGATTGTGTATAGTTTTTTAAACCTCATTATTAGCCTTGTATGCAAACCAAATAAAAGGAAAGTTTAAAAAAGGAAAAAGAAAATAGCCTCCACTGGACGTCATGTCAGAGCCCAGGTGTTTGAGCCGAGATGCAGGGGGGGAACAAAATGTTCTCTCAGGGACATCTGCTGCAGCCATGTGCTTGAAAAGGGCCTTAATGAATGGAGGGAAGGAGAGGAGAGGCGAGGGCTTGTGAGAGCTCCAGAGCTGTGCTGCCTTCCCACTCTGCTCTCCTTGCATGCACGACTCATTTAATAACAAGGCAGGGAGGACACTGAGAAATGGGCTGTGCATGCCCTCATTCATGGTGACTTTCATTAATTGGTGGCCCCATGACAATTTCTCTGAGTTTTGACCCTCTTCCTAGCATCCCCCTTTAACAGAAAAACAAAACCAAAAGCACCTCATCTGTGTAGTTACAAACTCAGGGGAAATCTACCCAGGAAGGGCAACGAAGTGAACAGTGCTTTCTTCCCCTTCCCAGGACTGTGCCCTTCTGCCCACTGACACCTGAGCCATTGATTGGACACTTCTAAGTTGGTGATTAGCCAGCTTTTGCATTCTGTGGATTCAGGAGCAGGAGGCTCAGCAGGGAATGTTGAAGTTTTACATAGCAAGGACTAGGGCCATTAGAACTCGACTCAGCTTTAATGGGAGAAGTCCTTAGTTCTCTTTAAAACCTGTAATCAGTATACAGTGTTTCAGCACACAGATGTTAGCACCAGTGTGAAGGCTCTCTAATTGTCATCTAAGTTATCCCTGCCTAAGGGCTCCCAATCAAATTATTAGACTGTTGCAGTGAGTCTGTGGCTCTTGGTTGCACCTTGCAAGAGGGGTATTTGCTGGAGTGATGAGAAGCAGTGGTTTCTCCTGGGAAGCAAATGTGCCATTATGGACTTATTAGGTCCTTGATTAGATCCACAGCTGATAACTGAGTAGATTTTTTTTTTCTTTGAGAGAGAGAGAAAAAAAATATTGCAGTTCATTTCAATCTGCTTCCCGCAGCCATTGGGTCGTGGAAAAGGAAGTAAATGGAATTGCACCAAAGGAAATGTGTACACCGTTATTTTTAAAAAGTGGTTATAAAAGTTAATAATCAAGTCTTAACAATTTCTATTTGCTCTTCAGGCTTAAGGGTGAAAGTCTTTAATAAATTGTTTGTTTTCTTTGCTTCTTGTTTTTCAAATCCTGGGGCTTCTGTCAGATGCTTTCTGACTGGGCTGCCAAGACCTAAGGAGTTAAACATCCAGAGTGATAATTAATTAATTAGGCAGTCCCAGAAAGTTAACCTCTCAAGTTTCCTTCCTGAAATTCATGTTTATCTGATTTGCTTTAATAAGTGCCTTGCTATTGAACTAGTTTTACATACTTTAATTTGGAGATAATTACAATACTATAATTCACGTTTCAGATACACATTAACTTTTCAAAAGATATCAAGCCAGATAGTTCTCTTTCACATTGTGCTGATTTTTTCTGCAACGTGTGTGTAACCTGAAGAATAATTGTGCTGGCTGTAGTCATATCTTTTAAGTCTTTCTATTATGAGGCATTTATTTGATTTTAATTGTAGAACCATTGGTCATATTGAGTTCATTTCCTGTTCATGTTGATTTCATGGGTCTCTCCATTAGTATTCAATTGCACAGTAATTAGTCATTAGTTCACTGTGATGTCTCCAAGCGTGAGTACACTTACATTCTCATTTTCCACTGAGTTTCTGCACTCCTATTTGAATTTTTTATATCTTAAGGAAATGATGGTCATGCTAAAACACTAGATCGAATGCTAGGTCTCAAATTTATTAAACACACTGCAGAAAGGATCCTTGTCCAGACCAGCAAGAAAGCTTGATGTACCAGAAATGATATAAGAGGCAACTCCCCAACAACAGCTCTGAAGTTGGCAGAGCTGGCAGTACCTGGTGGGTGAAGCACTAGTGACCAGAGGTGGACCAGAAACTCCACAGTGGAACTCCACTGTACACTTGACCTAATGGGCTTCCAGCTAGTTCTGATTATAGCATCTTCAGTAAGTTCATCGTCAATCTCAGAAGAAAGGTCAAATTCCCAGCTTGGTACTAAGTTCCAATAATGTGCTGAAGCTTGTCATTTTAACTAACCAGCTTTACAGATCTATTTCCCTTTATAAGAAGAAGTTGGGTGTCTTCAATCGTCAATGCATTAATTAATTCCAAATTTGCTATGTTTTCTTAAAGCTTACATTTTATCTAAGGTATTCACTTAGCTCCCATGAAAAGTAAATATGTCATCTGTCACGGTCTGTCACAAACTCGTAATTCAAATCCATTAGAAAATTGTTCCTGCTTTTTATTTAGCTGGCTTTACATTGTTGTCCTAATTAAACTGGAATCTTATATCATTTAAATGTTAGACTTGAGGGTGAAATTATTTTTATTCAGGTGATAATGGCAATGCTCTTGGCAGAGCTGGAAGAAAAAATAGAATATTGCTTTCTGATTAGTTGAGTTAATGTTTAAGGAGCCTTGGCTGTGTGATGAAGGCTATTTGCCTGCACTCCCAATAGGAAGTAAAAAGACAGATGAGCAGAGTCCCCAGGGGACAGGGACCTTGTAGATAGAATAGTTTTGAGGCAATCTATTGTAATGCCCAATCACTTTGAGGTGGTCCAACAGAACTTTAATTCTTATAACTGTTTTTAAAAAAGTATTTCATGATACTTTCTATAAATACTCTGCAGACCTAAATGCGCAAATGAATCTTGATGAAATGTATTCTGTCCCAGTAGGTCCAGAGTGACTTACAGAACCTTCTAGTCACACAAGCTCCCAGGTGAAGCAAGAACGACTGGTTCCCAGTTCACACTGTGTATACTGCAAAAGTATGAGATCATTAAGTAAATGGGGTGAATCAGAAAGGACAACTTTTCATCTACCTTCCCCTCC
>NW_021604569.1:4496701-4513526 GCF_004785775.1 Grammomys surdaster
TCCTTCTTTTCTTCCTTTATGGTTTGTGAATTAAGAAATAATTGTCAGCCTGTATACCCAGCTATTTTTACATGCTGATGCAGAAGGAAGGCAAATTCGAGGATTGGACTAGTGAGACCCTGTTTCAAAGTCAAAAGTCGAATGATAACAGGCGACCAAGCTGACAGCAGAGTACTTAGAGAGCCTAGGTTCAATGCCTAGTACTGAAAACAAAAGAGAAATCACTGTCAGATTTTTGAACAATGTGAGCTGTTATTGGACTTGAAACATTGCTTTGTGCTGATTTTTGTTGTAATTACTACTATATAAGCCTCTAAATCAATATTTCTTACTTTAGAAGCAACTGGATTTTCTAGAGAAAGATAGCCACACAAATCCCCATGACTTATGCCTACCTATTGCGCAGGGCTTTTCCACACACTTTGGTAGACATTAACAACACTTACTATACTTCTGCATTGCTTTTATTAATGTATAAGGATTACTTTTTGCAGGCAGTACTTTAGCCTTCCTAACCCTCTGCTCTCTTGGGTTATGTTTAATAAGCTATCTCTACCCCAAATATTACCTTCAGTTTTATTTAGAGATTCATTCATAAAGACTTCCATTTTTAAATTTATCTGGATGTAACTTTCCATGGAATAATATGTAATAAGCTAATAATAATAAAGAATGTCAATTTCAGAAGCAAAAGTCAGTGGATATTATCAGATGTTCAATATGGCTTAACAGAATTGTCAGCAGCATGAGTGAAACATCGTCTATCGCATTTCTGTGACCATGGCGTCTAAGTTCTTGGCTCTCCATGTCTCTTCTGCATGATACCCTTGCTCTCTCAGTTGAATGATAGTTTATAAAGTCTCCCAAATCGAGTGAAAAACACCATAGTTTTTCTCGATTTGTAAGGCAGATTTGAATAAGAATATTATTAACCATTTGTGGGGAGCAACATTCATTTTATTTTTAACTTTACTTTTAAATGGGAAAGAGTATGTTATAAACCCCAGGCTGGCCTCTAACTTACAATGCAGCCAAACACAACTTAGACTTATCATCCTCCTGCTTCTGTCTCTTAAGTGCTGGAAATGCAAGAGTGTTCCATCTTACCCAGCCTTAAACAAGAACTTTTTTTTTTGTTGCTTGCTTGATTTTCAGATTGTGTGTGTGTGTGTGTGTGTGTGTATGTGTGTATATCTTACCTGCATGTGTGTGCACGATGTTCATGTGTTGTGTCTGAGGAGTTCAGAAGAAGGTGTTGGCTATCCCAAAGCTGGAACTGGACTGATCCATCACCCAGCACCAATGTGAAAACCCCCTGGTCTTCATCATTCTCCTTCCTTCTTTCTCCGTCTTTCCCTCTTTCTAGCTCTCAAATTCTTCCTTACTCTTCATTCTTGACTTCCTTATCCTTAGCACAGCTCTCCTGATGCTCTTTCCTGTCTGACTATTGGGGGATAAATGAATACACTGGTATAGGGAGATTCAGAAAATTTAAATTATGATGGATTCTAAAACCTTTTTTTTTTCATGTTTTTCTTTTTGGGCATGAACTGAAGGAATGGGTTTACATAACCAATTCTATTCTTGGTTGAATATTACTTAAAATTTGAAGGAAGTAGTTTTTAAAGGCTTAATTTAATGTTATTCTAGTTGCTACGTACAATATTTTATGAACTCTAGTAAGATCAATGTCACTGAACAAAATGGATTAGATAAACAACAAAATAATATTTAAGTCATCTCATACTTTAAAAATTTAGGAAAGCATTATGTATGTAATGTGTGGAATGTTTCATGTCAGCCAGTATGTGATGGAAACAATAAAACACTCCAGAAGATTCACTAATATTTTATTAATTATATGCCTTTTGTTAAAACACAAAATATTATTATTATTGAAAGAGAGTCTCATCGCATAGCGCTGGGTGGTCTAGACCTCACCATGTAACTAAGGCTTACCTGAAACTCCCAGAGATATGCCTTCTTGTGCCTCTTAAGTGCTGGGATTAAAGGAGCATGCCACCACACCCAGATGTAGTTTCCTCTTACCTTTACTACATGGCATATTAGTTACTCTTTCTGAACCTCAGGTTTCTTTCAATGACTTAAGGCGCTAATATAGTCCTCTTGAGAATGTATATTAACCAGTATTTTATTTAGTTTCTGATCTCTGAAATTATTGCAGAAAGCAAATTAGAAAACTAAATTCACGAATGGCTTGCATTTCAATAGGGGGGATAGATAAAACAATTACAATTAATATTTTCTATGGGGAAAAACAAATCAGAAAGGAAGGAGTTGGCAAGGCAATGCTAGGGGAAGATACACAATGAGAAGGGAGAGCAGGAGGTACAAGGGTCCTGAGGTAGGCTATAGCTAACACTAATTAAAACACCGCAGGGGCTTGCATGTATGGAGACAAAGTGAGGAGAAGAATAAAGAAAGAGAGGCAGAGAGGAAACAGGCAGATCTTGCAAGAACTGCGAATTGTTGCGAGGAGTTTGGTTTTTGTTCAGATGTGATCAGGAGTCTGTTGAATGCTGTGAGAAGGGCAGAAGTAAGTTTTGCTTTGAAAAGGAGTTTAGATGCTGCAGGGTAGCGATGCTCAGACCCTCTGAGAGGTGGAGTGTAAAAGGAGAAAATGCAGGGATGACATTGCTTTGGAACTGGAGAGCTGAATGGATGAGTTGCTCTTTGCTAAGAAGGGAAGCAAGAAGACTCGACATGAGTGAACTTGAGTTCAAGTGCAGAAGACTATAGGGGCTTCCAATAAAAAATGAGCTGGGAGGTCAGCAAACCCATTGGTCTAGGACTTTATGGACAGGCTTCAAGAGGTTGTGGGAAATCATGAAAAATGATCAGTATTCTTGAAAAGTGTGGGGTATTAAGCTCACTTGTCACAACTTGTGAGTGACAAACACAAGTTGTCCTGCCTTTCTTGGAATTTTTTCCACCTGTAATCAAAAGTTTCAAGCCATTTTAACTCAGCTATTAAAAGGACTAGGTGTTACATTGCTTGATATATACAATGATTGCATGCTTTCTTCATGCAGGCTATGGGCTCTGTATCCTAACTTAAAAATAGTTTCATAAAGTATTATTTCTTGAATTAAGCCAAAAACTTTCCATTTTCTCTTCATAACGAGTATTCCATAAGAGTTATCCTAAGTAAATATTAATAGACCACCTGACTGGGTTTGGTGGGACAGGTGGGGGATACCTTTCATTGCAGCATTTGGGAGACAGAGATAGTATGCTAGATTCAAGTCCAGCCTGGACATAGTGAGACCCTGTTTCACAAAAGCTGAAACAGAAACTACCAAGCCAAATAAAGAGAAGCGCCGGATTGTGGGAGTTCTATTGTATCATCACCCTGGGTAACTGGTCCATAGAAACCCAAAAGCAGCATTGAACCTCATCCTTATAGGCTCATAATTTGTATTCATATTCTTTAATAAACACTATGTAAATATGACCAATATGCTTAATATTAGGGTCACCATTGATAAGTCTAACTAATATTTTAAGATTAAAAAAATGTGCTGATCAAAATCTAGATGTCTAAAGAATTTTTAACCTTTACCCCACCTCCAACCTCCTCTTTTTCTTTGAGACGGTATATCACTATGTAGTCGGCGTTGGCCAAGAACATGCCATGTAGAGCAGGCTGGCCTCAAACTCAGAGAACTGACTGCCTCGGCCTCTCCAGTGCTTAGATTAAAAGAATGAACCACAATATTAAGCTAGTTGTGACCTTGCGAATAATTAGAATTATACAAAATTCTGTTTTCTTTCTCCTCTTGATGTCACTTCGTCACTTGGCATGATCCAGTGGGGCTATCTACCCCCCTTCCTTTTTTCCCTTCTGTTCAGAGCCTTTATCTATCTTCACGTGCAGCTCACACTCCCTAGGTTCAGAAGTAGCACAGAGGTGGGGGCGCGTGATTATTTGTTAATGAAGCATTTTGGCTGGAAATTTGCCCTCAGGAAAATAGCACAGTGATTGGAAACGTGCTCTTGATAGAAACCTTTTGTTGAGTGAATCTAATTTCTCTGTAATGATCAGCTCCATGTACGGTTTAGTTCTTCAGGAAACTGCATTGCTTTGCTGTCCTCTTTTGGATAGAGCACTACTTGGAACATAATATATATTCAAGGTTTTTTGTAGTCACATATTACTTTATAAGATGTATACAGTTCTCGAGAAAACTCCAATTGAAAGAGTCTTCCAGTATCGCCTTGTCTGTGTCATATTTCATTTAAATAAAAAGTTGTTTCTGGACATTTTCTTTTTTTCACATTCATCAAATTAATTATAGCTGGAATTTCATTTCCAGTCAAAGGAACTTACACAGAAAACAAAATTTCCTCACTTTTTCTTTACAACCTTGTTCTAGTAAGAATAGGTTGATGGTTCTAACAGGAGTTCTCTGGGGATAACACAGTAGAAAGAACCTGTGTACTGGTCTATCTCAGCTTGTCTCCTGAAGGTTCCCAGCTAGATACTTTCCATACGAATACAGAGAATGTAGAGCACAAGGAAATTGCATATAGGGTGAACAATTCGTAGAAACCAAGCACAGCAAAGAGCCCATCAGCCCTATGTGTTCCACAGCTAGCTATCTAGAACTTGGTTCATCTGGCTCTGCCCTATAACAGAGAGCCTAGAAGGATGTGTTAGCTGAGTGTGTCACAGAGTGTGCATTAGTGTGTCTGAGTATACTGATTGTCCGGAAAGTCACCCTTGTGGGCAGCAGAGGACCTTCCCCCCATACTCCCCTGCCCCAGGCTTCCTTGTGTCCTCTTATGCCATTTATCAAAATGTGTGGTATGACTGTAAAAGTGAGGGGATTGCATACCGACCAAATGATGATAGAAACTGTAAAATTAAATCTATGAATTAAGAAATACTTATATTTACCACATATTGGTGTTGGTGTTAGAATTTATTATTAGCTTCAAACAGTATCGTTCTCAGCATGCACCTTGTGTTTCTGTATGCCCCAGGCAGATAGCTATGAAAGTGAGTTCTAGGATGTCACACAGGCCTGTGGAGTTCTATGAGAGTCTGTTGTAATGTTCCAATCATGTTCTTGTAAGAAAGTTGCATATGAATTAAAACCTGCTACACTTTGTCCAAACCACTGTAGGACTCTGGGTAGGCACTATCTGTGTCTGGATTAAAACCCAGACCTTTTTGACAGGAGTCCTATACTTTCCCTAGGAGACAGCTCCCTGAATGACCTTCCTCTCCTCTGATCCACACACATATGATTCCTTAAAGCCTGCTTGATATATAGACCCTGAAGTTTACATTATCAAAATATCAGACCTGGTGTGAGTTCAGACAGAGGCCGGATTGTGGTCACATCAGGGTTATTAAGGGTTTAAAAACATGCTTAACAAATGGATCTCAGAGCTCTACAGAAGTACAGAGACCTCAGATGTTTTTTTCCACATTTAAGTGATTTCTGTTGCTTTTTCAGCCTATCTTGGGGCTCAAGACCCTCCCTCTATCTCCTGAATGCTGAGATTGCTAAGAATGTACCAGCATTCCAGCTAAATATATATATTTAAAGATGAATTAAGAGAAATAAGGAAAAGCAGCATTAGTGAGTTAGGACTCTTTTCCTCCATGTCGGACTCTGTCACTTCTGCTGTTTTAGTCTCTTTCTCCTCCCTGTCTCCGTCTCCTTCTTTCTCTCCCCTTCTACCTCCTTCACTTCGCTCCCTCATATTCTTTAGCACCACTGACAAAGGAAATCAGAAGAAAAATGGAAATAATAGAAAAGATTACTTTTTTTCTTACCCATGGACTCCAAATAAAAGGGACACAGCATTAACTCCTATAATGATTTGCTCTTTGCTTCCATCTGCATATCTGATCTAATTATACTAATAAAAAGAGAAGGCAAAGGGAGACATTAGACTAACAAGTGAAGTTCTTAACTTGCACAGGAAACACTGATTTGCTCTATGCTCAGCCTCCTTTTAACAGCTCTCTGCAGCCCTTGATGCACAGCAGGGGGAGTGGCATTGGCCACCCCAAGGCAAAATGGATCCCTGTGCCTCTGTATGGAAAATTGGTCTGCATGTGATTTAGCTTTGAGTTGTGTTGTGTTTCTTATACTAATATAATATTGTTCTAGTGCTTGCCCCTGATTAAAGAAATAACATAAATAAATAATTTATAATTTAATTAATAAGGTATAATATGCAAAGCACAGTAATTTCAAACAGCTTGTAATGTCTCTAATGTACTTTCAATTTTTTATTTTACATAAGGGCTATATTCATTATGTAGTTATGATAAACATACTAATGAATTTTATTACAGGAACAAATTTAAACATGTAAATGAGATCAAATAGTATTAAAATGCAAACGATGGTGAAACTTATTACAAACTAACCTTGCCAATATACATGGAAGGATGCTATTTTAAAACTTTGTGAGTTGTATCTCTTAGACAAAGGCATTGCCTTTTACAATATCTCTGAACATAAGAATTGTGAATTGCCTGCTCTATTCTCACTTGAACACCCCAACCAAAAAAAAAAAAAGTTAACAAGAATCTAGGTTTGCGTGTAACTTTGGATGACAATTAAAATCCCTTTTCTTGTTCCAGTGAACAGTAATCTGTGCATAATTACATTCAAATGAGATATTAGCATTTTTTGTGCTTACTCTTTGTTAATTGCAGAGTTCACTCACCATGCTGATGCTTTTGATGGAATCAGGCAACCTTATTGACCTGGTGCCGTAAGGCGAGTTGGGAAATTCTAGCGTATTCTTCATTTTTTTTTTATTTTGGCATTTTAAGGAGTCCTGCTGCTTTTATTACATTCCTGACACTTTTGTTAATAAATCATTGCAAAGTTAATGAAAATTGCATTCAGGCATATCCAAAATAATTGTGTCCTTTGTCATGCTAATAAATTGAAAGATGTTGATCCAATGGGCGAATGCATGCCCGTTATGGGGAAGTTTGTAGAATGGTGCCTGTTGCACTGACTTTCTCTGGTATCACCTGTACAAAAGGAAAAGCGGGAAAACAAACATCAATATGTTTTATTCCATATTTTCTAGCGCAATCCTTTAATTAAGTCAGCAAGTGGCTAAATTATATCTACATGGAAAGATAGATGTATTTGGGTTGTGATTTATGAAAGGCTGTTAATATGAATAGAAACCGGCAACAGTGTAATATCACACTCATAAAAATAGGAAAACCATGTTTAACTGACCTTTCGTTCATGCCTGGGGATTTTCCACGTTTATATATGACCCACTTGATTTAAAAATCACAACTTTAATAACCTCATGTTCATTTCTCAGGTCTTCTTCTACACTAATTTAGAAGGAAAGTGGAGGGATGTGACTTTTTATTTAAAAAATGATCTTTTTGGCAAAGCGTCAGATCTTTTTCCCTCAGTAAACCTTAAGTGAACAAGGAGGTCAGTGAATATGTCTGGGAGATAAAGCACTGTCATTCACACACTGTGTGAAGCACATCTCCCTGCTTCAGGGAAGGAAGGAAAGTCAATTCTGAAATATTTATGCTCTTGTTAGATTTCATAATACACACACATACACACACACACACACATGCATGCACACACATGCACACACACACACACAAGTGTTTTTCAAATTTATCTCAAGGAAGAGCTCCAAGTTATTGTTGTCTTGGGAGTTCTTAATTTATGCAGTAGCCCATCATGCTGATTTTAGGTAGGTATTTATTCTGCTATTCAATCAAAAAGCATAGTTTCCATAACAACGGCCACATCAGATGAAACGTACAGCTTGGCATTTGAAATACAGGACTTCTTAGGAGATACGCTTCCTGACATATTGTGTTGAACTTGTGTTCCTTTCATTTTCTTTTAGCTAGCAAGATCTGTGTTTCTATAAAGGACCATCGCAGTTTTGCATAATTATTACAATCCATCTGCACATTTCCAGGATTTATATTAAAGTAATTAAAGCCATTTTGTATTAGTGGGTGCTGTGTGGAACCGGCTTGGATGCAGGATTCTAAAAGTTCCCACTCGCCTGCTTGCTGCGTTGTAATTTGGAGAACAGAATGTTCCTTAAATGAGGTTTGGGAATACTGCATTTTTTCTTTCTTTCCTTTATTTGCAAAGTAACTTTTTTTTCCTCCTATGGAAAATGGAATAAAAGGTTCACCTAGGGACTGGAATTAATGTAGTCCTTCAGCCTAGGGTTAAAAAGAGCAAAATCACAGCCAACAACATTGTGCAAACTCTAATATATTTAGCTTTTTCTATGGAGAAATAATAAGCCTGTGTTTCTAAGGCAACTTTTTCCAGAGAGCAGCAAGCTATTTAATTTATACACTCATTTTTCCTGGCAGTATTTGTTCAAGGTAAGTGAAGACAGGAATTATTAATTCCATTTTATGGATGGTATGATTGAGGCAGCGACAGATAATGTCATAAAGAGCAGATAACGAAGCTAGGAATGTACTGGGCAAGGGTAGACGTACTGCAATGAGTAATAACTAAGGTATGTTACATCAAACCCACCAACAGAATCGACTGCAAGTGCCAAGCAGTATATTGAAGTTGCTGAGCAACATTAGGTAAATTCTGGAAGCTTTCAAAGGAAAAACTGGAACAGACTCACTCTCTGACCTGGGTCTGAACCCCCAATGTCTCCTAAGGTTCTTAAAGCTTAGGGTGGATCTACAAGTCTTCAGAATTTGTCTCTGAAGAGTTTTGTTCTTGCAAGTGGTCCATAGTAGAGAAGAGAGAGAGATTGTCTAGGTAAGTATATAGCACTCATTCAAAATAAGGATTAATTCACTCTTAAAAAACAAGCCATAGTGAAATTGTCCAGTGGAGAGGAGTTTTGCTTTCGCTCTGTAGAGTGCTCTTTCTGACATCAAACTCTTCTGCTGCAAGAACAGTGAACAGGTGGCGGCACCAAAGTCACTCTATTCTAAGGCATGTATCTCTAGACATTTACTGTCATGCATGCTCACATGCTCACAACTGAAACAGCTACAGAGTTCTAGACTTCTGGATCTTTGTGTAACAATGAAGCTGTTTGGTGTGGGTACTCAGAAGGTTTTTGGACAGAAATCAGAGTTTTGCTCAGATTTTGTTTGTTGTTTAACATTGATGAATAGAAAAGATGGAAAAATCCAACTAGACATCACCCTGACTGTTGAGGTGGTGTGTATGGTCCCAGAAGGGGAGGAACCTTTGCCACCATCTTGGTCTCTGTTCGTATCAGGGCTCATTCAGTTTTTGCAATTGGAAAAGCTACTGTGAAGTAGGTTCCACAAACACAGGAGGGTGACCTAGAGAGTTCTCAAGCTGGAAGGAGGATGTTTAGAGGGAGAGAATTTAAAATACACTTTGCAATGTAGCTATTGAAATTATGCAACTTTATGCTAAGAGTGTATTTTGAAAGTAATTTGAAAACATGTTGAATTTATTTTATAGATGGTAGATCCCAGTGAAGGTAGAAATTAGTACCAAGCAGAATTGGGGGTGAGGTCATCCAAGATAGGATGAGGTCAAGTTGAATAAAGCTGGTAAGGTGAGGATAAGAACAAGGAGGATCTTGTGTACAAGAAACTCTTTTGGTACTTTGCTTGCCAAATTGGCTCTGGACACACAAATCAGGGTGATCAGACCACGAGCAGACCCACTAAGTGTTATAGTTCTGTGGTCCTTGGGGCTTATTCATTGGATTGTATATAGATAGTTTTCCAAAATAATCCTAGCAGAACACACACACACACACACACACACACACACACACCTACACACACACTTCTAGTGAAACTTTCATAAATATATCTATCCATGGACACCACTGGCAAAATGCAATATGAATAGAGGGCTGGCAAAACTTTCTGTTAATGGTGGAGAGAATTCTACTTTGCTGATATGTGGGGAACACCACCAAACTGGAGCAATGCCTGTTGTATGGAATATAGAAAATGGATTGACTTATGTACACCTCCCTTTCTGGTATTTTGTTTATCTGATTTTTTAAAATAAATTTTTGCATTCCAAACTGCCACTTAGGAAAGACTGATGCATTTGATGCTTCTGTGCCTGTGTCCTGGCTTGAGCTCAGTGCTTTGGTACTTCATTTAAAGTGTTGTAGTAGAGTAAGCCTCTGCTGCCACAGAGAATCATAAAAGTACAAACTATTTTGGGTAACTTTGGTCTTGGAATATCAATACTTCCAATGTATGAAATTTATATTTTATTTTTATTAGTTAATTATTTTATTTATTTATATTCTAGATGTTGTCCCTTCCTAGTCCCCCTTCCCAGAGTTCTTCACCCCATCCTCCTTCTCCTTCCAAGAATGTCCCTCCCCAGGCATCCTCTTTCTCTGGGGCATCACGTCTCTACAGGATTGGGTGGATCCTTTCCCACTGGGGCTAGATAAGACAGTCAGTTCTCTTTTATGTATGTTCTGGGGTCCTCAGACCAGCCCCTGTATGTGCTTTGGTTGGTGGCTTAGTCTCTATGAGCTTCTAGGGATCCAGGTTAGTTGACACTGTTGGTCTTCCCATGGCATTGTCATCCCCTTCAGTTCCTTCAGTCCTTCCCTAACTCTTCCATAGGGACCCCAACCTCAATTCAATGTTTAGCTTTAAGTATCTGCATCTGTCTCATTCAGCTGACGGTATGAGACTTTTATTCTCAATGAATATCCCTAATCATTTAATGAGTTTTTAGACTCAAAGATTTTTCTTGAAGCTTATGCACTTCAGAATAAGATCATCTAGAATCTAGCATTGTAAGGGACCACATTACATTGTGCTTGTAATAAAATCATGGTGCTTACACAATATGTTATAAAGTATTACAAGCCAACTTTTGTGAGTTAATCTCTTTAGGCCCCATTGTTTTATTTTGAAAAGTAAACTATATGGAATATTACATGAATTGTTGATATTTTCATAATTTTTCTTAATTTGCTTTATGATGTTCAGCATTTTATAATTCAGGGAATTATTTTGCTCTTGGTGAAATATATAAAATATAGTAGATCTTATGGGAGAAAACTTCCTTTAAATCAATGCAACATGGAACCACTTGAAGACATCTCTAAGAACATTCAGAAGGGAAAGAAAATGAGGCCATACATGGCAGCTTCTATGCACATATCCATGGGCTTCCATCACACACACTGAGCTTCATGGTGGCCTAGTCCTTTTCACCTTGCTACACCCTGCTGTGCTGGAGTGGCTGTGGATAGCTTGTCTTTCTTGAAGACTTCCCCAATTTTAGATGTTTTCCTGGTTCTGCTCAATCCTGGTCTATGCTGTGACCTCTCATGGCTGTGCAAATATCCTTACACTCTTTTATTTTGAGTAATTTGAGCTTTGTTCAAAATAATACTCACCACTTCCTAATTTCTTGGCTAAGTTATATTTTTGATGCTAGAGTCTCATATCCACCCCGGATCTAAGAACAGTAAATTACAGATAACAACCACTTAAGAAACCAGCAACCTACTTGTGTCCATGGGTTAGGTATACAGAAAAGTGTTTTGTTTTTTTTGTTTTGTTTTGTTTTGTTTTTTCCCCTACAGACCAATAAGGTTTATTAAGATCAATTGATTTGAGAAGGAAAGATTCAGTCAAGCCTCATATAATTCTTTGCACTGGATTTGAGTCACCAGCTGACTTTGACTTTACATCTTTTTGATTACTCCATTCCTGGGATCTCTGTGGAAGGTAAAGGGTCCAAATTGTCCACTTCTCTTTTCTTCCTTTTCTTTAGTTTCCTGAGTTACAGAGACATAAACGTTTCCTAAGGCCCTTTCTGATATTTTATATATTATATATTTAAAGTAATACCATGGGAAGTTGCTGTGATGGCTAATCTTGGCTGTCAAAGGGACATACCCTAGTGAGGGGCTATCAACCGAACTACTGCCTCCATCAAACTGGTCTGTGAGTATGTGTTTGGAGCACTTTCTTAACTACTAATTGAAGTAGCCCAGTGTGGGTGATAACCATCCTTGGGTAGGTGGGTCTGGGCTGTATAGAAAGAGTAGCTGACAAGTGAGCCCAGAAGCAATCCAGTAAGCAGTACTGCTCTGTGACCTTGCCTTCAGCACCCACCTTGAGTTCCTGTCTGAGGTTCCCTTTGATAATGGACTATATAACCTATTAAGTAAAATTAACTTCTTTCCCACGTTGCTTTGGCCATGATGTTTAGCTCAGCAACAGAGAAGCAAACTAGGACAGCTGCTATCTCTATACTCAAGGAGGGTAGCAATCTTCATTGCTGTTCCAGAGTGGCAGACTTCTGAAATTCCAAAGTTAAAGGCTTAGTTCTCAGTGGCAGTAGCAAGTAGCCATGTGTCTGTGTAGCATCTGTCACTAATGAAGACTGATCACACCAACAAGAATAGAGTGATGGAAATGAATGTAGAAATTGCCTGTGATGTTTCCAATGTTTCCTGAGGTTTTGTCCTAGGGTTCTCTATGGAGCCTTGGTGACAGCTGAGATGGCTGTCCATTAGATTCCCATTCCAACTACTAATTCCCATGTACTCTATTGGATAAGTTATAGTGTCAGCATTTCCCTATTGAAAGGATCCATATTAGGTGGACCAGAGTGAGTTGGTTGCTGTTTTAGTTCATTTTCATGGATTATGACAGGACAGATGAGATATGGTCATGTAATTTTCAATAAGGCATATTTTGCTTTGTGGCTGTGGTGTCTGGAACATCTAAGAGCAAGGGGGTGGTTTCAGCTTGACTTTTAGAAACTCATAGTGGAAGACAGAAGGTCAAATGAGCCTGCACACAGAGAGAAAATGGGATAAAAATCTCACATGCAAATCTATTACCCTGAGAGAGATATCCATCCATTTGTAAGAGTATCATCCACCCAAGCCCCAACCTGAAGACCGCTAGTACTGGGATCCATCTCCAACACTGCTGCACTGAAAGAAGTAAGGTTTCAATTTATGAGTTTGAGAATGACACACTTAACCCACAGCAATAAGAATGTTATTGTCATTATTATTCTGTACCACAGTATAATTTAGTACATAGGTGGGCATCAAGAGCATATTGTGTTTCCCATTTCAAAACTCCATTAACCATGTTCCTAGAAAAAGTGATTGTAGTCAGAAATTGAGTCTAGAGCCTGAAAAACTTCAATGTCTTCATTGTATTATGAGTGTTCATTATAAAGGCCAAAGTCTTCTTCGGGCTTGGGGAGAAAATGGTGCTAACTGCTCACACAAATACTGACCACCATTTTGTTTGAAAAAAGTACCCCAGATTTGATGCTAGAAAATCTTACAGAAGTGTGTCAGCCATCAGATAAGAAACAGTTGTCCCTTCAGGGCAGACTGTTATTAGGACACTGTATCAGCCTCAGTGTTGTGTGCTGATAACTGTAATATAAAAGGACCAAAGGGGTCAGGGGATGTAGCACAGTAGTTGAGTGTTTGCCTTGCATCTGTGAGCCTATGGCTTTAATTTTGATCCCTCACAAAAGAAAAGGAAATTAAATAATTAAAGGGAACATTACTTCCCAACATCCTATTTTTAATTTTATCTTAGATCCTTGGCTTACCATATAGTTAAATGAATTTTATCATCTTATACATTAAGTTGATAGTGTGACAACCCCAGTAGCACAGTCATCAGGCCTCATGACCATAGAGTGAAGAAGTAGTAAGGAGCTCGGAAAGACCATAGACCCTGAAGTTGGTACAGAGCACAGAATCCTAGGAAGCCTCAGTAGCTGGAATTGGGTTGTTCTCCTCTTCTCAGAGACCAGTAGGAAATCTTTAGTGTTGTTCAGTCTGATGCTTTTGTCTTCTGTGAGGCTCACCATTGTCCCGTTACTTAGCATTCATTTCCCTTATGTTGCTCTCCCAAAAGTTTTCTGCAGCTTGAACAAGTGATAGTTTTTTTTTTTTTCTTTTTGGGTCCATTGATCACTTTTGCTAGATGGCGTTTGACCTATAAATATAAATAGGGGTAAGCTTCTTTGAACTGACTGAGGAAGAATTATCTTAAAATGTTTATACAAGTGCCGTGCTGTAAACAGTGAAAGGATTCGGAGAGGTGTTTTTAACAATTTAGAAGAGAGAAGATTCTGTTGATCTCTGCAGCTGATGTTATGTGTAAAGACTCCTAGGCATTTTAGAAGTTTGGAGATTAGAATCCAAATCCACGTTTTATATCATTTCCCTTTGGTGAAAACAGCAGCTCAACATTTGAGTCTTCTGTCTGATTTCTGCTTTGTACATCACCACTGCATTAGTAACTGGGGAGTGCCTAATATATTCCTTGTGTCCCTTTCTCTAAGTTTTTGATGGCTTTATTTGATCTGACACTTCATAGGAGTCCCTAAAACACCAAGACTTGTGTAACTCATACATCACAAGTGACAGTTCCAGGGACAACATATCATGTCTGCCTCTCTGTTAGATCTGCTGTAACCTACGTGCCTTGTGATGAATGGAGAGAGGGTACCCTATCGGAGAGTTCTATCACCGCCTGTCACCTAGAAACAGGACACAGGCTCTAATTAGGGGAGAGTGTGCTGAGCTTGATGTGGGATGGAAATCACAAGCAGCTGGTTGTGTCTCTCAGCATCAGTCTTAAGGCTCCCTGGCTACAAACAGTGTCAGGGTTCCTGTCAGGCAACTGAGGCTGACCTTTCTACCCTCAGGGTTCCTGTCACGTGACTGAGGCTGACCTCACTAGTCTCAGGGTTTCTGTCACGTGACTAACTGAGGCTGATTCAGTCTTTGTGTCTTTGCACCTCTGTGTCTCAGGCTGTTTTTCCCCTGTAGTCCTTCTTCCAGCTTTGCATGTAGTGAAAATTACACTCTCACCTCTGAAGCAGATGGCTGACTTAATTCTCTCCAAAGAGAAAATGTCTTAGCTTGGGCTGAGAGAAAAATCTTGGGAAACTGTTTCATCCTTTAATATGTCTTTTAAGTTGGGCATAGTGGTTTATGCCTGTAATTCCAGCTCTCAGGATCTTGAAACATTGGAATTAATGTGAATTTCAGACCAACCTGGGCTATATAGTAAGTTTCAGGTCACCTTAATCTAAAGTGTTGGTTCCTGTCTAAAAAACAAGTGAATGACAACCCATCCAGACCCCTGAACAAACAATAACAACAAAACCCACCATAAACCATTCTTAATTTGAATGTCAAGTTTACATATGAATTATCAGAGATTTACAAAATGTAGATGCTGGTTCAGTGAGTCTGGGCTGGAGCCCAAGATTCTACCTTTTTGGTGAATTTCAATCTCCTAGATCCAGGATGAAGGTCCTAAAAAGGCCTTGAGGTCTGTGCCTGGAGGTGGTCTTTTAGAGATGAAGGTAGTGTGGAGAGAAAGGTAGTTTGGGGTCCAGTTGGAAAACCATCTGGCAACCCTTCCTTTCGATTAAGGATTATTGTATCTTTAGTATTGATTCAATCATTCTTGAAGGGTTAGACTTCATGCTTGATTAAACATCCTAAGCACACCATTGTGACTATAGGTAAAGCATTCAACAGGCTAATTCATTTTACCTCTTTTGTTTTGACCCTCTAATAGGGAGTTGAGATTTCCGGCCCTGAGTCAGTTGATCCTCATCCTCACATTAAGCTTGATATTCCCTGCAGTAATGAAGGCAAGGAAACACTGATGTAATGTGTCTCAATCTGCTCCACTGGCTGTTGTTACACAAATTCTTAAGAGGAAACATCCTATGATACCTGCAGGAGGTTGCGGATTTTCTTTCTCCTTTTCCATTTCCATCCTCTCGGGCCATTCTCCTGCTCCATAGATGAGAAACAAGAAGACTGAGGGTACTGATGAAGGAACACAGGTCTAAGATTGGGAAGAGGGGACTAAGTGCGACAGTGTACAGCAAAGTCAGGCAGAGAGCATAGTAAAGGAACACAGGAAAGCACTTTTCATAGCTTGAAAAATATTTGAAACAGATCATTGTATGTCTACTCTCCCTTGGAGCATGAAGACTACAAACTACAGAAAAGCCAGAACTTCAGAGATGGAGGACCACAGGAGCCTTCCTCATTCTCTCTGTTTACTGGAGGTTACAAAACAGCCACTAAAGTCATGGATTCCCTTCTAAGTGGTGGTTCTGTGGAGTGTGGAAATGAATTAAGTAACTGTAATCATGGTACCCACGAAGCCCAGGGGGAAGATTGGATCTAAGTTCCCTGTTTGCTGATGCCACATGTAGGTTTCATGTAAGAACTCCCTTAATTTTCAGGAATCCTTGAAACTCTTGAAATTATATCTGACATTTTGCATATTTCCTGAGTTAATTTTCCATTCTTTCATGGGGGTACCAAAGTTGTTTGCAGTTTATGAGAGGTTAAACAAGGATAGCATTCTAAGGAGCTAGAAGGAGAAGGCTATTTAGCCTTGACATGGTGACGGTTATTAGATGATTCAGCATCCTGGATTACTCAGAAAATTCTTTGTCATTAATGAAGACAAGGGACTCTATCCTCTTCAGTAGCAAGAACAAAGCCTGATGCTATTTTGCTTGTTTGAGATGAGTCATCTGAGTAAAGCAGAGTTCACAGAGTGAGGCGAAGCAGCCATTCCATCTCATGGATCTGCTGCTGGCTCTGTTGAGTAATGTGCCTAGTGTCCACTGTGGAGCTAGAATAGAAGCCTAGTCCCCTCAACACCCCTCCCTCTACTCAGTGCCCTCTGTACTTTGCTTAATGTTCATCTGTCACTCTCTTGGAAACTTGCTCCAGCTCCCTTCTGATTTCAATTTTAGATCTTCCATAATGACCCCATGAGCTCTGTGTC
>NW_021604569.1:4513626-4564849 GCF_004785775.1 Grammomys surdaster
TCCTTCCTCCCTCCCTCCCTCCCTCCCTCCCTCTCTCTCTCTCTTTCCCCCTCTCCCTCTCTCTCTCTCTCTTTCTTCCTTCCTTTGCCTCCTGTCAGAATGCCATCCTGATAGTTTGCAATACTATGAGCACACTCCTGAATCCCAGCTATCTGTATTCTGCCCATGTCTGTGAGTTCTCTAGTCCCATGGTTATGCACTCTGACATTATGCACTCTGACACCATGTCATGTCATGTTTATCCAACTGTTTTACTTCTAGTCAAAATCAAATGTATTTTTCCTTCCCTTATGCTCCCAGCAGGGCCTTCACAGTTTAGAGAGAATGAAGGCGTCGACCATCAGTTTCCACATCATCACCACCAACAAACATGCTAGGATCAGAACCTGCATTTTGTTAGCTTGCCATTGTGTATAGCAGGGAGGAGAGACAGCTTGCTTTTCATTAGCTAGACTGACCCTAGCCTTGGGAGCCCTGGGAAAAAATATGCATTTTGACTGGAAGTAAACTGAGGAAACATGACATGGAGTCAGAGATGGATTGTAGAGCTGTCCCTGGGGTGTGATTGTTTAACAGACTGACTTTTGGCATTTGAGGAAAATCGTAACAAATCTCCGGACAGAATTTTCATAACTGTCCACTTGGCAGGGCTGATATGTGTCTTGAAGGAATGCTGTTGTGCTGTGTTTCATATGCTCTGACTTGTGCATACAAATGATCTTGTTTCCTGAGGCCTGTAAATGTGAACTTCTAGTTTTTAATCCTGCTTCCATATTTGCTGCCTTTGTTTCTATGGCCCCTGACACTGTTGTTGGGACAATATGTCTGTACTACGTGTCTTCCCAAAGGAGTTTGCATTAACCATGAATCCAGTGCTGTGAAGAGACACCATGACCGCAGGAACACTTCCAAAGGAAAGCATTTAAATGGGATTGGCTTACTCATCATGGCAGGAAGCATGGCAGCATACTTTCAGACATGGTGTTGGAGAAGGAGCTGAGAGTTCTACATCTGGATCCGCAGGCTGCAGAAAGAGAGCCCCTGGGACTTGCTGGAGAATCTTAAAAACCTCAAAGCCTACCACCAGTGACATGTAACAAAACCATCTCCATGAGGCCACACTTTCTAATCCTTTCAAATAGTGCTACTCGCTAAGCATTTAAATATATAAACTTATGGTGTCCATTTTTATTCAAAACACTAAAGAGGTAAGCATTTATTTTTTAAGAGTGCAATAGGATGGAAGGAAAGAGCCAGCCTAGGGTGCAAACAGGTCTGAGTCTCAATCCAGCAATGAATTCTCTCAGTCTTCCCATTGGTACTATGATTGTAAACACATCTTCCTTTCAGAGATATACAGATGGAGCAGCCTGAATGCCGGAGATGCCGCCTCGTACTAAGCTCTTGATCTAACTTACTTCTATTTCCTCTTTACATTGCATCTTCACTTAGGTATACATACTGGGTGTGCTGGAGGTGTGGATCCAGCTCAGTGCAGCTCTGTTTGGGTGATTTTTAGGCTTCTTCTGTATTCTAAAGTGTGAGTAAGAGTGTGGGGATGAGGGAAAGGTAAAACTATTCTGTTTTTTAGAGCTCCTAAAATAAGAGTGTACACACAAGATGAGCTCAAAGGTCTGTTAGTATACTTTTGCTCTAGTACCATTGTTCCTTCAGCCAGTGATTTCCTGGTTTTCTCTTGTGTCTACACTTTAACAAAAGGTGGGCAGAAGAGCTTTTGTATGCTGCCTTTCCAGAAAATAGGATCAGGTGTCCTGGAGCTGGCAGGCAGTTGTGAGCTGCCTGTCCCGGGTGATGAGAACTGATCTCTGGTCTTCTGGAAGAGCAGAAAGCTCTTAACTCCTGAGCAGTCTCTCTATTCCCTAGAAGAACTTTCTTTAATACCTGAGAGAGAGGGACGTGGGGGTGTGGGATGGGAGTAAGGTAGCCACAGGGGTAAGGATTTAACACAGTTTATGACAGCATGCTTTGTTGTGTGCCCCATGTCTCTGCTTAGAGATACTTCTGCCTGCTTGATCCTCGGATTTCACTGTACTGTTGCTCTTGGTTGCCTGGGGTTTTCAGGGTTAAGATTCAAATCTCTCCTTTTCTTCCTCTTTATATTTACAATAAAGAAGAGAAGAGGGCCTTGCTCCCTCTGGCTCAGAATCAAATGAAAGAACAAAGAAAACTTGATTCTATGCTTGGGAATCACATTTTCTTTATTGGGTCCATTTTTAAAATCCTGGAGTAGGAGACTTGACTGGACTCAGGGCATTTCATCTGGACCTGGCTGAAGAGCCCAGGGCAGGTTACTGGAATGCAGCTGCTGAGACATGGAAGTGCTATGAAGTATGTTTGTGTGTCAGTGAGAGGGCATTAAGCAGCTACTTGCTGCAAGGTTGACACGACCTTCCAGCCGTTTCCAGATAGAGATTTTTACATTCATTTGCAGTATTTGTCTATTGCCTATTATACTATACGGCAGCAAATAGTTTCCTGGGTTCTTGGGTTGGTACTAAGGTTAGACAAAACAAGCCTACTGGGAAAAACAGTTAAATCCACAGAAGTGAAATATTTAATTGTCCATTATTAACCAGTGTATGTTTCAACAAATGGTCAGGAGTGTAGGGCAGTCAGTAACCTGGCTACAGCAGCCTAGGAGCTCTCTGACCTTGGAAGGGAACTCTGTGAGAGATCTGCACCATATTGTGTCCTTTGATGGAGTTTTATGGAAGGCCTAGGCTATCTCTTTGTTTTCTCTTTGTTTATTCCCAGATCTTGCCCAGTACTTTGAGCTCTTTCTGTGTCCCAGGCTTTTCCTGTCCTTATCCACTAACATCCTGATTAGCTCCTTTCACATGTCCTGGAAGAACTACATTCTTATACATTATATACTCCAGTCTAGCCTTTTACTTTGCACCTCTGCCTAGAAGGCTCCTCTACTTGAATATTACCTATTCTCTCTCAGTCCTGTCCGTGATTGGCCAGGACTCTAACACTTGTTTTGTTTCTGGGCCTTCTGCATCTACAGTGTCACCAGTCTAAAGGTTTTTGAATGAGTGAGCTACAAATACCAGAAAAACTGTTGTGAGCATTAGTGTTGACATCAGCTGAACACTCTGGAAAACAGTTTTGAAGCAAGGGCTCTGATTTCACACTCAGAACCCTTAGCATGTAATGCATCCCCAACATGCTCGACTTTGAAGGCAGTGACTCCTACCAACTGGAAGCGGAAGCATCAGAGAGCTTATTACAGGTTACAGAGCTTCACAGTTCCATTGCTGGTTCTTGGGATGGCTCCACATTACCTCCCGGAGTTACAGTGCCAATCCACTTCTTCCAGGACAGCCTAGGGGTCTTGCTGATGTGATCGGGCAAAGTTTAGGGTCCATTTGGCAGCTGACCTGCATGTGTTGTACAGCACACTCTCTGGGGAAAGGGCGCTGTGTTGTGTTCTATTTTCCCTGCAAGAGAGGCAGAGATGTGAGGCCAACCAGAGAGAGGTTAAAGAGATGTGGGAGCCTTACAGCTGGGGATCATTAACAACAATCAAGACCAACATAAAAAGGCAGCGGGACTTCCCTCCCTCTTGGCCTTGGAAGCCATCTGGATAGGGGGAATTTGATTTCAAGTCTGGTGAGAGAACTTTTTAGTACTCTGAGACTGTTGTTTTTAAACTTCTTCATAAAAGTCCCTCAAAGCTTTAGAATTCTACCCCTAAGGCTGCCTTACCAGAAGGTCCATACCCCTTTAGGTTTAAGCAGATAATGATTGACAGAAGGGTCTCTACAGGAAATGCATAGACTTTTCACATGTGTACTAAAAGCCATGACCTGGATTATTCAGACCTAGGCAAATTTTTTTCACTGCCATGTCTATGTACTCTTTCTATAGGCCATAACCAAATAGGGATACAAGTCCCCTCCTCAGCCAGAGTAAAGTTCTGGCTACAGTGAGGCCTGAAAAGCTCAACCCTTTCCTGGCAACTAGAAGTAGAAACGGGGGCAAGGGCGTATTGCAGTTGGTCTTACATTCTTCAGATAAACGTTGAACATCTATGGACGCAGTGCTGATCTGTCTGACATTACCTGTATGCGGATGCCATCAATGCTGGGTAGGGTGGTGCCAAGGAAGCAGGAGAAAAGGAGGTAGGTCTCTTCAGACTGTGGGTCCTGACGGAGCAAGCGCAGTTGCATGCTGGCTTCCAAGGTCTAACCCAGTTCTAGCGTTTCCTGCCGTAGATGTCTAGCTGTGCTCTCGTTATACTCTCATACTGCTTTGGGGAGCGTTAGAGAGTGTTCTTAGCAGTGGTCATGCCCTAAACTTATTGCTGTCAGACTTTGAATGACCTCAGTACTCGCACTTCCTTTTCTGGGCAGTGTTCCTCAGTAAAACACCCAACATACTTAGATGAAAGAGAGTTAAAAGGGTATATCACTGACTGTCCTTAGATTCTTAATAGCCACCATAGTTCCTGGCCTCTGGAACTCATGGAATCTGTCCCACCTCACTTAAAGAAAGTCATTGTGTAGCAGTTTGAGCCTTAACAGTATTCTGTCTTATAGGATTCTCTAACCATTCTGGGCATTCAGTGTTTTTGTTGAGGCTGTTATGTCAGTGGGAGCCAGCAATCTGTCTCCTTCATCTCTACACATCACTCAGCTCCTGGGCACAGTGCAGGCAACCAGCTGCTGTTTCTTGACATGGGAAGGTAAAGGATCCGATGCCTTTTTGCCTCTTAGATACTAGTGAATACAGGGGACCACTCAGCTTCCTTGTATAATTTTCTTTTGAAGCTAGCGCTGTACAATCAAAGGGTAAGACCAAGGTTCAGTTCCTGGTTCTGCTGTTGACATTCAGAATGACAGTGATGCTGGTTTGATAATAGCGCTGCAGGGCCAGACTTTCTGTGTGTTTGTTTGTTTGGTTTTTGTTTTTTTGTTTTTTGTTTTTTGTTTTTGTTTTTGCTTTCTACTCAAATTGAAACAAGATTAAAAAGTTGAAAAAAATGTGGAATTTTTACACTGAGGACCTTTGTGCATATTTCTGTCTAGAATGTTTCATTTCTGTGATGGTCAGCTTGTATCATCCTGTCACTGCTCAGATGCCACTCTGATGAGAGACCTTAGATCAACCTAATGATATCCAGTAGCTGGTTTTTCTTCTGCAGGCCGTATAGTTTAGTTTTGTTCACTGTACCCCTGCCCTGGTCAATGGAGGTCTGCAAGTTCAGGAGGGAGTTGGTTTTATTCTTAGTCATATCTTTAGCGTCTAAAATAGTTCCTAGAACATGGAATCAGAAATGGTGTGTATATGCAGTATGTATAAAAATAAATTATCAAGTTAGTGTGCTGGGACAATTTTTTAATCCAAGTACATAGAAGACAAGACAGGAGGATCAAGTTCTAGGCTATAATGAGAAACATAAAATGGCCTTGTCTATAAAAAATGTAAAATGTAAAGTCTTCATAAAGAACAAAATGGAAAGTAAATATTACCAATATTTATACTTTCATACAGAAACAGGCAGTGTTATCATTTTGGTGGAAAACATTCTTGGACCTTTTTGAAGCAGAAAAGACTGTCAAGAAAAGACTTGATATTGTGTGTGTGTATATATATGTGTGTATATGTGTGTATATGTATGTATAGATAACACACATATATATTCATTACTGTGAACATGACTGTTATCAACAACTTCCTCCTCCTCTTCCTCCTCCTCCCTCTGCTCTCCCCCTTCTCCTCCTGTTCTTTCTCCTTCTGCTTTTCCTCTTCTTCCTCCTGTTCCTCCTCTTCTTCTTCCTCCTCCTCCTCCTCCTTCTCCTCCTCTTCTTGACAGGGTTTCTTTCAGTATGATCTGGAATTAAATGCACTCTTCTGGCCTTCGCAAGCACTCATATGCATGTAGTAATTGCACTCACATTTGCACACAAATATATACACATGTGATTAAAAATATTAAAATACAATATTTTATTTTAACTAGTGAGGATTTCACTATACACACACTTATATTTCTTTAATACTTATAGAACTTCTTGATATGTTATTGTATCTGTTTGCATTTGCAGATATTGACGCATAAAGAAAAAGTTGAAATTTGAACTCAAATTATAGATAGATACCACTCCTCTAACTATGAAACCTTCAGCCCTCTAATTCTATTATCTCTCTTTGCCCATCCACCCACCCACCCAGGCATCGTCTAGTGTCATGTCTATTGTTTATCACCTATCTGTCATCTATTTATGCATCATCTATCTACATTTGTTATATTTATCTGTATTTGTTATGTACATCATTCATTTATAAACTTTTCATTTATCTATAATCTCTTTATATATCTACTATTGATCTATCATTTATCTCTCTATCATTTAACTACCTATCAATAATCTATCTATCTATCTATCTATCTATCTATCTATCTATCATCTATCTATCATCTATCTAATTCACACTGACTCATGTTTCCAGTTCACAAATAGCCTTTATTTAGGAAAACTCTATGGTATAGTGGAAAACCATGGCTCTGTCAGTTTTGGATTTTTTTTAGCCCTAATCTATTTAATGATTGGCTGACTTTCATCAAGTTACTTGACTTCTCAGTTTAGCTCTATCTGAGAGATGAGAACAGAAATACCACCTAGCTGCCTATGGAGAAAGACCACATGATTACACATTGAATGCTTAACCTAGTAGGTCCAGAATGAATGGAAGTTGTTGGTATGGATATTGCTTCTCTTGATCTTCACAGATAGCCTGGGAAGGATGTAAGTCAGTATTATCCAAAGGCGAGCTGCTTAGGAAAGAGTGATGACTGGTTGTCTCTGTCTGCTTCATTTTAATATGGAGAGTGACTTCCTAAGTCTGAATTCATTTTAACTCATAATGTGATGGGTGAGTTCTGCATTACATCACCAAACTAATGTCAAAAGTTTTTTTTTTCTTTTTTCATCCTCTCTTTGTAAGTTGCATAGAATAAGTCACCCAAGGATAGAATACGGTAGGAAGATAGGTGGCATATCTGACTTTTCCGGTTGTCTTTATTCTATTTTACTAGCGAACGATTTAATTTTACTTGCAGAATAACAGAGATGTTAATTGTCATGTCAGAGCTTTTACATGACAAGATACAGTTAGTTATTGAATAGATAAGGACAATTTCAATGCAGTACAGTTATGGTTGAGGTAGCACAAGTGAACGGTGACATTTTTTATTTAACTCCCCATTACATTAAAAAAAAATCAAGTCCTTATGTCTTTTCTTAAGAAATTATCAGCCATCAGTCTTTTGAACTGTGAGACTCATGAGTTAAATGTGCCTTCAGAATGTGTCTGAAGAGTGACATTGTGAGATGTTCCCTTACATGAGGTTACCTCCAGTGTCCATTCCTGCTCAGGATATTCAGGGTCTGAAGAGTAAATTATCTGAGTGGGAAATGAGTGCATATAAATTATGTAAGGTAAACATGACAGAGGGGTTTTCTTCTGAATGGGAGACACTAGTCACAGGAACGCTGTGCAGTTGTGGAGAGACATTCTTTGAAGTGGCAATTGGTTGTTATTCCTGGAGATTTTAGGATTTAGACATACCAAAGTGTGTCTGAGCTATCACATGGAGTTTATCCTCACACCATTAAGAATTTTGCTTTGCTACATTTGCTTCCTTATCTCCCGAATACCATTCAACCTATACAACATGGGCTGTATGATTAAGCCTTTTCTTCTCTAGGAAGGACCAAGAATAACCTGTGTGTCCTCTTCAGGTTCCATATCTCCTATTCTGTAGGTCACATCTAAAGAGACCTCCAATGATTCTTGGGCACCTCCCTTATTCCAGGTCCCTGTCTTTCCCTGGAGATGCCCCTGAAGGGGTGCCTTCTCCACCCCTGTCAGTTACAGACTTCTATTTATTCTCATGGCCACCTGGCCATGGATTCAGTTTTTAAATTCATACTCTGTAGGTCAGTAATGAAGTATTGAGTTTATCATGAAAGCAACACTTTCCCTGTTTAAAAGAACATTGCCCTGCTCCCAGGGCTTTCTAGTATTGCGTTTAAGTCTACCCAGCTACCTTCCTTCACCCAGTAATCACTAATGCATTGGCTGAGAAAATATTAACTTATTTAGTTTATCTACATGCTACTGTGAAATCCACAATAGAAGACATGTTATCTCTGCTCTGAAACTGGTCAAAAGCCAGCCAGCCAGCCAGCTAGCAAGCAAGCAAGGAAGGAATCCTGTTAGTGAAATAAAAAATTCAGAAGAAATTTTTGTAAGATGATATTCCATTAGAAACTCTAGGATGAATACTTTCAAAGACCTTTCCTTCTAAAATGGTCAGCCTGAATATTCTTTTCGTTTAATTAAGTTATTTTTTTCCTGGGCATGCTGTAATACTTTCTTTGCTACAAAACTTCAGCCAGACAGGGGTAGTAATCCTGATGAGAATAGATGCCCAGTTTTGTAAATGTCCTTTGCCTCTAAGGAAGATTCTATTGGTTTTTTTTTCCTTTAATAAAAGTGAAAAATTTGCCAGCTATTATATTCCCAATCACTGAAGCATGTTTCTGATTTAAACCCACATGTCTTTCTGAATTTAATTTAATGATGTATTGAAGATGGTTGATGGGTGTAATGTCCTGTGCTGGTATCGGTGTGCACACACCTAAGTAATTAGTGAGGAGTGTAAGTACTTTCTTTAAATAAAACTGCTATCTTTTTTAACACTGGAGGAAGATTTCCTGATTAAAAGTAGTGATATAGCTGCTGTAACTTAAGGGCCTTTACTTGCTCCATAGGCCGTGATGACACCGGAGATCACTGCAGGAAGGGAAAGGCAGGCAAAATTCTCACCCCTAACAAAACTGCCACAAAATTACATTTTCACATGTCTGAAGGAAATAAAAAACAAACAAAAAAGAAAGTACAATGCTATTCATTTCTGACTTGGATTCTTCACCAGCAGAATAAAGGTGACAAATGAGCAGAATTACACAACCATCTTATGCCGGTTCTCCAATAATTACCAGCAGGAGCCGTTTGTGTCGAGTAGCATGTCGGGGGATGGGTGACTAAAAAACTGTAGCAAGAGGAGAAATACCAAGATGGAGACTCACTGAGAGAGCATACAAAGGACATGCAAAGAAAACAAAAGTTTCTGTGGAAAGGCAGCAGAGAAAGTGGTTTTGAAGAGACAGAAGTGAGCCAAAGGATGTGGCGTAGACTGCTGGATTCCGTGGAGGATTGCGAGCAGAAGTGGAATTTTGAATTGGATATACATATGAGAGGAATTGATTGAGGATACACGAGTAGGATGTAGTATTTCAGAATTATAGCTATGAGGAAATGGACAGGGCCATTGTCCACAGGCAGTGATGTACTGACCTGGCATCAGAATGAGCTCATCATTGCCAGGGTTGGACAGCTTGGAGTATTGCATCAGCCCCTGGAGGTCTTTCTCTTCCTTTCCTGTTTCCTTGTTGTTGAGACTTCTCTTAACAATGTATTTCATGTTTTCTAGCAAAATGATTCTGTTCAACCAACAAAAACGAAATCACATGATTGAAAAGTAAGTGGTCTTGCAGCTAACCTGATGCCCTTAAACTATGAGTCATCCTTGTTCACATGCAGTTTTCCGAAATTGTCACACACACACACACACACACACAAACACACACACCACATCCATGCATGTACACAGTCACACAAACAGAAACAATGGATACAAGTAAATTTCGATTCAAATGGTGGGACTTTATGAAATACAGACTATAACTCGAGAAATAATCACTTCGTGTAGCCAGAAAGTATGAAACATGGAAAAGAGACCACTTACCGGGAATGTGGCTATCAGGAATGGAAGTCAGAAAGTCAGCAGTGAGGTAGAAAATTAACATGTAGGCTAGCCTGGGCTAGGTGGATAATTAACTTGGGGTTTAGCCTGAGCTAGATAACCTGTTAGTTTGTGGCCCAGAGGTAGAACATGCTCTAAGTATGAATGTACGTATGTACAAATGTGTGTGTGTGTGTGTGTGTGTGTGTGTATGTAATTATCTCTCTTTTCCCAAGAGCATTTGATCTTGAGAGATTGCCTCAAATTCTCAGGTTTTTTTTTTTTTTAAGGAATTTGAGATTTTAGCACATATCGCCTAATAGTTGTAACTGAGAAACACACAGGAAAGAAGGAGCCACTGTCCTGTCAGACAGATCATAGGATCTCTAGTTTTCATAAGCCAGCACAGTACATACACATGGCTACCACATCACTCTCTAAGCATCATGGTCTGCACGGGGTGTGTAGATGTATTCTCCGATACTGAGCTTTTTCATAGCCATGAAAATATCAACCTCATTTCCCATCCCATTTTAGATATTTTGGTTTGAGTGTGCAGTAAATAGCAGCTGCCCCTCTCAATAAAACATAGTAGTGAGACAATTCAAAGCAGAGAGAAATCACCAAGGTTTTAAAAATGATTTTAAGTTACTTATAGCAAAGATATTTCATGTTAATAAACACATGTCTAGATGGCTTAATTCATCATATTGCTTATAAACGTGGTGAGTAGTCTCTAAGTACTGTGATGTCATAGATACATACTCTTCTTCAGAAGGCATAATACTCAAAACTGTAAATACATATACATATTTAAAACAAATACATTTACCTTAATAATTGAAAGAGAAAGTTGGGCTCTTTTAAAATTTCCCATGTACCCCAATAACATTTTGTCTCTCATAGGTAAAAATACGTTCACAGTACACCACACTTTCTTAGAAATGCTAACTCTAGTATACATGTCTTTAAAAAAGTATTACCAGATTTATATAGGCTTTGGGATGGAACGAGATCCAGATGTGATCTTGTGGAGAATCTTAGGCAAGTAGTAAATGGAAGGAGTGAGCTTTCAGTCTTATTTACCTATTTGTGTATGTATGTGCTGATCTTTGGTGTGCAACTTTTTAATGAAAGGCACACATTCTTAAGGCCCTGTTATGATACTGTTACTGTTATGATAGTTAATGATCTGATTGATTGATTTATGAGTCCTCATTAAAGGTTCAGATAAAGATCTATATAGTATATGCAAATGTTCTGACCTGTTCCATTGTCCCATTAAAAAGAAGAAAAATAGCAAAAGATTTTTTTCTGAAGAAACTGCGTTATACGCATATATAACCACTTTTTTCTTGAAGGAATGGTGTTATATGCATAGCAATTATAAATGAGCCCTGAGAAGCTATGAGATATATACAGCAGACAGTTGAGTATATGCGGTCAATATTAAGATTGCCACAATTCACTCAAGTGGGTAAAATTGATTTCTTTAAGCCCATAACACATTGTGAGTGTGCATTTAACCTAACCAAATTCCTACAGTGGGGTTAGTGATCTTGTGCACCTTGGATTTCTGCCTCTTGTCCAGCTAATGGTACAGAGGATAAGAAGGTCCCTGATGTGCAAGAGCTCATGATACACATGTGTTCTGTAAAGATTCCTGTTACATACTGAGGAAAAACCACCCATGAGTCCTATTGGGTCTTTAGACTTTCAGATGAATTCACTGTTGTTGTTAGAAACGATCCTATGTAATGTGTAATGTGTAATGTGTTGTGTGTAGTGTGTTTGACAGTCAATCATTTCCCCTTGTATTATAGAATGGAAAAGGCACAGAAAGACCCACTGGAAATTTGTCAGTTTATTGACTTTCTTTTCCAACTGCTGTTGACCTGTCATCTTTCTTGCTTCTGATTTCCTAATCACACTAGCTCCCTCCTGTATGCGGTTCTGCCTGGCTACAGCTCCATCCCACTGAGCTTGTTGCTGTTCAGTCATTTCTACAGAGCTAATTTACCAGTAGCTTCTCTAGTTTGCATAAGAGCTTGTTGATATTTTTAATAAGCCCCCTTCACCACACTGCAGCAAGTCACAGAATCGTAGTGTGTTATAGCTGAAGGAGCCTTTGCATCCTAGCTTAGCATTCATAAACCATTGTTCCCCTGGAAATATTGGGTTTGTTCGGTATAGTTATTTTCCGGGTTTGTTTTAATGTGAATCTCTTTTGAAGAGACATTATTCTTCTGGTTGCTATAGGCCCCTATATTCCCTGTTTTTTTTCAAACTCCTGTTTGACATGTTTATGCAACCTGGCTAACCTCTAAAATAACTGCTTAGAACTTGAATCTGTTAGGTTAAAATGTGGTAAATTTGCATTTTAAAATTCAAATTATGGTTGACTATTAAAAATCTCTATAGCTCTGTCACCTTAGTTCACAAATAAATAGATGTTTAAACAATATCTCTTTTGTTCAAAATAACAAAGCTAAGCTTTGAGTAGCTTTTACTTGAAGTGCTTGGGGACTGAAGTATTTCATGTTTCAGAGTTCCAGTTGACTATGGTGACTTCTGCCTCTAATCCCTACAATTTAAAAGCAGATGTAGGAAGATTGCTGTGAGTTCAAGGCAAACCTGGGCTACATAGTGAGTTCAAAGTCAAACTTCTCTGTAGTATGAGACGGACTGTGCCTATAAACAAAACCAAAATTGAGAAAAAACCAAAACAAACAAACAAAAAAAACCAAAAAAAATACATCAAAAAACCCACCAGATTTTATAGATTTTCAAGTGTGATGATGCTTACCTGGATTTTATACTGGAACATTCCTGATTGGCATAAACAGTTTAGTAAAATACAGTTATTCATGGAGACTTTAATTTTCGAAGTCCGGTTCCAAGAAAATATGTCTACAAATAATTTCTTTCATTTCTTTCCTGAAAGTAAGGTCTGATAACTAGGATACTAATGGAAGGAATTAAACACCAGTGTCCTACAAGAGGCCATAACTGAAAGAACAGAAGGGAAACAGGAAAGAGGAGGGTAGTATTAGAAGAGAAAGAAGAAAAAGGAGGATGTGGTAGAATAAGAAGATAATAATAATAATAATAATAATAATAATAATAAGAAGAAGAAGAAGAAGGAGAGGGAGGAGGGGAGGAGGAGGAGGAGGAGGAGGAAGAGGAGGAAGAGGAGAAAAGGAGAAGGAAGAGGAGGAGGAGGAGGAGGAGGAGGAAAAAGAGGAGGAGGAGGAGGAAAAAGAGGAGGAGGAGGAAAAGGAGGTGGAAGAGGAAAAAGAAGAAGAAACAACTTCATTTCAAATGCCAGTAGGGAATAGAAAGATTTACAGGGTTGACAATATTGGAACTCTGGCTTGAACAGAGCCAGTGACTCCTGGGAGTTGAGTGGAATTTTACTGAAATGATTCTTGTTTTGTAGATGAACCACTTGTTTTTATGTGGATTAATAGTCATGAGAATCAATATGTTCTAAGTAATGTAAGTGAATTTTAACATTCTTGCATTTAACAGATTCCCAGAGTGAACCATATTTAATGATCAGCCCAAAATTGGAAATAGATATTTATTGCAAGGCTCTAAGTTATGAGTTCCCTTTGTAATTGAGTTGGGACAAAGATATGATTACAGTTTGTTCATTATATGGACTATGGTTTAAATAATGCTTCTGCAATGCATGCATGTATATGAAACCACATCTCTGTGTCTAATGAAAACAAACTCCTGTCCTTTTCATTCTGAGTATTGGGAAAATGGCTTCTCAGATTGATTCTGGCAGTTAATAAAAGTAAAGAGTTATAATATTGCATTTGCTCTAAAAATTAGAAGAAACAGAGCTACTTAATTATAAGTGACCATTTTTCTCAGCTTTATATTCCTTTGCCAGTTGCAAAATCAATAGGAATTATTTTCTTATCTTTCTAATACTAAACATGCCAAGAAAACAATGGCCTTGCTTAGTATTTTAACACTAATACTTTGTAGTTATGTTTTCAGTGATAAAAGTTAAAGGAAACTACAAGAGTTCATATGCCCCTAGAAGCTACTCTGCCTTTGTACTTTCTGAAAATGTATGAACTAAGCCTGGTATTGCTCCATTTTCAGAGATGCAGTAGTTAAGATTTGCTAAGACGTTAAGTGAACTATAAGGGCCTGTCATGGAGGAGCTTGAGACACAGAAGATGGCTGGTGTGCAGTTCTTAATGATGACTGTCACAGTGGCTGCAAGTTTTTAGACTAGAGAGAAAAGGTCCCCAATGTGCCATTTCAGGTGCCATTTCAGACATCCACTGTCCTACTGTCCTGCTTCTGTGGGTCATGGCTTTCTGGCATCCATTATCCAAAGAAAAGGCACTGAGGGATGTATGTGAGAACTGGTGGTACAATTGTTCATAGGTGACATCCCCAGTAGCCTGCTGGAGACTCTGCCATTGTATTGTGGAATGTCAAGCCACATTGGCTTGAGAAACACCAGTTCACTGAACTTTCTCTGTCTAGGAAAAGGAGACTCCATTTCTGTTTCTGGAGTCATAAGTGGTTTCTTTTTCTTTGGTAAGGAGCATCACTCCTTACAATTGAGGAATTCAGTTTCAACTCTTGAGAAGGTGATACGAACACAGTTGTATGAAGATGGCTCGTTTAGAACCTATATATTTCTGTGTTTTCATATCAGAAGATCTTCTCTTTTACTCATAGTGGGAGAAGAATGGTTCTGCAATGGGCTTCTCAGTGAAGGCTAAATGTGATTTCCTCATTTAACATCTTCATCAGTCCCCACAAAAAGCAATAAAGTGCCCGGTGGGACAGATTTGGGTGAAGCTATGCAGGAGGGGTTGGGGAGCTTCTTTCCTTTATGTCAGCTATCTACACTATTTTTTGCTATTTCTATATTCACACAAAAGTTGTGTTTACAAGTGAATAATGAAAAATTCTTATTGTTTGCTAAATTTTAACAACTCTTATCTACTTTACTACCATTGCTTCCAGCATTTAATTTGAGTAGAAACACAAGATACAAAATATATGAATTGGCTCTCTAAAATGGTAGTGTAGAAAATAGTATTTGGACATCATGTGGCCAAGTAATTTATTTTTCTACATGTCAAAAATGAGGATGCTAGAATTTATGAAGAAAAATTCAATCTGAATAAATTTATTGGGCATTACAGGTTTGGAGTCAGATAAATACTTTGCTGATATTTCAAGAATGAGAGGTTAGGAGAACCCTCATGAAGAACAGCTATCAAAGGTTGTTTTTCTTTGGCCTCTTGGTAGAGATGAAATGACTTCACTTGAGTCCACTACATTTTGGTGCTGATGTACCAGAGCAAGCAGTCCATTTTGTCTGTCACAGACCAATGTTTTTGAAACTACTCAGTGTTTTAGATGTAATTCAGACTGTAATAGAGCAACTCAACCCTCAGTGAAGTTGCAATCTGAAGGCAATCCACCTGTCAGTGGTGCAATGTTCTGTGAGGCATAGTGCCTTCCTGCAGCTCATCAGAGCAAGATTGCCCTAGGTTTGTGGCCTTCCCTGCCCTTAATTGTTTGCTTTGGAGGGAAACTTGAAGAAAAGCCAAGGTTTTCCCCAAATATCTTTCTAATTGAATATATCCATTTATGTGTGTTTTCTTTCTGTTGTTCTTTCACATGTTTGTATTCAGAAAGATGACCATTTACTAATGCCCGTCGAGCTACAGATTCACTCAAGGGTAAAAACAAAATGAAAAGTTTCCACTGATGATACTTCGGTGAGTGAGATCATCAGGACACTCTATGGGCCTCCAGTCCTGCTCAATAGAATCAATGTTGGTGTTTCATTCCATGGTTCTTGAACTAGGCCCCCGCAGTATCTGACACAGTACACAGACAGGATTTGTCATTTTATTCTCTCTGAGAATCCCTATGTCTGTCCACAACTGGGATTTCTGGTTCCTGAGACTGAGCAGATACCTTATTTGTATCTCTAAGAGATGTTAGTGTTATTTGACAATGGGCTCCTTAGTCAGAGCACTTTGAGATTTTTGTTTGGCCTTGGCCAGGAAAGAATATCCATTTATTTTACTTTTTGCAACTCAAAAGCCAATTTTGAAACTATATTTTAGTTTCTATGATCTTTTAAAAATAAAAAAGCTTATACTTACAAAGAGACAGTTTTCAAATAGAACAATACACAAATATGCATACACATTCAAATAGAACACACACACACACACACACACACACACACACACACACACACACTGAAATCAGAGTGCAGGATGTGTCACAAAGAGAACTTTAGTAAGCCAGGCATGGTGGCACATGTTTATAATCTGAGTACTAGGAAGGTTGGGCAGGAGGATCCAGTGTTTGAGGCTATACTAGGATATTTAAAAACTCTGTCTCATGATAAATGGACAATAATAACAACTTCAAACCAGTGAATAGCCCATTAACATCCTATCATTTCAATTAGTGCATATCATTGAGCTAACTTACACTTCTGATATTGTACATTCATAGATGATAGGTTTTGATAGATTTTGATATTTATTTGTTGTATAGAGACAATAGTAAGCTTTAGATTGTTTTTCATATTTCACAATAGCAACTGATAGTTATTTTTTTAAACATGTCTTTTTTAAACATACATTTATTTTGCCTGAATGTATGTATGCAAGTATATAGGTAGATAAAATGCATACAATATAATGTTCTTAGAGACCAGAAGGGGTCAGGTTTTGGGTCCCCTAAGACTCAAGTCACAGATGGTACTGAGCTGCTATCTTAGGTGGTGGGAACTGAACCTGAGTCAGCTGGAACATCATCTAGTGCTCTAACCACTGAGTGGTCTTTCTACCTCAACTGGCAGTCCTTTCAAAAATATTTTAGCTAGCACTGGAGAGATAATTCCTTGGTGAGAAGCAGTTATTGCTCTATAGAGCATCTGGGTTCTGTTCCCAGCACTTACAAGATTGCTTACAATCACCTGTAACTCCAGTTCCAGGGGAACTGATGTCCTCTTCTGGCTACTGCTGGTATTTCATGAACATGGTGCACATATGTACACTCAGGAATCCACACACTCAAAATATATATAAATCTTAAACAATTATTTTAGCCTAGATATTAATTTTCTACTTTTATTTCTTCATATACTAAAGTGTATTTGTTTTTAGACAAGAAACTAAAAGCACAAGTCCACGCACAGATACAAAGGAACGATTGTCATGTGCATTAGGATATAGGCTTCAATTCTTTAATATTAGGTAGTGATGTTAAGTATTAAGTTTACTTGGTGTAGTTCTCCAGTGGTAGAGGCCATACCACTCGTTCTGTGTTGATGTGTTTGTTTAACTGCTGGAGGTTATCCCAGTGGCAAGTTCATCCTTATTTGATAATAATGAAACATAAGTTTTATGTGTTTGCTTGAGTAAGATTGCCATCTGGTAAATAATATGTTTTGTGAGTGTTTATGACAATCATGGTTTAAGCCAAAATTGACTTATCATGATTGCTGCAAATAACACTTGAGTGTCCTAACTGGTTTGATTTTTTTTTCTTTGTTGAATTGAGAAAATGTATTTTACGAAGCTTCCTGCATTTATTTTTAAAGTATTTTGTGGGTTTTAAAGCCTGAGTTTTCAAAAGCAATAATTACAGCTGATTACTCTCTCCATATAGTACTTTTGCAGGAAAGTAGAACAAAAAAGATTGTTTACATAGCATCCTAGCATTGTATGTGCGTGAAGATATGTATATATATGTATATATATATATACCTTCAACAAGTTAAAAATCTATTACTTTATGAATTGAATATCTCTAAGCATCTTTACTTTGGTAGAACACTATCACGAAAATAAGGCCAGGATGGTATATAGTTCGGTTTATTTTTTCCAAATAGTAAAAGCATTGTGGAAATGGCTTACCCATTATCTCTCCTTACAAATGAGCAATTGAACATAAACCTGGGATTGTCTTTTCTCCGTGTCAAATGTAAACAGATTTTCTAGTTTGCAGGGGTTAATTTCAACATATTAGTCCAACCTGAAAACTTCAAGTGATATTCAGTGACTGGTTCCTCAAAATGCCGATTAAAATCCTGAATTGATTGCTTTGCATATCAAAAATGCCAAGGAAATGATTATATAGATTAGAAAACTGAGATGAGTCTAGAAAGGGATGATAATTCAGCCAACTCTGATTATCAGACCATGAATTTGATAATTCATGACCAGTTGGATTTCAGACCAGTTGATCATTTTCATTATGCTTCAGGTCAAAGCTATATCACTTGGCTTTGCCATCTATCTGGCTTTTGGTAGTGTGAACTGAAAGCATAGTAAAGGGAATCTCCGATTATAATCAGACCTAAACACAGCCATGTTCTGTTACTCGAAAAGTCCTTTCTATGTATAGTGAAGACTAACATGTTTTCACTAAGCCAGTCTTTATAAATATGTGCTCAGCAACTGTAGATACTACTCAAAGACTTTTATAGTCATCCTTTTAAGGTGTTGCTTCTCACAAGTTCTCCCCACACATAATGGGATTACAAAGGCTACCCCTTTGCTTTTCATCGCTAGCCATACACATAGCTTTGTTCCCAGTACTGAGCTGATGGTGCCTTACAGTCTTTAGAGTCCGTTCTCTCATACATCCTACCTTCATGATGACTGTGAGTGGGCTCCCTCAGTATAGCATGAGTAAATGCTAATTTGCAAACAATTGAATCCACATTGTCTACATCAGAATGCTGCACAGGACAATCTATGGTGTTCAGAAATGCACAGGTTTGGGTTCCTGATGGGTAAAGCAGTGGTACTCAGGAAAGTGAGAACAGCCAGGAGGCTCCTGTCCTTCCACCTTAGAAGGATGACTACTGCCCAGCACGACTACATAGTGAGACCCTATCTGAACACAAACAAAAAGGGAGAGGAAGGAGGAAGACAATCAGAGGTACACAAAGTGACATTTTCTGTTTTCAAACAGGTGATACAGTTATGTGAAATGTTAAAAATACATGCCAAGATTTCAATCCTAATTTATTAATATCTCCAGTCTAATATATTAGTCTTTTAAAGTTTCCTATAAATGTTATTTTTCTAAAGAATCTTTCATTTGTTTGTTTGGCAACTGAAATTAAAATTAAACCAGTATCTTTTGTGTGTGTGCACGCACACCTGCATACGCACACTTAGGTTTAACAACTATGTCCATACTTACTAATTTGAATTCTTCCAGATTTTTGCTAGTTTTTAATGTTGGAAATATTAGGGAAATTCTAATTGTGCCTTTAAGTACAAAAAGGGCGCTGATAGTATTTCTAAACAAACCCATCATTTCTACATAACTGAACTGGGTATGTTGCCAATGGGGATATGAATATTTGCATGCCTGATAGAACCAACTTTATGTGTTACACAATGTACAGCTTCTGCTGTCTCATGAAAAAGCCCCTGGAAACTCAAATATTAACTAAAACAAATGATAGACATTTTGATTCTGTTGACAGAAGTTTTACAAAGTGGCTTCACTCCCCGAGATAAAAGACATTCATGTTTTTCTAAGGTAAATGTAATTGCTTATAAAACCTGTCCCAAATGGTGCTTTTAAAAAATGTTTGATGTTAGAGGAAATGTGTGTAGAAAAGACAATAATAGAAAAATGATACAATGTAGCATATTGAATTTTCAAACCATCTAGATTTTTGAAACATAAAAATAAATCTTGTCTTCCCACTCTAAAGGTGCTTCAGAATGTACTTTTAGAAGATCTTAACTTTCCTTATTGCTTACATTTTTCTGTCGATTCAATACTTCTGCAATGTGCTAAACTCTTTGATCTGTAGAAAATTGAGGGTTATTTGTGTTTGAAGGAATTTTTAAAACTTATTTTTCAACTTTTAAAATTTATTGATTTTGACATAAATCTATACAAAATCCATTTTATTTTGCTTGCTTGGATCGCACTACTACAATAAAAGCACTTGGGGGCCACAGAGAGGTCATCCGTAGAGATCCAGGGGATGGACTCAGTGCAGCTGTGCTATTCTTGAGCATCAGGAACAGAGTGAGCCTAGAAATGTATGCTGTGTCTCCTCCCCAGTGATATTCCACAGAAAATCTCTGGGAGGTGGAGTGGGTGGTCCAAAACTGGCTCATATTGACGACCTCAAAAGCCAAACACAACATAAATAAAGGTGGTGAACATTTAAAGACATTTGCACAAGGAGTAGCTCTGATGATGAGCTTCTGAACTGACAAGAATTAAGTTTCTCCTCCTTGACTGGTCACAAACCAATCCTGTCATATTAGTTGCTCTTTATGAAAATACAGAGAACCTATCCTGCCCTGCTTACAACATTGATCTAGGAAATAGTTAATATCTTAGACAATATCATTTTCTAAAAAAATAATATTCTTCAAAAAATAGCAGATGTTAATAACGTGAATGTGAATTCATAATAAATCAAGAGCTTTTGGAGGAGAAAATCATATAAAGCTAATGTAGCTTATTCAATTTTTGGCTGGGTGAGGTTTGTGCTGGTGATTGAACCCAGGACTTTGGGCATACTAAGTGCAAGCTCTATTTGTGGCTATTTTTTCTTTTACTCCTTGTGATGAGATTTCAGCTTTAGAATGACCTACAAGTCAATGTAGTTTTCTAAGACCGTTAGGCTTCAGGAGGAGAAGGTGCTAATGTTGCCTCTGTCACTCATAATGGCTTCCTTTAGTAAGTTTCTTAAACTCTCTGTGTCTCAGCTTCCTCTTCTATAAAGCTCCAGCTTTCGACAAATTCAACTGCCGACTGTCTTTTTAAATTTTATCTGTAGCATGAATCATATTTTACTTCTATCAGGAAATGTTTTATTTTATTTTTTTAGATCACAAATTCTAATAAAGGATTTAAGCATATAAGGTGTAAGAAAGGTGATCTTTTTTTTAAAGACATTTATTTTATGTATATGAATACACTGTTGCTCTCTTCAGACACACCAGAAGAGGGCATCAGATCCCATTACAGATGGTTGTGAGCCACCATGTGGTTGCTGGGAATTGAACTCAGGACCTCTGGAAGAGCAGTCAGTATTCTTAACCAAGGAGCCATCTCTCCAGTCTCAAGAAAGGTGATCTTTAAGAAAGCATGTGAGTGTGTGCGATGTGGAGGTGGAAGGTGTAACATCAGAGGGACATCTAGACAACTAATATATTTTAAGAGGAAACTATAGAGTCCATTTTGGCAAATTGGTGGGTGTCAAGTACATTATATATATTGACAATTAAAATGCAAGAAGTTTAATTTGATAAAACAAAGCAACAGTAACAAACAAAAAGCCAAAGGACAATTAGAAAAAATAACAACAACAACCATCCAAGGTGGATATATGATTATTCTCTGCACCGAAATCATGGTTTTGATGTGGAGAACTGAAGCTGTCATGTACTCTGTTGGGAATTGCTTATAAAGATGAGCATGTACCTATTTTCTGGCCATACAACCCATTAATGTTTTCCCAAAATATAAAAAATGGCACCCATAATAAAACCCTTATTTGTAGCAGTTTCAGTCATAAATGGCCCAGACTGAATTCAACTCAGATACTCAACAATCAAGTCATAATTTGGAGATATTCACATAGTGAAATGGTACTCAAAAATATGAAGAAAAGATATATGACACATCCAAGGACCCTGACAAAGCTCAGAAACTGTGTTAAGTGAATGTTCATGATGCCATTATCAACAGTTAAAGAACAAATTCAAACATGGGTGGGTGATGATTGCGTAGGACACAGGATAACCTTTCTGAGTGACAGGAGTGATCTATATTTTGATTAGGGTCTTCTCATTGGGAATTAATGGAATGTTTATTCATCAAAACATATTATATGGCCTTCTTAAGATTTCTGCATTTAGTCACATGTAAATCTTACCTATTGAATGGAAAAAAAAGATGGAGAGTGTAGGAAGCTTTTATAGTAAGTAGAGAAGTTGACAATGGGGGATTAAGGTTTTACCTGATGGAAGAGAGTAGGATGTTAGTGGCTTATGGGCAGGATAGTAGGTATTATTTACAGCAATGTCTGGAAGAGTAGAAGTCACTTAGTCCTCAAGTTCTAAGTTTAGACAAAGCAGCTGTCTGTATTTCTCTCACTTTGCCCTTCAAGCTGATACACAAATAAACAAACAAAGGAAAATAAGACTTCTTCCAATTTTTCTTGGTTGTAGAATCTCAGATAATATAAGTACCTCCTCCAGTTGAAAAAATAGAAGACATTTCCTGGTAGGGCCAAGCGCTACTGCAAATTCAGCTTCTATACCTAAGACTCTACAAAGGCGTATCTCTTTGTACTGTGTGTTAAAAGATTCTCCTCTCAGGCAACGGGGCAAACTAAGGGTAGCTCAAGTTTTATAATCAGATAGATCTATGTCTAATCTAAAATATTGCTTAGTTGTGTTGTCTTATGATAGTTTACTTAACTCCTCTCAGTTTCTAAACTTTCTAAAACATGCTGCTCAATATTGACTGTCTTGATAGCTATTCCAGCAGTTCTAGAAAGTTTTAGTCACCCAGTGGAATGCCACTTTTGGAATGCAATTGGTTATGTGTTTTAATGTACACCCATAAATGAGAAACACTGAATAAAATATGGTGATGTCCTTCCTCCCCGGCCCCCCCCCCAAAAAAAAAGAAAAAGAAAAAGAAAACAGGAGAGTGTAGGTTGCTATGCCAGGGAGCAGGAAGTGACTGAGATGACTTTCCAAACATGGCCGACCACAGGCCTAATCATTCACCCATACCTCTTGCATTCTTTTTGAGGGGAGATACAGACCCAGAGTTTTAATTGTGTGTGAATTATTCAGCTAAGAAAGGGAACCCTGGTTAACAAGGCTCTGCTATGATTCATGTGTTCTGTGCACCTAGGATCCTGTTGATCAGCACATTCGATTATCATTGGGGTGGGAGGTGGGTGGGGAAGCTCATTTGTAACTGGTGGGTCACCACAAAACAGATTTTGACTCCAGGTTACGGTGTGTATTTCTCTCATTCCTAATCAATTCAGTAAACTGAATCAGATTTCATATAATGTAGCTTCGCCAAACACAAAATCACTTTGTATTCTGTCTTGACTAATCTGCTATAAATCAGACTGAAAACTCCATTTTGATATAGATTAAAAAATACCTCCACAAGTCAACTTCAGACTAGTAAATTAATTGTTCATGTACAGAGCGACTTGGGTGATTGATAGAGTTGCTTTGAAACACAGCACAGTATTTTAAAGGAATAGTTTGAAAAAAAGTCCTTGTTGAAAGAAAAACTCTGTAAATTTCTGCTACTACTCCACTTTTTCATTTTGAGATGCTTTTCTGGGAGTGGCTTTTGGCTCACATAATATAAGATTACAGATTAAACTACCAGTGAAGTCATGCACATCACACAGAAGCATAACCTATTTATTAAAAGGGCATTTAGACAAAATCACCATCTTTACATATTTGAAAGCCTGTCATACAGAAGAAGAGACTTTCCCAAAATTATTAGAGTTGGCAAACTCTCCAAGTGGTATAGAATAAACTTGTGTGTAAGCAAACGAAGAGTCTGTAAAGGGTAGAAAATGGTGACAGATGACTCTCCTATGAGATATTTCCTACCTGTGAGGTTTGATCATCTCTCAAAAATGTTGCAGAGACAATGCAGAGGTGTCTGAAATATTGAACCACACACCTCTGTGCTCCTTAACAACCCACAGACTGTGTTTAAGTGGAAGACATCAGGTATTTTTAAATGGCAGTTACTTTAAAAATAGGTATCAGTAGGACATTCAGTTTTACCATTGCTGTAGAGTTATGGCAAGCACTTAAATGGGAGATGGGATTGGATATGCTGTTCCTAACATGTGAAATTCTTGACAAGGGAGGTAATTTGGGCTTTTATTCAATAGCTTCAGGAACTCTAACTTGTCTCATGACATGATCCACCCCAATTTTGTATAATTCTAATTGTTAATAATTTTTCTTGCACCAGATCAGCCCTTCACAAATGTCATCCAAGGACCTTGAGTAACTGGGAAACTCTTTCAGGGACCTTCATGGTCAAAGCTGTTTTCTTAACACTACACACACATTCATTTGCAGCCTGCACAAAAATACAGTGAAGTCTTCCGGAGGCTACATGACATGTGACATCTTAACAGACTGAAAGTTAATGTAGATATGAGAATACAAATGTCTTTATGAGATATGACATTGAAGAGATTTCAAAAACTAAAAGCAACACTCCTTTTTCTATTAAAAGATTTAACTGGAAAATGACTCATTAGAATGTTATTTATGTATACGTGCCACAGATTTGTTATTTTAAAGAAATAATGGTTCAAATTTCTTAGTTTTAATAGAAAATATTATAAATATTAGTAGGTATAGTCCACATAAATAGACATTCATAGGTATATTGGATATTTGTTGAATATAAAGTGTAATGATGCCCTGAAATATTTGGGAATGGTTCTTCTGCTCAGAGGTTATGTCTACATCTGTATAAGATGCTGCTTTCCAGATATGACTGGAGAATCTTGCAAACACTGAAGACAGTATGATAATTCCCTTTCTTGGTTTCCCTTATCCAGATAACACACCAATTGCTTGATTTTGAGTTTCCACATTATTTAATGCCTTTTCCTGAATGTTGTTTAGTATGTAATGTGTTATCTTAAATACAGCAATTGGAATAAAACAAAATATTATAGATCATACTTTTAATAGAAAGTGGGGTCATTATCTAGAATATTGGAATTGTACTGCTATTCATAATCCTTAATACTGAATTGTTTTGTACAGCCCTGTCATGATGTTTTTATGTGTATGGAGCGTATAGTTAACAAAGTCTTCTGTCATAGTTAGCGTTTTATTGCTGTGAAGAGACACAATGACTACAGCAACTCTTATAAAGGAAACTATTTCACTGGAGCAGACTTACAGTTCAGAGGTTTAGTCCATTTGAGTCATAGCAGGAAGCATGACAGCAACACAGGCACACATAGTGTTGGAGAGGTAGCTGAGAGTTCCACATCTTGATTCACAGGCATCAGGAAAAGACTGAGCCACACTAGAACTTGTTCGAACTTCTGAGACCTCAAAGCAAGCCCTACAGTGACAAAAATGACACATTTCCTCTACACTTATCCTCCTAATATTTCCACCCCCAAGCCAAGTGGGCCAAGAATTCAAACCCATGAATCTGTGGGAACCAATCGTATTCAGACCACCACAGCTTCTAAGTGGGTTTTAAGTCAAGCTCCCACTTCTAGGTCACATTTTTCTAATCTTTTACTTTTCTAAATTTCTTTGTTTGTAGGTGAGGATTTTAATTCATTTGTCCTCTTAAATTTAGTCTTATTTTATGAAATCTAGCTTGACAGTTTACTGAGATCTTTTGTATATATGGAATATTGGTTTTCTTAGCTTGATGGTATTGGAAGATTTGACAAACATGAAATTTTGATGTGAATCAAATCACTGATACTTCACAAGGGTAAAGAGAGTTCCTTGGGGTCTGAAGACATGGCTTTAAATCCCAGCACCCACATAGCTACTCACTATTGTCTGTAACTCCAGTTCGGAGGGATACCACATCTTCACACAGACATCTATGCAGGGAAAACACCAATGCACATAAAATAAAAATAATTACGTCTTTTAGAAGAGGAGACCTTACTGTATCCTTATTCTTTCTAATAAGGGCATTTCCCCTATGTGTATCCTAAGAGGTGGTGGGGCAACACTGGTGAGTTCTCTTACTGTGACAAACAACATCCCTCCAGTGATCACAAGTTTGAAAGTTTCCGGGTTGTCTGTACTTCCTTTTGTCCGTCTTTCTATCACCTGCCTCGGCCTCTGTCACTCTTTCTTTCATTTTTTTTATATGAGAAAACATAAGAAATTCACTCTTTTTGTTGTTAGAAAGCAGATAAGAATGGGCACAGTTTGCTCTCCTGCTAACCCAGCCTCAGTAGGCTTCCTACCAGTCTTCCCTCCTTCTGCCACAGATGTGAGTCTGAAAGGCATGCTGGTATCCTCATGTTTCTAGTGAGCTTTCTCCTTTTTTGGATTCTCGACTCAAATGCCAGTGGTTTTCATTACCGGACCACCTCCTTTCCCAGTGGAGAGCTGTCCCTCTCCAGCCTGTTGCCTAAAGGTCCATAAACTCTGCTATCATAAGGTCACCGCCCGGTACTTTCCTAGGATAGTTTGGGTTTGATAACCTCTGGTCTGGATTCTTGCTTATATTTACATTTAACACTTTGAAAACATCTTTTCTAAAGTTTACAGTACCCATATGACAATGTTTAGGCCTTTTTTGGTGTGTTGTCTTCTTGAACTCTGAAGTAACATACTTTAGAAATATATAATGTACAAAAACTAGTAAGTCTTTGAATTTTTTATGACACTTGAATGCCATATTTATTTTCAAAATTGGTTTCTTGCTACCAAAAATACATTTGTCTTGTTTCTGGGGTAGGATGCAAATGTTTTATTTCTATGGTATGTTTGATGTTAGTATAACTTGCCATGTGCTGACTGCTTTATTTGTTGACAGAATGCCAACTCTTTCAAATGGAATTTATGTCAAATGGAAATGATTTTATTAGTGTATCCATTCTCTTAGCATTGTAACAAACCTAAGAAAAATATGAATTGGTGCTTTTGAAATTTGATTATGATTACCACCAACACTAACAACATAAAGACCCCAACTGAATTAATCAGTGGGATAAAGTATCAATTCATTTGCCTACTGTTTCAGTAAGTAATATTGAGTATATATTATATAGCAGATTCATCAGTAGGTACCATGACTGTCAGATGAATAAAGGTCAGGGCATGGTCTTAAGCTATACCAGTACAATGATGAAGATGGTAGCAGCAATGTCTATGGTTAAAACCCAGTATAGTGTAAGATGGGAGATGTGCATATAAGCAACATGAAACCCAAAATAAAATAAGAGGAATGCCATTTGTGATCTCTAAAGCACTTTGCATTGAAGGACAGGAATTTCACTCATGGCAACAAGATGAAAAACATAAGTCTTCCTAGTAGATGGGCTGGAGAGAAGGCTTAATGGGTAAGAATATTCTGTGTACAAGTATGAAGACCTATGTTCAAATCCCCAGTACCTACATAAAACCCCAAACATGTCTGTATCTGTGTCCCTAACCCCCTAATTGGGGGCCAGCTGTGACAGATGGATCCCAGTCATTTTCTGGCTTGTCATTCTAGATGAAATGGCAAGTTTCCAGTTTAGTTAGAGATCCTGTCTCAATAAGGTAGAGAGTGATAGAAAAAAAATGTTAAGCATTGACTTGTGGCCTATGCATGTACTCACATAGTGTGCATTGCCTTCACAATACCATACTACTGCATAAAGACACACACAAATACACAGACACAAAGACACACAGTCACAAAGACACACAGACTGACACACAGACACACAGATACCACACACACACATACACACACACACATACACACACACACACACACACACACGACATACACAGACACATTCATACAGATACAAAGAGAGATAGACAGCACACACAGATATAAATGCATACAGGTACACTGAAACAGACAGACAGGTGGACAGACACACAGACTTTTATAAGCAGAGAGGCACATACACAAACACACACTGATTCTTATTATTAAAGCAAAATATGTAGAGCTGGAAAAAATCATACATGTTTCCATCTTCTGATTATTTGCTTGTGTTTGGAAGCAAGGTCTAGACATGAGTGAACAAGTAGGAATTTGAAATGTAGTGTCTGAGCTAGTGATTTTCCAACTGTACTGTCTGATTGTTATTAGGGACCCACCAGTGAGATGGGGGCTATGAACTCAAGGAAGCAAACAGGAAGACTAGTTAGGAGGACAGTATATTTCTATGTTTAGTATTTTAAAATTTTCCTTTATACCAGCCATGTGAAAGATTACCAGAAAGCAATGCTGAACCATGACATCTTAATGTTTATGAGAGCACTGCAGCTTACCCTCAGCTCCCCATCCGTCATTGCTACACTCCTTATTGAGGACATGGAGTGAAACTTCCCTTGCCATTTTACTCTTTGCGTCTTCCATCCTGACAGTATTCATAAAGTTCTGGGTTAGATGATGGTACAAATTATTTCCTTTAGAATATTTTTTATTGGTTATTTTATTTATTTACATTTCAAATGTTATTCCCCTTCCCATTTTCCCCTCCACAAATCCCCTATTCCATCCCCACTCCCTCATTTCTATGAGGGTGCTTTCCCACCCACTGACCCACCCTCCCACTTCTGCTTCACTACCCTACCCTAGGGCATCTAGCCCCCACAGGACCAAGGGCCTCCCCTCCCATTGATGCCAGAGTGATTCACTGCTACATATGCAGCTGGAGCCATGGGTCACTCCATGTGTACTCTTTGGTTGGTGGTTTAGTTCTTAGGAGCTCTGGGAGGTCTGGTAGGTTGATATTGTTGCTATTCCTATGGGGTTGCAAACCTCTTCAGCTCCTTCAGTCCTTCCCCTAACTCCTCCATTGGGGTCCCTGTACTCAGTCCGATGGTTGGCTCTGAGCATCTGCAACTGTATTGGTGAGGCTCTGGCAGAACTTCTCAGGGGACAACTATACCAGGCTCCTGTCACAAACGATTCTTGGCATCAGCAATAGCACCTGGGTTTGGTGTCTGCAGATGGGTTGGATCCCTAGGTGAGGAGTCTCTGGATGGCCTTTCCTTCAGTCTCTGCTCCACTCTTTGTCCCTGCAAATTCTTTAGACATGAGCAATGTTGTGTTAATATTTTTGAGATGGGAGAGTAGTCCCATCTCTCAACCAGGAACCTTGTCTAACCTCTGGATATGGTCTCTAATAGGTTCTCTCTCCCCTCTTTGTTTAGTGTTTCAGCTAATGTCATCCCTGTTGGGTCTTGGGAGCCTCTTGCTTTCCTGGGATCTAGGACTTTCTAGTGGCTACCCCAGTTCCCCATCTCCCACTGCTACATAATTTCCTGGCCCTCTGTACGTCTTCCCCATATCCTTTCACACCTAATCATGACTTCTTTTTTCCTCCTCCCTCTTCTCTCCTTCCCAGGTCCTTTCCTCCTTCTACCGCTCATCATTAATTTGTTCCCCCTTCTAAGAAGGACTGAAGCATCCACACTTTGGTCTTCCTTCTTAATGAGCTTCATGTTGTCTGTGAGTTGTATCTTGGGTACTACAATTTTTGGGGCTAATATCCACATATCAGTGAGTGCATACCATGTATGTTCTTTTGTGGTTGGTTTACCTCACTCCCAATGATATTTAGTAGTTCCATCCATTTTCCTAAGAATTTCATGAAGTCATTGTTTCTAATAGCTGAGTAGTACTCCATTGTGTAAATGTACCACATTCTCTGTATCCATTCCTCTCTTGAGGGACATCTGGGTTGTTTCCAGTTTCTGGTTATTATAAATAAGGCTTTGAACATAGTGGAGTATATGTACTTTTTATGTTTTATGCTTGCTAGTTTTTAGTGTTCTATGGTACCACTTCATGCACAGTATGTAGCAGGTATGCTGTGGACTTAGAACTAAGGATGCATGGAGGTTTCTGAGGTCACAGGATGCAACATGGGCAAACAATGCCAGAAACATTTCAGACTTCTTATATATTTGACCCTGATGGTTGTGTATTCAGAAACTTTTGAGTGTTATCATTCTTTTTACAACACCCACATCCAGTTATGTCATTGTATGAGGTTACTGTGCACCAATGAAGAAGATTTGGGCTAAGCCATGCTGAAATGACAAAGAACACTCACGTGTCAGTGGTCCTGTTTTCTTGTTCATAAAAAGTCCACTGCAGGTCTGCGCAATTCTCCAGGGAATATCAATGAGGACTTAGGGATTGCTGCTCATGTGTACTTACCTTCTGTTACTACAGCACTGGTCCCTGCCACCGGCAGGCATACTCTAGACAAGGCAGAGAACCCTGGCAATCCAATGGCCCATGCCGTGTTAGCTTACTTTATCCTTTAGATCTAGTTGTAAGGCCCTAACCTACCTCAAAGGAACCGAGAAATAACTCTTCAGAGTTCCCGGAGGAAGACAGTGTGATGAACGCCATCTTAGGAACAGGACAGTTGTTTAAAGCAAACCTGGGAGACTATTTCTCTGTGTCTTTATAATAATGGTTTGAATCTGAGATTCTTTGGCAATCTGAGATCAAGACCAAATAGCTGTAAGTCCTTCTTGCTGAATTCTTCCCAAGTCAGGCATGATTACAGCCTTGGATGTTCAGGATACCATCAAACAGCAACAGCCAATATGCCATGTAAATGTGGGCTTTTGAGACTGACACCTCATTCGGCAGTGCATAATAAAGCTTTGAATGAATGTTGGATGGATGAGTGGATTGTTCTTGGAAACATCCTTCAAATTTAGACACTGTAATTGGATGTAATTTATCTTGGACATCTACTCTTATTCATTTTTTAAATGACTCTAAACGAAATTTTATATGAAAACAGGAAGCTGAAATCCCTGTGCATTCCCTGGGTGGAATTTTTTTTGCCTAGATACTACCAGGAGCCTCACTAACAAAAGAGAAAGAAACACTTCACATAAAAGGTCTGAGACTTACTGTCAATATGCAAGACCCGACCATTACCCAGGCCCCCTTCTCAACAGCAGTTACCATACAGAGGTGCTCGCTCTCTCTCTCTCTCTCTCTCTCTCTCTCTCTCTCTCTCTCTCTCTCTTCCTCTCTGTGTGTGTGTGAAAACACTGACATGGTAAATGTTACACTTAAGCATTTTTTTCTCTCTGCTACTTGATTATGTACCATCAACTTTAAAAGACTTAATTGTCTTTAGATACTATAACAATTTTGAGGATGTCATCTGTGGTAATTCACTGAATAGAACATTTTGTATTTTTGTACCTTGGATGATCAACGAAACTAAAATGTACTTTTGTCCATAACAAGCAAAGGAATAAGGAATTAGCACATAAGGCTGGCTGTAGACACTTTCCTAGCAGTCTATGTGAAACTTCTACACTGAATCAGTGTTACTAAGTGCTACCTGAGAAAGCTCTAGTTACCTTTCACAGTTAGAACCACAACATTGGCTCATCTGCTGTACTAGGGAACATCTACCTCAAATCCATAGCTCAAATGTGTATGTGTGTTGCACACGGGTATGTGTGTGTGTGTGTGTGTGTGCTGTGTGCCTGTCTGAGTCTGTGTGTGAGGTATGTGTGTCTGTGTGTCTGTGTGTGTGTTGTATCATGTGTGTGTGTCTGTGTGCATTGGGGTTAACGTGTGGGAACAGAGAACTGATGGGAAATATTGCTAGTGAATTACCAATGAGATCAGGGGGAAAACATACCTTCCCTGCTGGAGCTAGCGTATCTAGCTTTGAGGGTTTTTTTTTGTTTTGTTTTGTTTTCATGAATGAGGAAATGATTCTGTTATTACTTTATTGATCTCATTCAAGTTCTTTGATACATTTCTCCCATTTAAAAAATAATAATAAAGTCTCTTTGTTCTGAGTTTGTAAAGGGTGGGATTTTCTTTCTTTTTGTGGTCCACCCTTCTGTGTTTCTGCAGCATCGGCCACCAGTGTGACTCCACCACCACAGTCACACATGGGATGAGAGGCGGGACAGACATGGGAGCAGATTGTCCCAGGCGGCTACTTTTCTGTTGACTTGGATGCAGTCCTAGGGGGAAAATCATTTTAAACAAGTTACTCTCTTTAAATCTTCAAAGTTTCTGGGACAGCAGGCAGGGACTTGGCAATGTGCTGGCGATGTGTTTTAGCCAGGACAGTCTTCAGAAATATGCTTGGGAATTATTAACTCGTCTGGGCATAATTTAGCAGTATTTACTGTCTGTTCCTTTGAGTCACTGCACAATCTGTACTGTCCCCGGGATATTTAGACCTTACTGGCCTGGTCTATTTTGTCATGTAATAATATATAAAGACATGACCATTCTCAAAGTGCAAGCTTGTACCCTGTCGGAGCATGACCTCCAGTTCATTTTTATGCACCAAAGCTATTTGACATTTACTCAAACAAATTTAAATCTCATGGTGTGTGTGTGTGTGTGTGTGTGTGTGTATTTTAATGACAAACACCACTGCTCTGACAGCTTGGTCCCCAGGGAAGAGATATTGTGGGTAGTTTTAAAGCCTAGATGCTTCCAAAGTCCTTTTCTTCCATTGGTCCCTGAGCAGTGTGTCTGGAGCAGGGCAATGCTGCTTGCCACTGTGGCAGCTGGGAGTTTGACAGTGTTATGAAGAACTGCAACTGTTGATCAGTGGATTGTTACAGTGTTGATGACAGCATTGCAAATTAATTCTGAAATTAACTGAGGGGACATGAAGAGGTCCCACTGCTTATCTGAGAGAAGAGGGCAGAGTAGAAATTACCAGTGGAGCTGAGTGAATGTGCAGAACAATTTAGAAAATCCTGGCTGGTAATCCGGGTGGCCAGAACCCTCTCCGTACTGGTGTTTGTCTAAGTAGACTTGGTGGCTGAGAGATACATGAAAAAGAGTTATGACTGAATGTTTTCAGTATTTTGTTATTTTAGAAATGATTTATTGAACTCATTGCATCTCAGAAAGGAGAATTAATAGGCTGCTATTTTCCTTCTGTTTCAAAATTAACCCACTGTTTAACAAAACAGAAACCACTTTTGGTTTCTCAAGCATCTCTTTCCAGCTCTGAAACAGAGTTCTGTTGTTTTCACCTGAATGCATCTTCTGGTTCTCAGGGTTACTTTGGCTACGTGTGCAGAATGCCATGTACAGGAAACCAGAGGTATCCTTCACCAGTGGCCATTAGCATATGCTTTTCCTAAGGTTCCATGTACTTATTCTGAGCATGTGCCTTTTACAATGCAGAACACAAGAGACTTGTTTTGTAAGATTAATGAAGGTCACCAAAATTCTCAAAAGTATTCTGATAATTAAGGCTTTGTTTATCAAAAACAAGTTATATTAAGAGCAAAAAGATTCATGGTAATTATTCATAATCTTAACAATTCAAGTGTAGCCACCTCATTTGTGCATTTAATTCTTCTTGTTAATGTTTTGCATAAATCTGCATAATTACTTGAGTTGCCTGTTGTAATTTTGACAGCTACTCAGTTCATGTGCACCAAAGTATATCAAAAGCTTGATGTGCTGAATATTTATAATTTTACGTATGTTCTTGGGATAATATTTTTTCAACAATATTTTTAGTTTTTATAAAATTGACACGGTATACTCAGAAACTTTGCCAAATGTAGCTGTCTAAAATAGAGAGCACACGAGGGAGGAGACATAACATTTAAAGGTATAGAACCCATGTAGGACAAAGTTTCCCTGAAGTCCAGATGAGATGAACTGAACCTCTCAAATCTCTCTCTCTCTCTCTCTCTCTCTCTCTCTCTCTCTCTCTCTCTCCTCCCACCCTCCCTCCCTCCCTCCCTCCATCCCTCTCTCCCTCCCTCCCTCTGTCCCTCCCTCTCTCTTTCTCTCTATCCCCCCCCCTCTCAGTACCTCCTGCAAAAGCCTTTAGGAAGACAAGAAGTCCCCTCCACCCCTATCTTCCTATAATTATTTTGCAGGACCTGGAGGAACCAACTGCTCCCCTGTCATTCCCTCCTCTGGATAACAGTAATAGTCTGATTAGTAAACAACCTAAGGAAAAACCCCTAAGCAAGCTCTCAAGTATAGTCTTGAATTTGTACTTACATTCTACAGGGAGCAGGGAGGACACCACCATCATTTTATTATGAAGTTGCTATGAGGAATGGGAGTGTTTGTCTGAAGGTTTTTAGCAGGTGGATTTTCCACATAATATAAGGTCGAAGACAGTACCAATCAGGGCAGTCACAGGGAAATAATAGCCGAGAGAGCAACCTATTGATAAGGTGATATGATGCCTTTTCCACGTTCCTGGTGGGAAGAGATTTTTATGGATTGAGAAAATTGTAACCTCTTCCAGATAAATGGTAGCAGGCATGATTTCAAAATGATACCAGATGTTGTGGTTGTTTGTAAATATCTTGGTGCTTGTGAAATATTGAGACATTTCACGCCCAGATCTTTGAAGAAATTTTATTGTTTTTGCTCAACTGTACTTGGGGGAGTTTCGTCAGTCAAAGTTGTGTAATTGATTGCACTGATACCAGAACTGCAGGAAGATACTAAAGCCTCCTCTCTGGAATTCTAACAGATAGTTTTCAAGTACCTCAAAGTCTCTATTTTGCCTGAAAACACTGTGGCTTCATCAGCTGCCTGGAAAGGACTAGTCCTTTGGTTTGAATGGTGCTGAAGGAGCTAAGACTCTCCTAATTCATCCTGTGACATCTGCATACTGCCACCAAACAAGAGATAGAATTCCCAGGAGTCCTTGGTAATCACTCATCCCACGATTATGTGTGATCTGCAATGGGATTAAATATACAGCAATGGTCCATTTGCAGAACACTAGTGTTTTTTAACCACTACACTTCTTCCAAAAATGATTTAAACTTATTAGCCTTCTAGAACTAAATAAAAAATAAACATGTGAGCTCTTATGATCACTTAAATGAGGAAGCCAGTGAATGAAAAGATAGCCTGAGGAGTCATGCTCACATATTAGAACTCAGCTCCTGTGAGATGGATATGAACTCCAAAAGCTTCCACGTAAACACATTGCTCCAGCAAGCCGTCCAGTCAACCTTCTGTTTGCTTCTAATTTAAGTTCCTCAATGTAATGAGAGAATACTGAGGATATCAAATAAACTTACTGTGGGATTATTTTGAAAAATGAAAGAAAAAAACATGGACTCTAAAGGTAAAATGTCAGATTCATTTGGTTTCCTAATGAGTATGTTTGTGTCTGTAATGCATCTGTATGTCTGGATATAGGTAGTTGGTGTGAATATGTGTGAAGTCACTCATAGTGCAGTTTTGTGCTTCTGTATTTCCCTTTGATAAACACTTGGATGTAAGTGAAAATTTAAAAGATAGCTGTATACTCAGTGTGTGTTGCACACAGTAGGGAACAAACATAAAACCAGTGAAAAAGCCACAACATTGCAGCTATATGCATTAATTAAAAGAAGTTTGTTAAACTAAATTTAAAAAAAAAACTTCTTTAATTGTGTTTACCCAAAAGCCTTTTCTTCCTAATTTAAATAGCATAAACATCTGGACTAAAGCAATATTAGAATCATGGCAGTAGTCAAGCAAATCTTGTGGAAAATAATGAAATTAGATCCCTGGTGTTGTGACAGAGGAAGGGCAGGATACATCAGTTCGATGTTAATAAAATTTCCATGAATGACTGAATACAATTAAGAAATTGTCAGTTGCAGCAATGAACTTTTGTAGCTCATAGATGTTTGCATCATTTGATTATGCTGGCAATTTAAAATTGTTTGTTAGTGTCTGTGTTGGGATATTAATTATGACCTTTATTACAGCCCATATAGCAAGAAGCAAACTGTGTTGTGGCACTAAAGGAGGTGAACTATTTAGAGCTGGGTCTGTGGGGTTGGGGTACCAGGACCCTTACAAAGTAGAAATGATTTTTAAAAGATGAATTGTTGGGCAACAACAGGGATGAGTAAGCCTTTTAATACAAGAATTTCTTTTTAATAGTGTTTTAACAGTTTTAATTGCTAACAACATCTGTAAAATTGGGAAAAAAAGCATTTTTAACTGTGACTCTAAGATAAGCTTTCCCTGTTCAGGAAGAGAAAACAATTATTCATTGGTTAATTAGCTGTAAACAACTTTTAAAAGACACATCCATTATATATGTAATTATTTGAAAAAATGGGCTTTAATGTTATTTGTACTAATGCATAATTATTAGTGCTTGCTAAAAGGATTAACAGTACTTAGATGACCACCGTTATTGAAGAGGAGCACAATGAAGAAATGAGATTAGCATCAGCCAGGAATGTGTGATGATGAATTGGAGAATGGGTTTTCCTTTTGTTTCCCTTCTGTACTCTTTCGGAGAGTTCGTGTGGAGTCACATTACATTTCGAAGCACTGTCTTCTATGTGGCATTTTCTCATCTACATTGTTTCAATACAGAAAGAAAACACCTCAGTAGATAAGTGTATATTCCTAAGAATAAGACTGCTGCTAAAATGTATTTATTCATTTTTACCTTTGAGTGCTTTATTTTTTCTTAAATCAACAGTGAATTATAGTTTAAGCCAATGGTTATTTAAAGACTGAAGTTATTATGTTAAGGCTGTGGGCTCTCTAGTCTCATTTGTGCTCATCTTAGCCCCTGTTATGCTTATTACGTCAGCATATTGGACTTAGGTGATGTTCCCGCAATTGGTAGAGACCAAGTCCAATGGAACAGAACAAGTTTGGCCTTGCAGTATTACCTGAGGAAATCTACTGCTGATTTCCCTGTGGTTCATTGTTTTAGGCTAAAACAGAACACAGTGGACAGTTAATGTTTAATAGTCTGGATATTGGCTTTCTGTCTCCATCCTGTATGTACCCAGCTTCCTTTCTCTATTGCCTCTACTTACCTCGTGCTGATGTTATGAAGATTCTAAATTGTCTATTTTATGCAGCAATGATATTTAGAGAGATTATTGTAGAGCCTGGGGCAAACTCAGGGCCTTTTGTTACTGTATACTTCGATGACCTCATCTTAGATGGTTCAAAGGTTAGTATAGAATTTCTTGCTTCAGGTGGCTGGTTTGGTTTAACCCAAGAACCCTCCTTTATAGAAAGCAGTGAAGTACTAGGTTCTGGTTTTAGAAGCCATGTTCCCCAGTCTGCAGTTAAAATTTCAGTGGTGGTGACTCATCTTCTGTATCTCTCCTGAAAGCTACATATTTCAAGTGGGAAGGCCACAGTGATAGATTTTGCTGGGAGCACCATTTAGACAAGAAAGCCCTTGCATATTCTCAGCAGTACAGCGTGAAAGTCCTTGATCAAGTTTTAAGTTTTTTGTTCTGCACCAAGGAGGTCAGTATCCTTGTGAGTTGCTCAGAATTGAAGAGCTGTAGTGTATTGAGCTTACAATTTCCATAGCATTTGGCACGAGGGAAGATTTTGTCTTGAGTGGTGCCTGCTTGGACTGTCACATTGGCTGGAGGAGCTGACCCTCAACAGACCTTCATGTGGCATGCATTTAACTGGGAGTCGGTGCAAACACCAGTCAGTGTGCTGTGTTATTAGATTCTTTCCTCTCAGCTGCTCTCCCACACCAAGTTCTGCCTGCACTCTGAAATTTTAAGAGCTGATATCAAGAAACTCACCTATACAACACATTCATGTCTTGCATATTTTTAATTTTTCAGATTCAAACCCAGCCCATGGCCTTTGGCCTAAATGTGGTGAGAAATGGAGGTCGTGACTGTTATTTTTCTTTAGAGAGGGAAATTATTCCATTTTCAGGGATTTGTGAATTTAAGCGGAGATGATTACCTGGAACATTGGGGTTTTGCAAATGGGAAGCCTTGTTGCTCAATTTACTAATTTATTTTGTGATCTGTGACTAAACTGAGTAAAAATGCAAATAGTACAAGGCCCTCTCTGTTTTATCACCGGATCAGTTTACTGATGGGAGGATCAGAGTCACTAAACACAAGACACTCACGATTCCTAAGTAGTCCAGCTTTAAAAGCAGCTAAAGTGAAGACTCTGGGAAGATTGCTGCGATGCACACAGGGAGGTTTAAATGAGATCTACTTATTTATTTTAGGTTTAAAATGAAGAGTCTCCAGCTCAGTTTTATTGGCCATTGTGACAGCACAAACAGGTCTGCTCCCATCACATGCAACAATAAACTGTGTTGCTGAGAGGTGGCAAATTCACCCAAAAAGAAAAGCATTTGGCAGAGGCTGAGCGAATACTGCTGCAGCTTTTAGAGGGACTCTGTTAAATCCTTTGTCAACTGCCAGCTCTTCAAACTAAAAATTACATTTTTTTTTTTTTTTTTTTTTTTTTTTTTTTGCTTTCGGTAAGGGTCAGATCAGTATCCTTCAGTGTTTGTGATACTAAAATAAAATAATTCATGAAAATGCATTTCTTTCACATGTATATATTAGTATATTCAAAGAAGTAAGCTCATCAAGGGAAAATCAGTAAGGATGTTTGCTGTGGTATAGTGCCTTGCTATGTATGTTTAGAAATTCTGGGGGTGTTTGCCATATAAAATTCTTATATGCTTTAGTCAGTCTTCAAATATGATTTTTTCTGAAATATAGGAGAGGGAGTATGGAATTCTTAATGACTTTATATAGTTTGAAATACCTTTATGCTGAAAGAACAGAGCAGGAGCCATATTTCCAAATGGGAAACCCGATCCCCAAAGGCTCAAAAGCCCAGATTTGCCATCTTGCCCTTATGACATGAAAATATCTGATTGGCGTAACAGTTGATGTGTGTAGCATTTTCTCTTCCAAATGTGTTTTCTTTAAAAAATATTGACTCAGACTAAGCGACGCAGTTATTTTTGCAGTAGGTCAAAGGTGGGGCTGTATGAAGTTTACACAGGCAGGTCTACAATCCCTTACCCAGAACCCCTGGGGCAGATGTATTTCTGCATTCAGGAAATTTCTTTTAGAAAGGTAATATGGTACACATACTACAGATTATGCAATATTCCAGCTGGGTCTGGGGCAGCACCCTATAATCAAACACATTCATGTTTCGGCATTGAAATGTATGAATATTCACACTGAGTGGGATAAATAAAGATTCAAAATAATCTTCTTGAAATTAGTTCAGGTCTGGTTTTGCTGCCACATGAGTTATGAAAAGCCTTTTAAAGCTTTTTGTTTTTAGAGTTGCAGATGGAAGACCGTGGGCCAGTACTGCTATACTTGCTCACCCCCTCCGGTTACCTTCGCTGACACAGCTTCTAAGTTTTATTTCATGTGGTCCAAAATGGGTTTCTGTAATCAAACAAACAAGGAAGGACAAATGACTTGCTGATAACCCCTTTTTTCTTTTGCAGAGCTGGGAATCAAACCCAGGAGCTCACACATGCTACACAAGGGCTCCACCAATGAAGTGTACTCCCAGCCTCAGATATTTTTTTAAAGTAAAAAGTCAAGAAGTATTTTTGGTTTAAAAATATGAGCCAAACTTTGTGATGGGTGCCCGGGGGTGTGCTGGAGTAGTAAAATAGTCTGTATCCTGGTAGAATAAATAGGGGAATCATGCAGAAAATGCATATAAGACAAGCTTAGTTATGTTGGTCCCTTTCTTTCCAACGAAGTTTCTTTCTTCTTCTTTCTTTCTTTCTTTCCTTCTTTCTTTCTTTCTTTCTTTCTTTCTTTCTTTCTTTCTTTCTTTCTTTCCTTTCTTTCTTTTTCTTTCCTTCCTTCCTTCCTGTCTTCTCTCCCTCTCTCTCTCTCTCTCTCTATCTCTCTCTCTCTCTCTCTCTCTCTCTCTCGTTCTTTCTGAGTTGTGAAAAGCCTTTATTTATTTATTTATTTACTTATTTATATTTTTGGTTTTTCGAGACAGGGTTTCTATGTGTAGCCCTGGCTGTCCTGGAGCTCACTCTGTAGACTAGGCTGGCCTCGAACTCAGAAATTCTGGGGGTGTTTGCCAAATAAAATTCTTATATGCTTTAATCAGTCTTCAACATATGATTTTTTCTGAAATATAAGAAAGGAAGTATGGAATTCTTAATGACCTTATATAGTTTGGAATATCTTTATGCTGAAAGAACAGAGCAGGAGCCATATTTCCAAACGGGAAACCAAGTGCCTCCCAAGTGCTGGGATTAAAGGCATGTGCCATCACTGCTTGACTCCAACAAAGTTTCTTATCTTCCTCTTTCTCTCCATCTTTGATGCACGTGTGTGCACATATGTATATCACATACTTACAAAAGAATACCCAGATTATATAAGTGCTAGATTCAAATAGTACATGCTCTCTCTCTCTCTCTCTCTCTCTCTCTCTCTCTCTCTCTCTCTCTCTCAATAGTGGCATGTAGGTTTCAAATCACCTGCTGAACTGTATTGATTGGCAGTAGATGCTTTAGGTGTTATAATAAGGCTTCTCAGATAAGTGTGAGCTTAGCTGTAAGAGTCTTCTTATTGATCACGAACTTAAAACATGGTGGCTGGGGCCAATGGACAGGCTGCGTACTTACTGTTCTTCAAGTCATAGCCAGCTAGTGAAGATGATGTTGTGTTGAAGCTGTCACACAATTATGATTATTATTATGATTATTATTCCTTAATTTAGTTCATGTTGTTGTAAAATGTAATGCCATGAAGGTTGTTTTAAAAGTGTGACTGACGGATAAAACTTAAAGAACCTCTAAATAATTGCGACCCATGTGCTTTTCATACTATGTGCTACAATGTGATAATTTAAGCAAATCTGCAACAGAGCAATTCAGTGAAGTAAACTAGATTATGGTCACATTGATTGTCATATGAGGTTCTCTTCTGCATAAATTTTTCCTTTTCTTATGTTTTTGTATGAAGTATAGAATGCACCAACACTATGTAAACATGAGCAATCCCTGCAGTTTTTACCCTTTACATTGCCTTTTCTTGTGTTTTATTCTTGACACTCTACTTTTTTGGGGCCCTACTCACACGTGGTGTGTCAGAGCAGGAAAGCTTGATGGTTACTCTGTTTGCATGGTTTGGTTGGGTTTTAGGAAAATTTGCATGTCTCTATTCCCACCATGCGGGGTCTGTGTATTGATGTCAAGTCTTAGTCTACTGTCTGAAATGTGTAATTATCACGAACACAGGATGTTGGAAAGGACCACATTCCAATACAGTCGTTATATGATGTGGCTAGAGATATGACTGAGCTGACAAAGGCTAAGCTTGGAATATAAACATCAACAGTTGCTAGGAGAAGTGTGCATGTTTAGAAGTGACAAGTGTTCATTAATAGCGACGATCTGACACTTCACACAGCTTTCCTGTCTCCCTTACTCCAGCATTCTCATAGATGGGACTTTCTCTTTCCTTGGTAGTTTGACCTCTTTCCATAAGAATTGCGCTTTGTCATAAGCTTGCTTCCATCCTACCTGTAATATCTAGAGATTTTATTTGAGATTTTATTTTGTCTTTAAACTGCATTCTCAACTTTGAGAGCAAGAAATTATTTTAGTTATGTAATTAATACCAGATTTCTCAGGTTCAGAGTAACGTTTTTGATGATGTAATGTTATATCATTAACAAATACTGAGCTGAATATTTTAAATGAATTCTGAAAAGTTCAGAGTTCCCCGCTGCTTGTGTGAAAGGTTAGGCCATCACATTTAAAATAAGACAAAATAGAATAATAGAGGAGCCACAGGCATCTTTTATTTCTCTGTCTTGGAGAAGCAGCAGCAGGGATCAAAGAGCTTAACTGTAACACTGCCCTCCTGACCTGCCTTGTACCTCCTTGGGCATGAGAATGGACAATCCAAGGGACCTGAAAAACTGTGTTCATCCAAATTCTTTGAACATCAAACTGGGCAATCATATCTGTACTCAGGGGAAGCTGATTCATGGCTGGCCAAAAATGGCAATGCAGGCTACCAAATGAAATGGATTATAAAAGTTGATTGGTATAAGAAATCCAAGTTAAAATGTCTCATCATGCATTTAATACTGATCTGGGAAATAGTGATCAGACACTGAAGAAACATAATTTATTCTTGCCAAAAAAATAGATTATTGACTTATATGCAGAGGAGTTTAAAGATAGGACAAAGCTATCATATTTATGTAGCTATCACTTAACAGTTGAACTTTATAATCATAGATGCATTAATTTTAGCTATGTTAAGTATATATCTTAAATTTAGACTGACTTTGTGACACTATGTGCATATAAAACAAATAACTATGTTTTATACGCTAATGAATATAGCAAAGAGAATTGCATCTGAAGAGTTAGGGATGTGTTTCATTGGCCAAGCACCTAACTTATGTAAAGACCCCAAGTTCAACTCCCCCAACCCTGCAATAACAAAAGTGTATCTTAATGTCTCTTCCAATTTTGAGTTTATTGGGTCATTTTGGAAATCTGAAAATCCGTGAAACATACTGGCTCTAGGAGGGATTCATGAGGATTAAGCATGACTTTTAGGAATGTATCAAAAAAAACCAAAAATTTAGATTTAAACATTTACTTGGTTTAAGGCGAATACATTTTAGATCTTCATACTATCTAAAAGCAAACGTAAGTCTTAAATGCATATAATTTCACTTAAGAATACACTCCATCCTGTCAATGCATTTTATTTTAATGGGTTTTTTTTTGTGTGTGTATGTATGTGTGTGCTGAGGTATATACGCGTGTTGACTGTTTCAGATGGGTATGTTGGTGACGATAATTACATTTTCAGTACTTTCTATTTAAAGCTGTGAAATCAAATCCTTCTTTGCATTGACTTACATGAATATGTCAACAGCCTGCCAATGCCATGTGCATGTGTCACCATGTAGAGAGTGACCATGCCAGCTCTCAGGATCTGACTGTGCACTCCAGCCACAGGGTCTGTGTGTGATCGAAGAGTCTACATACTGTGTCTAAATTTTATTTGGAAGCTTATCTCAGGGATATGCCTCCGACATGCCACAGGTATTCACTGGCCTTGGGCACAGTAAGTTTGGCTGTTGCTGAGGCACAGAGGACTTTTATGCTTACAGAACACTCCCTAGTACAATAGGCCAGAAAGCCTCAGTGGACCTCTTCCCTCATGTGTATACTATGCCATGGTCTGAGGGCTAGCCCAGTTTCCCAGTAGGCATTACTTCTAAGATGGTCAAAACTAATTTTGTTATTTTTTTTAAGTTATTTGTTTTTGTCATGTACACAAGTCAAGTAAAGATTATAAATTATGAAGCACTCCATAAAGTGTTTAATGAATTCATAAATAAATGGGTGCTTTTGAAACCGAGCAAGATTTGTAGATGAAATTCAATGATGGTGTACAATGCCAATGAGCATGACTAGCTGGAGAATAAAAGACGTATAAACTAGATGTTTTACCTCTAGAAAGCTTAGTGTCTAGGCTGACTAAAACTAAAACTAACAGCAAATAACCAATACCTGTGTGTAAAGCGACTGGACACCAAAAGCTTTTTAATTTTTCTTCACATGTGACCAAAAACACTCGCAGATGGGTAAACAGCTTTATCTGTACAGCATGGTTAGGTTTCATGATTTTCTTAAGCAAACCAGATCTTTTTTTCTTGCTCGAGATTAAGTGATTGTAGTATTCTGGTTAGCAATGTAGACTGTATGGACCCTGATTCTGTTAATTATCTACCTTTCATATTCAAAGTCTTACCTGAGATTTAGTAATATCTAGGAAGGAACTGGTGACAAACACGAATCTCAAATCTTACCCTACCTTTAGTGGGTGACCCGTATGTATGAGTATTTAAAATGCAATTGACAGAACCTTATGCTTAGACTATCGACTGGCCATGACCAGATGAAATTAATACTAAGTGAAAATTTCAAAGAAAAAATATCATTTATTCATAATTGATGGTTCTCAGCCTACAATTTCCTACCTTGTTTCTGGAAATTTTCATGGCTTTAGTTATCTTTTTTTTTTAATTTATAACACACTTTATCATTGCATTTATCAAAGTGATGGATTGAGATAAGATGACTTTTATTTAGTTATATATTATTGGACTGGAGGTTCTCAGCCTGAGATATAAAGCAGAAAAACCAAGCTCCAGTGGTCTGTGCTACATCCACATTAATTAAGCAAGAATGTTGGAGGTTTAAGTCCAGGTACTGATCATTTTAGAGGTCTCTTTAGCTGATTCTAACCTTCATTGAGGTTTGAGAAACCACTGGCCAGACCAGAAAGGCACAAGAGTTTAAAGCCATTACTGACAGTCCCAATAGGTTCTATAAGTTCCCTGCAGGTTTGTACCTGACCTGCTTCCTAAATTGATTTCAGACCAATAACAGTAAAGAACTTATTATATATAATATATAATATATATATATATATATATATATATATATATATATACATACATGCTTTTCTTAAGTTTTATCTAACAAAGGCATTGACTTTTTGGAATATGCTGAATTCAAACCAGAGGAATTACCCAGACACAGTTGATTCGGCCTGAAGTTCATTAGTCCATTGTAGGTATTGTTTATGAATACCTAAGTAGGTGTTTCCTAGAATTACACACAGGAATTTGGTTTGTCATCCAAATATAATGTATGTGAACCCACAAGGCAGGCAAACATGGAATACACATATACACATGTGCATGTATGTATGTATTTGTTTCTGTTCCTTGAGTAGAAGAATTAGCCTTCTAAATTGGTTAGTGTTAGATGCTCTAAAATTGAGGATAAAAAAACTTGCACTTCCTCTGTTGTCTAGTTCTGCTTGAAAATTCTGTCACTTTCATTGTGCAGACAACTAAAAATACAAAATCAGGTAAGACTTATTTCTGCTCTCTCCTCCACCCCACATTTTTTAATGTGCATAATCCTGGGATAAATACTCGTGAGTAAGAAAATTTAAGTGACTACTCTGACATTCTCAAATAATTTATACCACAGCCAGACAGTCAAATTGTGCTGATTGTATTTCTTCAAAGAAAGAAAGAGTGTGGGAGAGAGCAGGGAGGAAGTGTGGCCCGGAGACGAGAGTAAATCACAAAAGTGATCTCAAGTGAGCAGAGATAGATTTCTGGAATACAGTGTGCAATGAAACCACTGACCTCTTATACATGGGTTCATGTCTTTTTCTACAGAAACAGATGGGTAATAGCGTAATGCTGAAATCATGCTCGACATAATATGGACCTAGTGATTGCAGACCTGATTGCTTGCCATATGGTTGCTGAAGGGTTGAAGAGAAAATGGGATGATATGCAAACCTTTAAAAGCAACATTTTTATTGAATGGCCATTACATTAAAAGCCAAACTCTGCAAATGAAGGCAAGAACTGCAGTGAATAATGATGACATCACAAAGCAGTAAAGGCAGCGGGGGATTGTATGTATTTTGCTGTACGTATGGAAACTACAAGCACGCTACTTATTTTTGTTACTTTCCCTGATGTTGTGAGGGGTATGAGGGGGTAAGGTGGTGGGACAGAAATGCCTGTAGTGTAGAAATTCTGTGTGTGTGTGTGTGTGTGTGTGTGTGTGTGTTGGGTGGTGGGGGACTGCTGCACTCACTAGGTCAGAGAGATGAGACCATATTTGTTCCAGAGGAAAGTAGATTTGATTCAGAGGCTCCGTCTGGAATGTGAGGAACTTTCCTGATGTTGGGTATCTCAGCAAGAGACTGATGGGGAAAACCTGCCTGAGAGTTCAGTGTGAAAGGGACGGAAGGCATTTGAGCTTTGTGTTTCCTCACACAGGCTCTGCTGCGCTTGCTGTCTGGGAGCAGGTGTGTGGGATAAGGCAGAAGCCATTTCCCAGTGCGCATCACCGTTGAATTGAGCAGCTGTGTTGTTTCCTATAGTTTTGTTTTCAGCATGTTATGGGAGGGGAGATAGGATTTTTTTCTTTTAAATATTTTTATTAGCTTGCTTCAAATTTGCATACACCTCATTTCCTGTCTCTTTAATGAACATCTTTCAATCGTGCAAAAATCTTAAGGGTTTGTGCTCAGAAATGGACTCAAATACATTAAGCTAAACCTACTTAGAGTGTGTGGAGGGTAATGAGGTGAGAGGCAAAAATTCAGTCCTTCCATGAGGAATCTCAAGTATCTAATTTTATTTTAGCATGTAAGAGCTACCGATTAAGACCAAATATTCAAACTTAATATGTATTATGATCATAGCAAATCTACGGGGACTTGGGGAATCTCTATTCCCTTGCGCCTTCCTTTGAAGGTCCATTCTTCAAGGCACATTTGTATATAAAATCCACCCAATGCATTTTACTGTGAATTCATTTCCTCATTAAATACTATGTTCTCTTTAAATTTCTAAGTATTAACCAGTAAGATGACCCGATGCCTGTGTTGCTTGCTTCTATTTTTGTTATGTCCTATTTCTCCTCAGCAAATCTATTGCTTCAATTCTTATTCCTAGAAGCAGAGACGTTCCCCGAGAGCTTTAAAGGGGAATCAAATTCCTGCTGACAAGGGCTTGGGCCTCTTATAAACACTGGAGTTGCCCATTGCTAATAAAAGTTTATGTAGAGGAAGAGCTTGACTCTGGTTAATATGACATGTGTGGGTATTGTTTCACTTATCTTGATTTTTGTCCCCATTGTTAAAGATACTTCAGAATCAAGCATGTAAGTTGGAAGTCCATCTACCCACAAGCTTTGTTATTAATAGCTTAATTCAGGAGTTCACGGGTTTTCTCATCCAAGTCAATCTCAATAGTAGTATATTTTTCATCCCTGATAATTTCTAGATTATCTAGTTAAGATCTGCATCCTATACATGCATGCTTTGGTTTGAAAGAAATACCTGTACAGCTCTGAAATCCCATTTGTTTTGCTCAGAGAGTAAGAGTTAAGACAGTGGTGTTCAAAGAGCTTTAGACTACTTAAAGAAACTCCCAGTATTGTTAGGCCATTTTATCAGCCTTCTTACCCTTATTACTTCTGCTGCCTAAAGGCATACAGCAAGTGTAGTATAGTATTTAAGACATCTTACGCTTAGCCAGAGTTCTCTTTTTCTTCCCAGTGATGAGAAACATTTTCTTCTTGCCTAGAAAGCTAATTTCTATACAGCTTGACTAGTGGCATATCTCCTGTGTAGCAGAAATAAGTTTCGCATAACTTTTAAGCACCCAGGCTGACCTATTTAACAGACACTCAGTGGTACAGTGCTACATAATGTATTTAGGTCAAGCACTTTGTCTAAGCTTCTCATCACTCTTGGACTAGTCTTGCTCTCTGAAAACCCCAGGTCTATCCTAGGTATAGATACTGGCCAAGGCATGTTGCTTGATATCAGAACGTGATAACTTCTTATATAACATAATTATCGTGTGACCCAATGATTATGCAAAAGTTAAAAAGGGACCGAAGGTTTTGATGAAATATCTGCCTCACTGATTTTCCTCTGAGGAATCACAGTGGCAGTGTAAGCAGACACAATGACTAAAAGAGTTCGTGGAGTTAAAATGCTTCCAAATGTCTGTGCTATTTGGAACACTTTTCGAAGATTAAAGAAAATGTCAGCTTGCTATCATTTTGGGGGTAGATTTTTGTTTGGGAAGTTGAATGATTAAGTCTTGACACCCTCTAAACCATTCGATTATTTTTTCCTTTTCCTAGCAGATTCCTTAGAGAGAGAGAGAGAGAGAGAGAGAGAGAGAGAGAGAGAGAGAACTAAATACAAGCTATGTCATTATCCTAACATATTTGAAATGAACCCCCAAGAAGTCGCAGAATGATAGCTCATTGCTACTGAGATTCATAAATTGGAAATGTGAATTTGTTATCAAATTTAAAACTATGTTAAAGAAGTATATAGCAATATTTACCAAAGTGTATTTTATCCTTAAATGAGAACACTTTTTCCCCCCAAGGAAGTGGCACTAATAAGAGCCTCTTTTTGGTCATTGTACTCATGACCATATTCCTCCTCCAAGATCTAAAACAACTGCTTAAGCTTTAGAACAACTTGTATTTGGGAGGGATTAGGAAAATACTTCTAACAAAATCCATTAGCTTTGATATGTGATACACTATTATTCCCATTTTATTGCCTACAAAACTAAGATCTTTTACCAAGAGCACATCTACAGAAGATGGGTGAGAAATCCTCTCTTCTGCCTCCCTCCCAGCAGGGGTGCCTTGGCTTCAGCACCAGACTGTAAAATCAGTGGCTCTCAACCCTGGCTGTGAGTAACAGTCACCTGGGGAGCTCTTGAAACAACACCAGTGCTGGCCCCACCCTAGTCCATTAAGTCAGGATCTCTGGGGATGAGGCCTGGACGAAGATGGCTTCTGAAAAGCTTTCCAGCAGATTTTAATTGGGTAGCCTGAGATGAGAGCACTATTTTAAATTAAACAATATCTACATTCATCCAGATTCTAAAGCAATAGGTTTTCCAGCACGAACTGTGATCGATGCAAATTGTCAAAAGAAAATTAAGTATATCCATATTATAAAATTCCTGTGGAAACTTCCTTACTTAGAGAAGGAGCACCTGACTAAGCCCTGAGAGGGTGAGCTCTGGCACCTGGTGACTGATGTGAGAGCAAAGACCCCCAATGTCTTCCTTCTGTTCCTGGTAAAGACTGTAGTAAGGAGAAATGTGCAGATCTCTGGGCCTGCTCAACCACTCTGCTCCTCCAACATCAGCTCTTTCATGGACCAGTGAGTGAGTGGGTATAAAAATTCAATTCAAATAGAACATATCTAATACATGGAAGGCCTGATAAAATTGTCAGCCATAGTTCTTGCTTTAGGCCCGAGGGCAAAGCACCCAATTCCTTCGTCAAAACTTTTGTTTATACCATTTAAAGGACACATTAAAATGACTATTAGAGATACATGTGCATCTAAAAACCAAGTCTCTGTGGCCTTTTAGCCACTTGCTATTGGATTGTATGTTCTTGGCTAGCAGAGTCTATGACTATTTTTCCTAGATGCTAACATACCAAACTAAGTTGTTCCAGTGCATATAACTGTCTCAGCAGTGGGCCAGTGCAAGAGATTGCCTCCAGGACAGAGGCTGTGGCCCATGAGCAGCTGAGCAGCCTCATGTGAGGAGTTGAGTATGCCTCACACATCCCCTGACCCTTCATCTGCCTCTGGCTTTATAAAACAAAAGTTTTATTCTTGCATTAACACATCTTCCAGACTGAATGTATAGAGTTATGCTCTCTATTTTTTTCTGTATGATTGTTTTGTTATTTTAAATATTTGAAAATAGGTTTTATCAATTATAACTGCAAACAGTTTATTGTTCGGATACCTGGTTTAACCAGGTAATTTATCCCCTTTTATTTTTCTTGATCTTGTTCCATTATTAGATTTTTGTGTGTATGTGTGTCCATATGTGCACATATGTATGTGTATTTATGTGCACACACATTATTGCCAAGATTTCTAAATGTTCTGGTTTGATTGATTGCTTTCCCTCAGGTAACTGGAGAATGGACCCTGGGCCTCATGAGTACTACGAGAATGGCTACCATTGAACCCAATAAATAATAAATTTATTAATTTAAAGAAAGCATCTGCATATTTTTCTTAAAGAAATTTACTTTTCTTTACAGTTACAAATTTCTACACTAAAACTCCATTAATCATTTAGATAAATTATAGCAATATTCTCTCTCTCTCTCTCTCTCTCTCTCTCTCTCTCTCTCTCTCTCTCGTGTGTGTGTGCATGTGTGTGTGTGTTTGTTTGTGTGTGTATGTGTGTTTTTTTGTGTTTATGTGTATTGTATCCATGGAGAGTAAAGCCTGACCACATGTTTGCTAAGCAAAACTTTACCACCAAGTTACACATATCTTTCTTCCCTCTATTATCTTTAAATGAGATAGGCAGTGCACACTTTGAGGAACATCCTGAAACACTTCCTCTACATGTGACTTGGTTTTTTCATCTCTGTAATGGCGATAATGACCCTGTCTGAGACTCTGTATATTAGTGACACTACTGCTTTTAACCTCGCTCCCTTGAAATTCAGCCCCCACCACCTGCACTGCTCTGAGCAGAGGTAAAGCCTTCCTCCTGGACCCTTTGCCACACACCCAGGGCTATATCTATGAGTCTTCATTTTGATTAACAGTCTTCCTTAAGAAGTGGGAGGCAGAGAGGAGCAGCTCAACTCTCTTTGAAGTGTGTGCTAAATGATTCACAACAGTGTGAATGAATCAATTTCTGCAAGCATTCCCAACCTTTTAAATATGTGCTTTGCCAAATCTTTGTTGGATTATATTCAATAATAAAAAAAAAAAACAGGACCTTTCCACATGCCACTTCTCTCCAAAAAACCCCACACATATGCAGCTATTGTGATGTAATGTCATCGTGCTTACCCAGAGTTGTGTTCTGGGGAGACAGTGAATGTTAAAGTATTAATCAATTATAAGTTAAGTATGTCATGTCCTGTTTCATTCATTTTATCTTTGCTGTTACTGTTAAATTTACCTCAGGGTCCCCCATTGCTTTTTTTTAAAGAAACCAATAGAAAGAAATGAAACTGAGTTTTGGCTCCCTCCATTTAAGGCAAAATTGTGTATCTCTGTGAAGGAGATCACCTCATGCAGGATAGAGAGAAAATGTTATTTTTTTCCTTAGTAATTCTGTATATAACTTCCAGGGAAAGTGAGATGTAATAAATTTTATTATACTCCGTTAACTATGTACTTAGCCAGTTACTTTATTTTAAAATGAATCCTTGTAATTGATGGTCTAGGAACCAGTTCTGATCATCAGATGATATGAGCCCGTGTGAGAGCCAATAGCTATAGAAAGGGAGCTGCTGCCTTGATTTCAAGGCCAGTAACCCTACATTCGGAGGCTGAACTTTGTTCTGGCGCTCTCTTTCCATGTGAGAGTTCATCTTTCAGAAGAATTTTTCCACCATTTATTGTATCTAATTTGGGAACAGTCAAGCCTACAGTACCTAACAGTATAAAATCCCAAGGTCAAATTCCTTATAAACACCCACTTTGCTTCTTCCACCAAAGGAATCTGATTTTTCATTTATTATTTCAGCTTTCCAGTGTTATCACTACTGAGATCCAGTCGTTCAAATCCCCCCAAAAAGGCCATTGGAAAAAGAGCACTTTCAAGGTCAGCCCCGCTGCACCTAGATCAGGGTCTACCATAGAACCTATTAGTCAGACAGTCTTCTCACCTGTCTTCAGAGCGAAATCCAAAAGGATGGAGGCCAAGTCAGGGAATCTCATCTGTTGCCAAGTTCACCAAACTTTCTCAAGGTTGAGACTATTGCTCTAGGCATTAAAGATTCCTTGAGCTATGTTTTCTCAATGCTACAGAGCCAAAGTGGAGCATCTGCTGATTTCATGAATTCAGTACTGAACTACACAGATGAGCTTCCATGAGTGACTGGTGCTTCAAAGAGAACCAAAGTACTGAGGAAGCAGAGCAGTCAGTGGTCTCAGCTGGTCCCTGCTGAGCCCACAGAGGAGTTGCTTCCTAGTATCCCATTTTCATATTTCATGTGTGTGTAATTTCTCTCTCCTTGGTGGAGGAACATCTCCTGGGCTAAGGATAATGCTACAGAAAGGAGCTATCTAGGATTCAATACTCAGTGAGTAGCTCTCCCCTCTTGTGGGTGTCCTGAACCCACTAATGGGATCAGAATGCTGAGTCAGAAACTTCCACTGAAGGCCTCATTCATTCTCTCTCTCTCTCTCTCTCTCTCTCTCTCTCTCTCTCTCTCTCTCTCTC
>NW_021604569.1:4564859-4589018 GCF_004785775.1 Grammomys surdaster
CACACACACACACACACACACACACACACACACACACACACACACACATTTGGAAACTACTATAAACCTCACTATGCAGAGGACACATCGGAGCTAACCCAATGCACATTCTCATTTTTCCTGTTTTCTCCTCATTCTTGTTCCATTTCCTGGTGAGTCTCTGTCTCTCTCTCTCTCTCTCTCTCTCTCTCACACACACACACACACACACACACACACACACACACACATACCCCTTCTGCACGTGCTGTACAATTTCCTTTTGTATCTCCGTGGGTGACTTCTGGATCATTTCCTCATGTTGAGTATTACTTCCTGGCTTGAAATTAGTTAACAAAAGTCTGAATTCACCACTCAGATATGCTTAAGTGCTGCTTAAACTCTCAGAATTGTGATTTCTTCACATGTAGAAGGAGCTGTTGATATGATGAACATGTGTTACATAGCCTCAGTACGGGACTGAGGGGATGATACTGTATCCAAGTACAAACATGGGAAGCCCAATCCAGGTCCCCAGAATCCATGTAAAAGGCTGGGCATGGTCATGATGCCTGCAACCGGAGGCAGGAGGATCATTGGGGCTTGCTGGCTACCAGCTTAGCTCCAGGATCACAAAGAAACCGTTTCCAGGGAAATAAACGGGGAAGGGAGGTGGCAAAGTAGAACTTACAGCATCCCCCTCTGCATTTCTTGTCCACATGCACTCACACACATATCCATGCACACTCTGCACACATACACCACACTTCCCTTTCTGCCACCTTCCCCCTCCCTCCCTCCCTCCCTCTCTCTCTTTCCTCCCCCCACCCTGTCTCTCTCTCTCAGTGACTTTATAACTTTAGGTTTTTTTCTATTATTACTAGGATATCTAATTAGGACATTGACCAAGATTAGTGGGTCCAAGATAAATGGCCTTGAAAATTCTCTTGTTATGCTCTTAGAGAAACTAAGATGTATTTTTTAAAAAATATATCCCATCATGTCCCAAGTGTATTTATAGACAGAACTTCTTAGCTAGTCTGGCTTTCATGACTTCACTTTATGTGCAGGGCTTGTACAAGTGGCTATTGTACACTGGCCAAGATGATTCACTTTTTATCACAAGATGGAAAACTCCTTTTAATATAGCTCTGTCTTGAGGGATCTGTTTTCTGCTCCTGGTTAAATGCGAGGGACACAGAAGGTAGTGTGGATGAATTGAAGACTCTGAGATGAGTAGTTCAAGTTTGTTTAAAAGTCTGAGACTTGGTTTGTGATGAAAAAGACAAGTGGTCCGTTTCACAATAAAGTCAGCTCACTTGTTTTCTTTTCTTCTCTCTTTACCTCTTACCCATAACCTTTACTACAAATGTGGGTGGGAAAGAAAGTGTGCAAGACAGAGCAATGCTGAATCTTCCCCATTCTTTCTCCTATTGGCATTTGTCACCTTTTCAAACAGTTGTTGGTTTATATGTGTTTCTTAGCTGAAAGTTAGGGGGTAGGAAAGAGAGGATATTTCGAATGTCATACACAGTGACATATTGCTGTCAAACATATTATTGAAGCTTGGAAAGATGAAATTGAAACAAAGAACACCTGCTACTTTAACTCATTTAAAAAAGAACCATAATGTTCTTTACCTGCTGACTAGAAATATTGTTTTCAGAGGACAGAAAGTGTTAATCTAGATGGGAGAGGATGTAATGACTCACTATGCAATGATATGTAGTAAGGCTGGCTTACATCGCTCTTTCAGTGCATGAGAGGCGGGCACTTTGTATGAAAGGTTTTGCTCATCAGGTGGTGAGTACTGCTCTCAAATTGCAGAAAAGAGTAAAACCAGCTTGTCACTGACGATTTTTTTTTTATTGACATCTTTAGCTTGTCTTCATGCCAGTAATTAAATTGCTAATTATGTGTTACTGTTACAGTGGTCATGCTTTTATTACATAATTGCTTCAAGTTTAGCTCAAATCACCAACAATATTTATCTAACCTCTTTGTGCATTAGATAAATTTTAACATATAAAAGCTTTAGAACGACTTCATTGACTCTGTTTTGATTAGCAAAATCAAAGGAATTGTGACCTTTCTTTTTCTGTATGTGGAGATTTGGTCATGTTTTCAATGAGATTTCTGATAATTATTAATTTGAGCAATAGCAATCATTTGAAATAAAAGGAGACAATACAAAGGAAACTTTTTAAAACACATATTCTCTTCTAGAAAGTAAAATGATCTTTCCTGAGGTCATTGGAAATATCAAATTAATAATTTGATTATTAATATATATTTGTCTTTCACTAAGTTTTGGTAACTTAGTCACCAAGGCTCTGTTTTCTCTTGGATCACAGGCACAATTTTGTCAGTGTTTCAATGTATTTCATATTTTTTTATTTGTTTATTTTACACAAACCATAAGAGACATTTTTCTCGGTGAAGATTGCCTCTTTATTTTATTTTGAAATATTTGTATATTTATTTCATTAAATGAGATAATGCTTTTTCTTATTAACATAATTTCCAGTACATTAAACATATTTCTCCACAGACAGAAGAGAGGAATCAAATTAAATGACAACTAAATCACTTGCAGCAATTTCAACTGTTAAAAGAAATAAGTGTCTGTGTTTTCTTTGTGATCACAAGATGTGCTGTAAAGGGAAATGAAATTCTAAAGAAAGAGGAGAAAACATAAAGAAATAATGACTGACTTATTGCAGCAATACCACTGAGAGAAGAAAAATTCACTACAAATAAAAGGAAAATAATATAGTGGATTTGAAAGTTACCAAAATTCATTTCTTATTGATGAGTTCCCTGGAAGCTTAATGCTAAGTAAACTGATGAAAAAAAAAATCAATGCAGTAACCCATGAATGATGAGAGTTGAAATAAATACTTTGCGTATGGAGGGCCATTATTCTAAATGTCTAATTTTTTAATAATTCATGCCTTTCTGTTTATAAAAAAAGAGGAATTATTGCTTGGCAGACTCAAAAGGCATGTAAAAAGCTTCTGCTAGAATCCCACACTTAGTAAGAAGCACAAATGATAAGATTGACCTTCTGATTCTAGTGTCATGGCCGACCTACATGTGGGTGTGCCAGGGCAAGGTGAGTGGCTGAATGCCAGTGCCTTTCATGTAGACTTTATGTAGCACAAATTGTTGTCTAAAATGATGACATTTAGATAGTAGAAAGAAGAAAACTCAGAGTATATGCATGTGTGTGTGTGTTTGTGTGTGTATCATGTTTTTCAGTGTTCTGGAGGATAGTGATGCTTTCTTATGAAAATTAACACAGAGACATGCATGCAGAGTGGGTATTTGTGGCAGTGTTTGTGTGGTAAGTTTCATACTGCTCTAATAGTGTGTTCAAATCAGAGCATAGGTCTACTTGGTTCTTAATATTTACAGATGGGACGCTTCACTTCTCTTTAACACATCTTAAAAATATATAGCTGGTTAATCTAATCGATTACTCAGATTCTGAAAAGAACTAATCCCATCCACTTTTCCTAAATTGCTTTTGAGTGAATCAACCATCCTCTGTAATTGATCCATAGACATCCCCTCTCAAGCATGGTCTTTTCTTTCTCCTCCCCAGTTTGCTGCAATCTCAGCTCTTTCCTTACTTTCTTTGCTTTTCTCCCAGACACTTCCATGTCAACATGCCAAAATGTCTTTCCCATGGATTATGACTCGTCTCTATCATCTTTTGTCCCATTCTACTGATCACCTCTTACCCTGACCCACTGGAAGTTAAAAAATTCTAAATTCTCACATAATTTCTCCTTTTGAATTACAGACATGTGCGATGATTGCCTGCCTTAGAACATCTAACTGTCACTCCAGAACGAGATGAGTAAGGTAAGAATTGTCATTTCTCTGATGTGTACAGTCCCATTTATTCCAAAGGTTCATAGCTTCCCACATGGGACCAACTTTGAGACCATCTCTCAGACTGCTTTTGTCTCATATGGGACCTTATGAGGGTGTGTGGGTATGCACGGCAGGAAACTTTGTGAGCCAGAGAAGACTCGAGTTGGCGGGTCAATGGCAACATTCAGAAATCCCTTCCTGTGCCCACCTTGGAAATACTTCCTCTCATGTTTCATTGAGGTTGCAGGGAATAAGGCAAAAGTGCAGGCCACATGCAAGAGATTTTGAATTATGCATAAAGCTAATAATGCCCCAGCATGCAAGCTATGTCAACAAATAACTAGGCTGGTAGGAGAAAGGTATTCACCTCCCCAGAGCAGGGGGTACCACACAGGGAGAGTGAGGGGAGGGTGAAGGGTCTCATAGCCTTCTGGCTTTCTCTGATGAAGAAGAGCTGAGAGTAAGTTAATATTGAAAGTATTGTCTAATGTCTATTTGCTCTTAAAATAAGTTAGCTGCTCTCTCTCCAGTGGGGTCCCTGTCTGTGCAAGTTTGAGATTGTGGTAGAGTTAGCCCTTCCTGGTATGATGTCTTATGTAAAGGAATTCTATCTAGGAAGGAGATTCTTTTGATAGGACCCATCAAAAACTTCTTTAAAAAGTTAAGAGTTTTCATGATGAAATTTTGAAATGTCCTTATGAATGTTAATAGGGAGCTCAATTTTTCATTTTATTTTGAATCTTTAAGTGATTAATATGTAGTAGCAAAGCAGAAGGTAGGCCAGTTGAAGTAGCAGAAGGATTAAAAGGTTTAAAATGACATCCCCAGAACAAGGTACAGCTGGGGAGAACTGATTCTTTAATCTTTCCAATGCTTTTCCTATGTTAGTAAAATACATTGATGAATTTTGTTATTTTGTATTATATATGCTGAACAGTGAAGTGTGTGCCTACAACACAGACACACACACAGACACACACACACCTTTTAACAATATCATGCAAATGTTGCACAGTCCTGGGGTAATTCTATTAGAAGGACAACTGTACTTGACCTATGTGTTGTCTCTCCCCCATAGGAAAGGGTGGCCATTTGCATTTCATCATTTTCCAAGTTTAGACACAATTTGTTGCCTCTGGTTCTGCACCCTGAAGCATTTTCATAGGCAGTGAAGGAGTATGAGGTTCTTTCTATCTCTCATATGCACATAGACATCAACAGATTAAAGATGTTTCTGTGAAAACACCCTTCTCCTCAGAGAGTCATATCAAGCAGTGTTTAAATTAAATAATTTGCATGGCATGGGGAATAAGACTTTTGTGGCAGTGTGTGGAGGTTATCTTCCCTTGGGAAATTTGTTCCATTTAGTACAATCTGGTGCATGCCAACGAGACACAGGCATGTATGCATTCAGGAAGATGAATTTTATTTTACATCTAAATTCATTTATTTCTTTGTAACATCTTCCATTCTATATTTGTGTCGCGGGGAAAATAGGAGCAACTACTTGTGAAATGTTGATGCCTTCAAGACCCATGTACCAGTAAGAAAATGCCTTGAGTGGTTAGGCAAGAGGGAGGTTGGTACCTTCAGGCATAAAGCCAGGTACCATACAGCTCCTTCAGTGGGTATAGCTTGATCACAAGGAAGTTCAAGCTCAGGCCCCTGTTTGATTTTGTTCCCAGCCCATTTCCTGGTGACAAACAAGGACCCATTTCTGTGGTAAGAGGGTAAGCCACAGGAAGCTAAGTTAGTTGATTTTTTTCCTACTTGTTCTGGCCAACCATTATCTAATTTGAGTTGGACACTAATAACAGGGTTTCTACTGTGAATACTAAACCGTGTAACCAGCTAACACATTCCTCCATAGTCTGATGTGGACTTATCCTCATCAATGGAGAAAATACAGCTGGACGTAGTAAGGACCGTGAATGAAATGCCAAGGAGACAGAAGTTGAGGGTTGGGGGTAAAGGAGAGAAAAAAAGAAGAGCTCACCTAATACAGAAAAGTTTGAACGGTGCTGCTTTTGGAAACTGGCATAAGACTGGAGTAAAGAGAGTTCTTTTCCTTGGAGTTCTAGGTTAGTTTTAGCCTCTTACTTTATTCAAGGGACAGCAACTCTCAGTTTCTTCCTATCCCAGTGGTAGGCATGCTACTTTGGTGAAATTCAGCTGATATAAGAAGATGCCACGGATTCAGTAGCATAAGGAACAGACTGATTTCTGCTTGCTTTCAGAGCATGTAAATCTGGTGTCACATGTTCCCAATGTTGGTTTCTCCCAAGGCCTCTGCCTTTGCCATGTAGATAGCTAACTTTTTCCCCATGTGTAAATGTCTGCTTTGGATGAGCACAGCCCTCATACCAAGAAGAGCCATCCTGAAGTTCTCAGTTTTAGGATGACCTGATCTTCAACTACAGATGCATTCTGCAATTCTAGTGCCTCAGATGAAGAGTTATGATCGGAGAGAGTTTACTATTCAGCCTGCAACAAACTGACCAGCAGAATAGTTGGCAGAGCAGTGATTATTTTTCCTCACTTAGTTATTACTAGCTTAGTTAGAGATTTACTCAGTCTTCATATTCGATGAGTATTTATTATTAACTAAAATATGCTAGTATTCGATTTTACTGTCTTAAACTGTAGGATCTAGAAAGAGATTAAAAGTTATTTATGAAAACAAATGTTACCTGATTGTTTTTTGTTTGCTTTTTTGTTTTTGTTTTTAAAGTTTTTTTCACTGTTAGAATAGCCTGGCATAGTCTTTAATTATGAGCCAGCTGTACCGCATTACAATTGTCCTAAGTTCTTGGCCACATTGTGTGCCTGACTCCCGGCCTTCCCTGTATATCTGGGATAATAGAATTCCAATGGTTTACTGAGAGTAGTAATTGAGATAATACATCTAAATGCTGAACATGGTACCTGGCTCATAGTTATTGCTCAATAAACATGAATCAAATATTCATGATAACCATAGACATTTATACTACATTGTGTCATGATGCTGGATAAGCTGTAACACCTTTCTATGGTTTCCTTTGCTTACAAGACTATTTGCTGAAGTAAAAGTAAGTTATTTCTTTGTGGTTTGAGTGAACCTTGGTAAAGACTTTGATTCACAAGCCACAGACATTGTAGCAACAACTTTAATATTGTCTTTTGTTTCCTTTAGTACAAGTTCTATGCTGTGAAAGAGAGAAAGGGCTTAGAAGGACTCTGAAGAAAAGTGGCTTGGGTCCTCTGATAGAACCCCATGTAAGAACCCTTGTGATTCTTGTATGGAGTATCAAGCTCAGGCTGCACTACAGTATGGCAGGCAATCTATATGTCTCGTTTGCAACAGGAATAGTCAGTAGCATCTTCCACATTTCTTGGGGACAGTACTTCAGCTTCTGAATCTGGAAGGCCCAGATACACAATTCAGTCTCTGGGCTGGGCTGTCCTAACTGTGGAAAGGCCATTTAAGATGCTTCCAATGAGTCGACTCAGTCTTTGATTAGACAAAGCATTGCCATTAGCCACACAAAGCTGAGTGGATCGGAAGCACTCATCAGTCAATATTTTACTCTGAAGATCCTGGAGACACTCATCTACTTAGAAATAAAATGGTGACCAAGAAAATCCAAGCATTGTTTTAAAATGACATTTTCTGAAGCAGCTTTTGATTCCATAAAATCGTATGAAGATCTATATCAGGGTACTGGCCTTGAATTTTAAGAGAAGGTGGGAGAGTAGAAATACATTTTTAATTAGATTTTTAAAAAAAAGAGCAAGGTGCAGGAAGCTCAGGTGAGATGATAAAGAGGAGACAGATGACTGGTGTTCCACGAGCATTTTGCCTAATGGAACTCACTGTGCTAAGATCTGAGTGTGTCATCATCAGCCCTCATAGGCCTGTGAGATAGGCTGCCATCTTCAGGTTGGAGAGGACCACTGGGTTGAAACTGTTGGGGTCAAACCCCAGGACATGGGCTCCACTGCAGACCATGGCAGGTTAGTGTCTGTTGGTGAATTTAAAGAAGGATCACCTAGAAAATTTTTTCTTTTACCTTCCCATACACATTAAAAAACAAGAAAAGAAAGAAAAAGACCATGTCTTTCCCTATATTTAAATTCCCTTTCAGAAACTCCTTAAAAGCAATAAAATGGGACAGTATAACATGAAGACCATTTTAGTAATTTTCAATCCCGAAAGACCAGTTTTAAGGACAAAAGGAATTCTGTGTTCATACACTACAAACAAGGCTAAAAGTGGAGTAGAGAGCTTCCAGAACATAATAAGGAAAAATAAATTATACAACAGAGGAATGAATATAAGCTATAAGTGGATAGTTAATGTAAGGGATGAGAATGGCCAGTAAATGTAGGAAATGAAGCTGAAGGTGACATTTTTAAATGAAATACCATATTATATTTGTAAAAATTTAAACTTTGGAGAACACTTAGGGTCATGAGTTATAGAGAAAGGAGTCTTCTTGTAGATTTTTAGGCAAGAGTAGCAAATGCCATAGTCTATGGTAGGGCAGTATTTCAGAACATCTTAAAAATTTATAAGCATAAAATTTAGACATCTATATTGCAAAACTATGCATGTAAATGAAGATAAATATAGAAATGCCCATTTGAATATATATTTATCTACATAAGTATATATGTACATATATGTTTTTATATGTTTATATGTACATGTGTACATATATATGTATATATGTTTATATGTACACAGGTATATATGGATATATGTTTACATATATATATTCAGAGAAAGAGAGAGAAATACAGATTGATAAGTTGGGAAATACAAGATAAGGGCTAAAAAGAATTGGAGTTAGTTATAATATGAAATACCATATATCCATTAGAAATTATATCATCAAAATAAAGAAAAAGTTGTAGATAACTCGGCATTGTTGACTTACGGCTATATAAAATATGTGCACGGATTAATTAAAGTAGAACTACTGTAAAGACATGCCTACCTTTAAAAACATTGTGAGAGACAGCTGCTTGATGTATGGTGAGGCATCTGTTCATATCTCCACTTATATTGATAGCTGGAATATTGGGTTATTTATTATAAACTCATTATATTTTCATTTAAAAATTTAAAGTGACCATATCAAAATTTACTGAAAATGTCAAGAAGAAGTTTTACATGAAAAAATATATTATAGACAGAAAACTTAAAGGTGATAGATTTCCTTTTGAATTTATTTGTATTTCATTTGCTAAATAATCTATAATGTGTATTTATTTCTGAAATCAAATGAATAGAAATTCCAAGTGTTGTGTCCCAGAGCTTACACTTTTGGATAGCTCCGGAGACAGTCTGCTAGTCTAGTCAATTAGCTAGGCTCGAGGGGAGGGGCTAGGTAAGAACTCAGCTCAAAAGACTCAAAGGCAACATGGGTGTTAGGGTTTGAATGTGCCAGGACAAGTGTGGTTAAGTTATGGCAGTGATTCTTAGAAAGGACACTTTTTTTTCTTTTCATGTTGTGTGCCCTAAGTCAGAGCCTCTCTTTGGCTTCCAGATTCTCAATCCACCCTGATGATGCTTTCTATTTGGGAAGTGTTCTCTACTTATGGAATCTCCTGCATTTTGTATTTCTGTTTAAATTGTATATGACAGGTCCTCTAAATCAAACTTAGTGGCAGCTGAATTTGTACTGGATTGTACCAGAACACCCGTGGCTGCATCCCTGCCTTTTCTCCTGTTTCTCTTGTGTTTTCTTTCTGTGAGGGACATGCCACAGGATGTTCAAGTCATTGAAATCTTTGAAAAGATGTAATTATTTTTCATGTATGATGTCTTCTTTTCCTGTATCTATCTTTAGAAAGGAAGGTCAGGTGTATGTGTTTGTGTGTGTGTGTGTGTGTGTTTAAAGAATCTTAAATTAATCTTCATAAGTGAACAATCCTTTGTTCCTGCTTTCTGTCTTCACAAATTCAGGTATGCATACCGCATGTTTGTCCAAGGACTGACACCCTCAGTTTTGCGTGTCAGAGCTCTTGGTGCTTGCTCAGTAGTTTTCTCCTTGGCATCTGATCCATTTCCCTCTTCGTTCACCAATCCTTTGCTCTCCCATTTTGCCTTCTGCCTTTTATATGCTTCCTGTTTTGAGGTTATATTATGGATGAACTGTTATATCCATTGATGGTTACTAAGGAACTATTCAGTAGAGAAAATTATAAAATATGCATTTGTGGCTTGTTTATATCTTGAGGGTCTTTGTTACTTTCCATATGTTGAAAGCTCAATGAAGCTAGAACGCCTAACCTTTTTATCATTACAAGTACCCCTGATTCAGTGTCTCTTGCTTCAAAAGCAGATAAAGGAATGAGAACTGTTATACAGGATGAAAAAACTCTCTTTACTAATTAGGATTCATCTACAACTAGAACGTTTTATTAATTACACATCGTACTCACATGGAGATTCACAAAGCCAATCATGCACGTCTGTATTTAGAGATTTGTAGACAGAAGACAACGTAAACACGGAAACGTTAAAAGGCTGCTCAAGTGGAACCTGCAAAGAAGATAACAAGAAGGATTCTGTTCTCTGTATGATCTGTGAACAATGCTAAGTAAATATTCATCATTAATATATAATAACCATTGCTTTTGGCAGTTCACTTTTCATTTAATTTGATAATGTGTCCAGTAAATGAAGTGGTACAGGCTCCAGTGTTTTACCAACACAATTGCATATTTTCAATCATTGTTAAATGAAGGCAGCTCAAGGCAAAGCTTTAACCCCCACTAGTTTTGTGTGTGATAAAAAGAGAAGGCGCTATCAATCTTTATTGTCTGTCTCACTTACTGTAATTGCATTCAATAGTCCACTGATTCTGTTGTCTGTGCTAATGTCAGGAACAGAGGAGGCCAGATGCTCAGACTTGATCATATGCATCCAGTGGCCACTTTGAAATGTTGGCAGCAAGTCACTGGGTTTGATGATAAATTGTTAACACTATAGATTATGAACAGCTGAACACTGCAAGTGTACTCAGAGGAAACTTCATACCTTGTTTTAAATCTGGCATCATGACGCTAGCTAAAGGGCATGTCATGTATTATTCAGATGCATCTTTCACTGGAAATGTGCCAGTGACTCATTGTGTCCCATGTATAGTAAAACAACAACAACAACAACAACAACAACCCACAATGACTTGAGCATGACATTAGTGGTTCCATGATTATGAAAGGGATTTTGAATGCTTTTTAATACCTTTTAATAGTTTTTATTATCTAATGCAATGAGAAGAAAGCATCTGAGTTGTATTCACAGTTGACTCAGGGTAAAGCACATTTTCTTTGGCCATTTCTGTTGTATTAGCCCAGAATGAGAATATTTTCTAAAAACAACAAAAAAGTTTTTCATTAGTTAAAGCCTTCAGTTTTTGCTTGTAAAGTGAGATAAATTGGACCTGGAGTGTAAGCAGCATGTTGCAATTTTTGCAAAAATTTTGTTCCACATTCTTTTGATTTCTCCCAAGAGAGATACTATTTGCAAAGACTACATAATGTCTTATATTTTCAAGTCCAAGTGACAGTTGTGAAAGTCCAGGATTGTAATTCTTCAGTTATTGGACACCTTAAACTTGTTTTAAGACACTGAGATATCTATGCCCTGGACAACAACCCATGCTAAAATTTCTGAATAGCTCTCCATATTTTTGATACTGCATAAATTCTGCATATAACCAGACAAAGAAAACCTTTTTCTTGATGATGGAATCACTCCTGAAGCCTTTAATCATTCAATACTTGGATTTTCCAGAAAACATATGTAAGATGTATTCTAGTTCATATAGAATCTATATGATTCAGAATATACAATATAGACAATATATATGCTATATAAAGTTGATATGACTCATGTTTCATATATGTGATGTAAATATCATATGACACATCAACAGACGTATTTTATATAATATATAATGTTATACATACCTTGATTCTTCTTTGCTCACCCCACACTGATCCATTGAATGTCCTATTGACTCTCTCTTTTAGAACATTCCCCAACCTGTCTGCCATTTACAAGTTTTGCTTCTTTTCTCAGCCCCACAACACTCATGTAGCGCTGTGATAACCTTCTTGCTTCCGGTCCACCCCTGGCTTTGCCAACAACTTGTGTTTGTTATATCACCTATCAGGATATTTGAGAAAACAGGCACCTTCTCCAATCCCTCCAATGGTTTCCTATCACACATGGGCAAAGGCTAAAATTTTCATCATTATTTCTGAGCCCTGGTTTTTCGAAAGTCATCTTTTATGTATTGTCGTTTCTTCTGTGTCAGCCACCTCCACCCACCTTCGCATTGTTCTGACTTGTTGCCTTTATGCAGTTATTATAATACTGACATCATGTCTATCCTGTTTCTTATCCTTAAAGCTCAGCTTCAATAGCATCTCACATAGATGTTCCCTGGACATTTCACATGGCTTTCATTCTTGTATGTTGTGTTGTTCAAAGTGTATCATAGTCTAAATACATGTTGGGGTATTCCATGAGGAACATACAAGCTTCAGGAGAACAGAGACATTCTAATCTTTCCACCTGTGTTCATTGAGTTCTGCACATTGTCTGAATATTGACTATAGGCTGAAGTCACATTCTTGAGGTTTGAATGCCACCACTGCCTCTTACTGCTTTGTCATCTCATTCCTCTTACTTTGCTCTTCATATCTCAGTTTCCCTAGGGGGAAGAAGAACAGCCATAGTGGCTGCTCATTCTGGTGTGAAGAAAACATGCAAGAAACGTATGATTAGGAAGTCTCTCAAGAGGCTTTAGGTGTTTTTCTCCCGAGTTAAAACTGCCCCATGTTGTCAGGTAGTCTGTGAAAAGAAACCCAGTGAAATTCTCATATCCTGTTGATGATCTTGAATTTTATCTAGTATCAATTTATGAAAAGATTTTATGACATTTTTCTCTTGCTTGCAGGAGAGTAATTATTGTATTTATAATGTTCAACCAAGTGATCTAGTAACAATCATGTTGTCATTTAAATGTCTAAAGTTGATACATTAAATCCCAAGACATTAGTTATTAATTTTGCCACTTTATCCAAGGTAACATAACTTATGAACTCTTGTTGGCCTTTGCTCTTTGACATAATTGGGAGTTAGTGACTATTTTCTTCTTCTTTGACTATGGCATCATGACAGAGAATTAAAGACACGACTGAGCAAAATGAAGAAAAGTTAGCTGTAATTCCTAATATTTTTGTATTTCAATGCTGTTTTGTATATTTTGATGTGTATTTTTATTGCCACTATCTTCCTATGCCTTATTGAGAATGCCTTGAGAAAAGTGAGAGATCTGAGAAATAGTCCTAGGAAATTATCAATATTGTTTTTGTAATTGATATGCTATTTTGAAATAGATTTTTGTTAAAATTTTCTGAGTGCATTTTGAAACACAACTTATTTTTTATATCAGAATCCTGGGGTCCTGGTAAACATAAAGTTTTGGTACAGTTTTTAGAATTTTCTGCATATACGTAATGATCATGACTGGTAAAGATCATTTGACGTATTTTCTTGTCCTCCGATGACATTTATGTCCTCATCTGACTTAATTGTAAAGGACAGCTCTGTAAAATGAGAGGTGGTAATAGTAGAAGTCCAAGCCATGTTTCCAATTTTGCAAGGGAAGTGATCAGCAAGACTGAATATCATACAAGTTGTGACTTTAACTTGACAAGATTTCAGGTTGAGACAGCTGCCTTCTGTTTCTAGGTTTATTTGTTTGCTTGTTTGTTTTAAATAATGGCTCAATGTTATATTTCGTTCTTTTTTATCCCTTAAATATATTGCCTTTTTGTTTCATTCTGCTTACTTAATGCATTTTGCTAATTAGTTTTCAAATATAAAATAGAATTAGTATTTTCATTATAATTATCATAAACACTTGAACACAATGTATTCTCTCTGTTTAAATATTGTTTGTGTTCAGCTTGCTAGTTCTTGTTAGAGAGTTTGTATCTATATTTGTAAGTCATAATTTCGCTGTATTTTTTCTAGTACTTGAGGTTCTCTTCTTCTGTACAGATATAGTTAGTTTTGCCACATCTTTATAGTTAATTCACTCTTTTGCTGTTATTCTATTTGCCTTGTTGGGTCAATTTCTTTACTTTACGTTTCTTTTAAATATTATTAGCACAGATTAATTCTACAAATGTCTTAGTTACTTTTCTATTGTTGTGGTAAGACATCATGACCAAGGCAACTTATAGAATAAGGTTTATTTGGTCTTGCAGTTTCAAAGGGTTAGAGTTCCTGACTGTCATGGGGGTTAACATAGCAGCAATCTGGCAGGCATAGCATTGGAGAAGTCCTGAAAGCTAACTTCTGACTCTCAAGCATAAAGCAGAGAGACAAAGCTGAATGGGAATGGCATGGGCTTTTGAAAGCTCAAATCTTGCCCCCAGTGACAGACACACCTTCTCCAAGAAGGTTACACCTCCAGATCTTTTCCAAACAGTTCCACCACCTGAGGATCAAATATTCAAATATCTGAGCCTATGGAATCCTTCTCATTCAAATCTACAATAAAAGATTGAGTTTTCTTTTCACGTGTCCATATATACATAGTATACTTTGGTTATAATGTTTTCTTGTATTATATTTTAGTATTTCTTAGCATTCTTGAACTGAAATGTAATACAATTACACTAACATTAATACTAATACACAACCTTATTTCTTATTGCCATGTTGATTTCTAAATTGATTATTACAACTTGATTTGCTAGTGAATAAATCAAGAAAATTATACCAGCTACCAAAAAATGATAGAATTATAATTTTTATTTAAATTTGAAGGGCTTCTAATTTCTCATTGTATAAGTAAAACATATTTAGTTTCTATCAGGAATTTCAGTCTACTGGATATTTTCAAAGTGTATTCCTTCCTGTTATTTTTCATTTACTTATTCTTCTGCATGTGTATGTGTCTATGTGTGTAGGTGCATCTAGAGGTCAGAGGACAATTCACATGAGTTGATTCTCTCCTACTGTGTGGGTTCTAGTGATCAATTTTTTGATTTCAGGCTTAGCAGAAGGCTCCTTTTCCCACTGAGCAGGACTGCTAGTTCAAGGGCCATCCTTTTAAGTCTTCCTGTTAATGATCAGTTGTGGTGCATATTTTTACTTATAAATTTTGATCTCTTTGGCTTAGAATACCTCCATCTGAGGACATCTGTGCTACCTGGAATAAGAATGCACAACTACAAAGCACTTTTGTGGTTATTATTACTATTACTATTATTTGATTGATATCTCAATGATGTCCTGATCTGTGGGCATTTTTACTAACTTCATGGTTTATGAATTTCTAAGTAATGGAACAAATTCAAGCAACATTCACTCATTCCATATCACCCTGGAATTTTTCACTACTGTCATATTATCTTAGAGAGGAGTTTTTATTGTCATCTAGATATAATTAGTAGACATTTTAGTGTACTAGTGATCTAGTGTACTAGTGATCAATTCTATAAGGGGCTGTGTGCTTCCTCTTGGTAAAAGCACAATGGTTGTCTGTGTTCTTGACTTTGTTCTGAAGCTATGTGCTTTCTATTCTATTTCTATATACTCTCAAGACCATGGTTATGGACTTTGGGGAGAGAACTCCAAAGGCAGTGGGACACAATTCTTCCCAAGACTGGGCATAATCTGTGGTTCTACAGGTCTCCAGTCTGGCTCGGGAATTACCCTCTTCTGGTTGTATTCTTGTATAGCTTGTTTTTAGCAGAGGGAGCTAGCAGGTCCTATTTTCTGCTGCACTGATGAAATTGGAAGACTCCTTGCACATTTCCTTGTACAATTCCTCTTCTTCATTTTAATGCTTGAGCTTCAGATTTTCGCCTATGAATAGTGAATGCAAGGAAAGACATGTTGCAGAATGGTGAAATATTTACTAAGCATGCTCAAGGTCCTGGATTCAGTCCCTAGCACTATAAAAATAACAACAGAAATTAAAAGTCAATATAGAAAAAAGTGGTAATAACCAGAGTTATTATTTAAATCTTGATGTTTAAGGTTTTGACACATAAAGGTAATACAGGTACTTCATAATCAATATTTAGTCCTTCAATATTTCTGAATATTAATGCTCCATGCATTAATAATTCTTATGTGATATTGAGAAGAAACTGTAGATCCTCATTTTTAAGTAATGCTAATGAGAGAATTTCATACTCACTATATTTTTGGTGTTTGGATAGAACACAATTCCTTTCTCAATATTTTCCTAGTATTTGCATATTTATAATTCTATCCAGTAATTTGTAATTGTTTTATTACATTATTTACCTATTTGTACCATACCACATCCTGAATTTATGTTAAAAACATACATTTTTAAAGGATAGAGATAAATAGCAGTATCAGGAATAATCACTAGGCATTGCTAATGACAGACCTTGAACATTTTCTTCTTGAGAGACTTTTGCAACTTTGCTATGCATTTTCTTCAGTTTCATTCGTAATCCTAAAACCACAAGGTTTTTGTTTGTTTGTTTGGTTGGGTTTATTTTTTCCATTTGGAAAGGGGCCTTAAGGATAACTTGTTTATTTTGAACTTTAAATTCTATCTATGTCATTCCTTCCCATGTTCTTCTAATATGAAATCTGATGATGACACATAGCTCTGGGACCCAGTAATCTGATCTCATTTGCCTTTTCAAGATCGCAGGAGTCAAGGGACATCATTTGTTTCCAGTAGCTGTATTTTCTTGCTTTCTGAGAATGTTCATGATTTTGAGTGTAAGGTATTTGTGCCAAACCACACAGGAGAATTTAGACTCAAAGCCTAGAGTGTCACTGGTTTTCATACATCTACAAATCCATCAATTTCAGCAACTTAGTTAAACTCTGCCTGGGCATGTGTCTACCTGCTCATGAAAACGGGTGCACGTGTGCGTGGGCGTGCGCGCACGCACGCACGCACACACACACACACACACACACACACACACACACACACACTATGAACGTCTTCCTCAGGAATGAGAGCGGGAAGGTCATCATCCTACAGGCCTTGACTCATTTCTTATCATTGACATTCATCCCATTTGCTTGAGGAAAAGGTTCATGTTCAGGTTCTACTTGATTTTTCATTCATTCAATAAAACATGTTTTGGGTCCTATGCTATTTTTAACAAATGTTTGCTTTTAACCAACATTTTGCTTTCTTTAGAGGAAGTTCGGGTGAATAAATTCTTTTCCCAAACTTGATAAATATCTCTAAAAGACAATGCATGCCTATCTACTATACCGTCCAACATTATCTATTGGTATAAGTAGTTGTGTGGAGTTTCAATTGGAAATGCTAGCAATGGGAAGAAGTGTTCAGGACAAGCATGACACTGGATAGCTATGAGCATTGCAGAGAAGTCTTTGTGTCAGGACAAAATCATCTACTTACAATATTGGGAGTGAAAATTATTACAACACTAAATTTGCTTATATTCCAGTCAGATAAACAGACTCAATTACTAAGAACATGTAGCTGGGTGCCTATTCTTCATGACAACGGCAAGTGTGTGGACAACAGAACCTGGAGCACTACAGTCACCTTTCAAACAGCCTCTGAGTGCTTCTCACATTAAGAGAACATCTTTGGTAATCAGGCAGAGCTCCCTACCTACCCACTCTTGTGGTTTTAAAAGAATTTAGGGTTCAGATATGGTTTTGAAATGAAAGGTTTCTCTCTGTAATGTCTTTCTCATACAGAAATTCCTCAGACAAACTTGTTATCGAATGTTTAAATTTGACTGCTTTCTGGACCACTATGAATCTACCCTGAAATCTTGTTCCTGTGGAAGTAATTCTTATCCAAGGTTGCAGCCAATACCCAGAGCTTGTCTCTTTATCTAACGCAGAATTGGGCTTTGGCCTCATCTATGAGTCTCTCACCTCTAGTCCTGGGAACTGGACTCAGGCCCTTGCTCGTTCTAGGAAGTTTCTCCACCACTGTGCTAAATATGAAACCCAGACGACACTTAAGTGTGTTTGTGCATCGGTGCTTTTCATCCATCCCTTCCATCACTGTTGAATGGTGTTGACAAAAATATCTTTAGATCCCTGTATAAAAATAGAATGTGTTTTCCAGCCACCAGTAATGATAGTGGAGACGACTCTTTGCTTTTCGGATGACTCAGTGTCTACAGGAATATTCGTGTGGCTATTTTACTATTGCTCCTTCACAGTTTTTTCAGAGGTCTGTTTATTTTATTTTTAATTCTGGAGCAACATTCTTTCTAAAGAAAGAGAGGGGCGGGAGTTGGGGGTACCGCCATACCTGTGACAATAACATTTTCCTGATAAAATTGGTGAGCTCTTAAGATGTTTATTGATAAGAAAATGATAGATGTAGTGACAGGAATATGGGACAGTCTTTTGGATGTTGCAGACGTTATAGAAATGTGTCTGGCCGCATGCTCTCTGTGTATCGATGGTGGCAGCTGGGGTTGGTGGAGCACTGAGCTTTCTTCAGCATTTGCAATGTTGCTCCAGTAAACTGTCCAGTATTTTTTTCAGAGTCCTGAACAAGTACTTTATTTGTTCACATATGCATCTCAATATATATTTTTGATTGAAAATAATCCTATCATAAAACACTTGTCTACTCTACTAAATCAATTTGACTGTGTTTATAGCCATGGGAATTATTTAATGTTGTTTGATATTTTCTTGTTTTGTTTATACTGAAAAATCATTAACTAAGAAGCAGAGAGAACAAAAAATGGTTTGTTAAATTCATATTACCTACTGTTCTTTCTTTTCTTCTGTATTTTCTTCAAATTAATCAATTAAAATGCACAGATGTTCAATTAAAACTATAAAAATTTTCTATGGCTACAGCTGTTTTGAAGCTGCATTGTTGAAAATTTAACATATCTCATAATGATTCCCTCTCAGAAGAAATTAAATTAATGACTCTTTGCTAGATTATTTTCCATTTGATAAATTAAACAAAATTAGAAAAAAACCCGAGACTGACTCTGCTCGCTACATTTATTAATTAGCATGATAGACTAGCAGATACTAACATGGAGAGGCAACAAAATGGAAAGTGTTCCTTATTTTTCAAGTGCTATACCTTCAGGACTGTGGTTTATCTTATCAGCAAATGGTTACATGCTATAAATTATTAAAGTTTCACCTGTAAATAGCAGACAAGTGACAAATTTTGTCATCGTACATAATAGAGATGGCAGTGATGAGATCAGGCAAGGCTGGGAGGACATTTATCTCATGATCTTGTCCACCTAAAGCGTGCTAGGCAGTGACCCTCAAATAATAAACAAGGAGGCCGGATGTTCTTTCCCCATCATGTTAATAGCAGTATTTCGTTCTCCAGCAGTATTTAGTTTTCCAGCTTTCATTTTCTCATTTCCACATTATTGTTTAGTTTACTTTTTTATTTCACATTATGCCAAAACTGTACTCAGTAGACTTTCTCTCTTTCTGACTCCCAGGACTGGGAGGTGGGCAACAATCCTAAAACAAGCAGGCATCCTAGCGACCTAGGCAGGAGAGTGTAGCCTTGATTTTGCAATCCTTGGGAACACTGGGCGTTTGGGTGCACGCTCTACGTTGCAATTTTGACCAGAATTCTTCCTTCTGGGGAAATTTCCTTTACCTTTAGTCTTTGGATGGATTGGATGAGGGTCACAGATGGGAAATCTGCTTTGATGTCTGAAGACAGGAAATGTTAATCGCAGCTGAAAAATACTTTCATAGTAATGAATACATTGATGCAAAACCAAAGAGTTGGGAAGTACAGCCCACCTAAGCCGACATATAAAACTGGTGAGAACATTGTTTAGAAAACAGAAATAAGGGAAAAGTGTTGGAAATTTTCTTGTGAAAGAACCCGAGTTGCCACTGCTGGGCTTTAAGGTGTATCCATGGTGTCTTTCTTTTACATCTTTTCTTTCCTCAGAATAAACTGTTTATTCTATTTTATAATTCATTATTCATCTATGTGTACACACCTCACTTCATTAGTATTATTTCTTTTGCAAGTCATATTTAATAGCTTCAATATTTGAATCCTTGGGATTTATTTATTTATTTGTTTCTTAAGGACGTTGAATCTCTGCACAGTTGTCTTTTGAATATATTACTGCACGTAAATTTGCTAGATAAAATATGCATATCACCAAACCTCCTGCACAGGATATTAAACTGCCTTCTAGAAACATACTGCTTCCATCCCCAAAGGCAGCATCATGGCGGCTTCTCTCCCTGCTTTGTAGTATTCAGTGTAAGAAGAAAAATTTATTCCAATGTAAAAAATGAAAATGGCATCTTATTTTAATTTGAATTTCTTTGATTTCTGAGATGTTTTTAATTTTCTTGAGACTGCTGATATCTGGGGTTCTGTTTGAATCTTACACTTTGCCGAGTTTCCAACCTGAATTTTTCTTGGCCTACTTTATTTCTAGTCTAAAGGATCTCCAAATGTGTGCACATCTGAGTGCACAGGTATGAATATACTTGTAGCGTTTGCTATCTCACGGATACCTCCTTAGTTTTGCTATTGACTTTTAATTTTGTTCATTTTTTTAAAATAGTGAAGTTTTTCTTTTTAATTTTGAGTAAGCCACTCTGTGCATCATTCCCATCTACTCTGCATCTGGTGTAACATGTTGGAGATTTTTCTGTTCCAGAGTAACTTTCCTGGGATGAGGTTTGTTTTGGGTCAGAGTTGGGTGGAGACGTTCATTATGAGGTTGTGGATGCATGGGCTGGGGATGGGGAAATCCCCAGAAACTAATGTACATTGGTGCTGAGCTTGCTCTAGTTTTCCATTTTTTAAAATTCACTCTGGGGCCTCAGTTTATGGGATGTAAATGACCACAGTTTTCTTTTATCAGTGACGCCCTATTGGGAACATCTTCACAGCCAAACTCAGAGGTATGCTGCATTCATTTCAAAACTGTTTCTTAATCCAATCTTAATCCAGGTCAGCCTGGTCAAAAGAGTGATTTCCTAGAGAGCTACTCAGAGAAACCCTGACCCCACCCACCACTAAATGAAATATTCTGTCAACTTTTATATCTGAGGGGCATGCCATTAAAAAGACTAAAAATACTAGAAAGGAACAATTTACATATTTTGTAGACCCAAGAAAAGATCATGATAGTTCTACTACCTTATTATTCTGGAAAAAAAAAGAGCAGGTTTAGCTGTTACAGTGTCTCATGTGGTCATTTGTGTGAATGTCTGTGTTTCTGTGGATTTATATGGTATACATAGAACATAACCAAAGGGTGGGCTTAGGATTCTGGGAGACACTTCTTTTTTCCTTTTCTCACTTAAATATGTACTATATTCTCCATTGAGATAGTATATATTACTGATATGACATAAGCTAAAAGTCTCTGTGGAAATTTCTAAAGAATAATACTAAGCAAATATCCATGCTGAAGTTTACATGTCCAACCTTTTTTTTGGGGGGGGCATTTTCACTATTTTTTTTGACATTTTCACTATTTTTTTATATTTTTTTATTTACCTTTTAAATGTTAGCCTCTTTCCTGATTCCCTCCCCAGAAACCCTCTATCCTGTCCCCTCTTCTATGAGGGTGTTCCCTCACCCACCCACCCACTCCTGCCTCCCTCCCCTGGCATTTCCCTACACAGGGGCAAGAGCCTTTCCTCCCATTGGTCCCTGACAAGGCCATCCTCTGCTACTTATTGAGTTGGAGCCATGCGTCCCTCCATGAGTACTCTTTGGTTGGTAATTTAGTCCCTGGAGCTCTAGGGAGTCTGTTTGGTCAATATTGTTGTTCTTCCTATGGGGTTGCAAACCCCTTCGGCTCCTTCAGTCCTTTCTCTATCTCCTTCATTGGGGATCCTGTGCTCAGTCCAGTGGTTGGTTGCAAGCATCTGCCTCTGTATTTGTCAGGCTCTGGCAGAGCCTCTCAGGAGACAGCTATATCAGGCTCCTGTCAGCATGCACTTCTTGGCATTTACAATAGTGTCTGGCTTTGGTGACTATACATGGGATGGATGTGCAGGTGGGGCAGACTCTGGATGGCCTTCCCTTTAGTCTCTGCTCCACACTTTGTCTCCATACTTCCTCCCATGAGAATTTTGTTCCCCATTCTGAGAAGGACTGAAGCATCGACATTGTTTTCTTCCTTCTTCTTGATCTTCATGTAGTTTGTGTGAATTGGATCTTGGGTATTCTGAGATTTTGGGCTAATATCCAACTATCAGTGAATGCATGCCATGTGTGTTCATTTGTGATTTGGTTACCTCACTCAGTATGATATTTTCTAGTTCCATCCATTTGTTTAAGAATTTCATGACTGTCTACCACCTGACTAGTTGTGATATATTCATAGAATTGGGAGTTGACTATGTCTGCATCTGATTAATCAATGGTCACATCAAATACAGCAGTATTAGACTAAAGTTGTTAAATGCAAGTGTGCCTTTGAGTGTGTGTTTGTGTGTGTGTATAAATGTCTCATAGGAGATTCTATGGTCATAATCTTCTAATGGCCAAATATTTTTATGGATAACCACATAGAATCTGAATAATTACACCACTCCCTACTTTAGCACAGTCTAAGATCCTAATAATTGTTACTGTATAATTTGTGCCTTCATAGGGAATGTCTTCTATTATTTACCTGATGATGAAATATTAGATAAGATTTGTATAAGAAAGCACAATGAGTGAGGTATCTTACTTTATGTTTATTTTACCCTGTCTTAAAACTCTGTCTTATAATCGACTTTCTTAACTGGATGTGTGACAAGAAACTGTGAAATTAAGTTTCAAGTGGGTCATAAAAGTTATGATTTTGCAGTTGTGAAGAGTAAATATATTCATAATCTGTCAAAATATATCACAAATTCACCAATTTATTTTAGACTTGTCTTCTTTTTAAAGACTCCTTTTCAGGAATATCCTAAAGTTGATTTTGAAGAATATTTTTAAATTTTAATACAATTGCATTTTCTCCCTCCAAACTCTCTCATGTTCTTTCTCCAAACTCACGTCTGTTTTCTTTATTTTTGTTACATATTTCCACTAACTATATAAATACAAATGGCTCAACAAATATAATGCTACCTATATGCATACAACCTCTTGGCTGACATTTGATATTATATATAACCAATGGAGGTCAGCATGCTTCCCTGAGAAAGACTACTTTGTCTGCTCTCAGTTTTCCTTAAGTGCCTGTAGATCTTTGTCTAGAGTTGGGACCTTGGGCACGTTAGAATGTCTGTTGATATCATCCTTGTACAGGTCTTGTGTAGACTTCCATGTTGATGAGACTTCTTCAGTGTAGCTTCTCTGATATTTTAGGAGATATTGTCTCACAGCACACTTACATTTCTCTGACTCTTAAAAGTTTCCACTTCCACTTCCACAGTGATGCCTAAGCCTTAGGTGAAGGACTTGTGTTGTAATTATGAGTTAGTGTTCAGCACCACAAGATCTCTTGTTCACTGTATTTTTTACCAAGTGTGGTTTTCTGTAAGGACCTCCACATCGGAATATGTGAAGCTAGGATGAAGGATGAGAAAGACCATGTGATGTTTGTCTTTCTTGGTATGGATGCCTCATTTGGTATTATCTTTTTGTGTTTTGAACCATTTATATGCAAATTTTATTATTTCATTTTTTTAAATTGGTAAACAGTATCCCATAGTATGCATTACCAAATTTCTTTATCCATTCATCAGCTGAAGGATGTTTGGGTTGTTACCATGCCATTGTTACGGTGATTAATGCAGCAGTGGCCATAGGTGAGCAAATATCTGGAGTGTAGGTTGTTGAGTTCTTCAGGCATATGAAGGGAGTCATCTACCTCCATTACATGACTGATTTATTTGTCACCTTGGAGGATTTTCCACACTAATTTCCCAAGTGGCTGTACCAGTTTGCACTCCCACCAACAGTGAGTGAGAGTTGCCTGTTCCCCGCATTCTTTCCAGTGTTTGCTGTCAGTTGCTTTGTTGATCTTTTCTATTCTAACTGGGATAAGAAGAAATCTCAAAGTTGTTTTGATTTGCATTTTCCTAATTGCTAGCTAGGGATGATGAGCAATCATTTTTTTTTAGATATTCCTTAACTATTTTTTTTCCTTCTTTTGAGAGTTCTCTATCAGATCCCAGCTCCATTTTTCTAATGGGTCTTTTTGTTTGCTTGGTTTTGTTTTGACTTCTTGTCCTTAGCGTTGTATATGTATATGTATATGTATATGTATATGTATATGTATATGTATATGTATATGTATATG